>NC_138780.1:116789152-116911652 GCF_965119305.1 Pelophylax lessonae
AGTCAATGACATTGTTCTATCCTTACTATGTGAAGTAATTTCTCTTCTAGTGGTCCAGTAATAATAGTGGCCATTCTGAACCTTCCAGACATGGTCCAGTGTCCTTCCGACCTGACCCTGGTATATATCTCACCAGGAGTCAGTTGGTCGTCATGTAGCCGGGGTTACATCATGTACGCCTGGAGCTACTAACAGTTTACCGTGGAAAGTTGTGGTGAGCATGGATACGTGTGTGTATATTACATACACACACACATATATATATATATATATACATACATACATACATACATACATATACACATACACACACACACACACACACACATATATATATATATATATATACACACACAGTAAAGTGTACATTTAAAGTAAACTAAGTGGTTGTGATGTACTACTTTTAAATCTATAATAACGAAGACAAAGTTTCCTGAAGCAGCAGAGAAAGTGTCCTGCGAAACACGTTGGACCATTATGTACCCACGGACGTCACTGCTAATGTCATACAGTTTGAGATGCGCCGCTTTCTAGCTGCACACATGCTTTTATGTCTAAATGTTTATATAATTAAAATGCTTGCTTTTTAAAAAATATATGTGTGTGTGCTCACCTCAGTGACGACGCCACTTCCTTTAAAGTCCCTTATGTGTTAAAGGTATGTTCTATACCTTATCTACGTTTTTTTCTTATGGTCCCGTTCCTGGAACTTATACAATCTATTTTATTGCTGTTAACTACGGTTTTGTCATATTGGAATTAAAAAGTCAAAAGTAATCCCATTTTTTTTTTTTTTTTTTCCAATTGCTGGCAGGTAGGTGGTTATGACAAAAGGGATACTATAAATCTCTCATGCTATAAAAGCATTTTCCCCACCTGCTAGCAATTTTTGTTTAAATATACACCAACAGCTGTATATCCAGTTCAGCTCCAGTGCTGAATTATTTGTCCTATACATGTAAAAGTACTCATTTTTGTGGGTTTCTGTTTATTAAATGCAAATTTTCAGGGAAAAATATAATAAAATGAATTGTAGTACAAAAACACCATATAATACCCATTTTTGGTTACATTTCGAGTAAATAGATACCAAACATTCCATTTCTAAAAATTGCGTGCGCCCGCAATATCGCCAACAACTATGGTGCCTGAAAATCATCATAGGAAATGTTTTGAAAGCCTTTACAGCTCATCAGTTTAGAGCTAACTAGGTGTTATTGTGCTAGAATTATTGTTCTCACTCTTGACGTTCGTGGTGATATGTCACATATGTGGTGCGACCGCGGTTTACATACATGTGCGTGCATACCCTGGGCTTGCATTTGCGCTATGCCCACCATTAATTTAAATGAGCTGAGCAGCCGATAATTGCATAACCCGGTCATTTCGGCAGCAGGAATCCAAAAGCCTCAAAAAACCGGCCGTGTGAAAGGGGCCTAAGACTTGGATGTAAATAAACACTGGAGGCCATGATTATCAGATCAACGTAAATATGTGGACTGTGAAGGTGGGATGGTTTAGGCCCGGGTACAGGAACAAAAAGGATATGTATACTTTGTCCTAAAGTGTTTCTAAAGGCTCAAGGTTTTTTATCTTAAAGAGGAAGTAAACCCTCCTCTACAAGTTGTACCTATAGGCAAGCCTATATTAAGGCTTACCTATAGGAACTGTAAATATCTCCTAAACATGCACCGTTTAGGAGATATTTACTTTGCATGCAGCCAGTGACATCACTGGCGCATGCGCTCTGAAGGAACGGCCCCTCATGCCGTTCCTTCAGAGCCCCTTGCCATGACCGTCTGCTCCGGCGCGCATGCGCGGGAGTGACGTCATCGCGGCTCCAGCCAATCAGATGGCCGGATGTCGCAAACCCGGAAGAAGGGCGACAGAACATGTCGCCCATGGACAGGTAAGCGGTCGGCACTGCGGGGGCTTCGTTCTAAGGTAAGTATTTCATAATGAGCTAGTATGCGATGCATACTAGCTCATTATGTGTTTTTCTTTCAGGTGTTCGTTTTAAAAAAAAAAAAAAAAAAAAATCAGAGGTTTACAACCTCTTTAATGCATTCTATGCATTAAAGAGGAGTTCCAAGCACCTAAAAAAAAAAAAAAAAAAAAAATAAGAGTCCCCGCTGCTGTCAAAGTGAGTGAGCCGAGAGAGAGGAGGCAGGGCCAAGATATGGCTCTGTGTCTAAATGGACACGCGGTGCAGCAGCTTGGGTGCCCCCATAGCAAGCTGCTTGCTGTGGGGGCACTCAGCAGGAGCCAGCACCAAGAAGAGGAGGATCTTGACTGCCGTGTGCAAAACCATTACACTGAACAGGTAAGTATAATGTATCTTTTTTTTTTTTTTTAAATAACAAAGACTTTAATATCACTTTAAATGCACTTATTTAAATTAGAAGCATAGATAAACTGTTTTTTTCCCCCATTTTGAAATGTGGAAGGAAGGGTTATAACCTGTTACATGGCAAAAAAAAAAAAAAAAAAAAGGATTTAATTTCACTTCCTTGCCAGTAGCCAAAAAGGAAATGAAAGGAAATCCATCCAAAATGAGGGAATCCTGGGGTGTCACCAGATCTAGGGAAGATTTTCCCTTGGTTACTGTTCTGGGAAAAAGGCAAAATTTTGACTTTCACTCTCGGTGATCGCAGTAAACAGGATAAATATGGGGCACAGACCGCAATAAAAAACTCACAGATATTCTAATTCATTACCACCTGTCCAAAAATAAACAAAAAAAATTCCTTTAGTTTTATTGAAAACACTGGAAGCGGCGGTCTCTCTAAAGCAGGGCTCGACAAAGCCCAGGCGCCGGGTCTCATTGGCGACTAGAATTAGCGGCCTGGCGCCTGGGCTACACTGCGGCAGGTGTCTTGTCCCAGACATCCCAAGTCTCCTATGAGCTGTGGGCATGCAGGCTGTAGCTCCCTGACATCCACAAGTGCCCCGCGATATCCCGCCTCTGCTCTCTACTGCAGCTGCATGCTTCCTCCAGCACCGCTCCTCATACTCTCCACCAGCAGTACCCACCAGCAGTAGATCACACGTGCTAGGGGTGCAACTAGCCCCCAGCACATAATTGTAAATATCCCAGCATGTGCAGTGTTCCTGACTCCTACCACCATGACCACTTCAAATCACTGAAGTGGTCATGGTGGTTAGTGTGTTCCTTTAATATCTCTCAGAAGAAGTTAACTTAGTACACACGGGTCAAATGCCAGGCAACATCAGCCGGTTCATTAAAAACTGGCCGCCCATTCGGCCTGTGTGTATGGCAGCCGGTCCGACAGAAGCCGGCCATTCAGCATGCGCAAAAATAAAATGGCTCCTAACTTTTTTTTTTTTAACAGGCTCCTAGATTTCAAGCAAATTTGTCAAATGAGATAAAGTGGCCATTAACCCTACATTACACTGCACACATTTCTGAAGAACGCAGATAAAATACTGCAGAGGAAGTTGCAGAATCCACATATTTCCTTCAGCAATATCTAATCATCATGCAAAACACAGCGATTTATATGATCCCAGCAGGTAGCACTGAAAATTGTTTTACGCCCCAGTCTCAGTTTTATTTTTCTGGTTGTGCTTTTCAGATTTCAAAGGAATGACTGCTGGATCAGCCACAATGGAAATCTTGTATGAAGTTCAGGAAAAGCTGCATTTTCCAGTCCGCATCTTCCTCCTATTCTCTTATCTGCACCGTCACAATTCCCTAAGGTGAAGATGACATTTCCTGAAAAGTGCCTAAGTGACCACAGTGCTGTTAATGGAGGCGGCCATTGTTCACCATCTTATTCTGCAAATGCAAGTTGAAAGGCTGTCAAGACTGTCTGTGTCTTTAATCACAACACAGAACAGGTATGCAGATAGGGTGCCTCGGACTTTCCACTTATACATATTTAAGGCCTAAGGGTTGGTACATGCGGGCAGAATATCCGCTGGTATCTGCTGGTGTGTACAGCACCCTGTCTGACAGAAGCTGGTCTAACAACTGGCTTTTATCAAACAGGGATGCTGGAAAACCAGCATCCAATCAGCGCTTGAGCCAATGGCTGAGAATGTTGATCACTGGCTTATGGCAGTGAGGCAGTTCCCATCAGACCACAATAGATCAGCAGGGGGGATCACTGCACTAACATTGCTAAATTAGTACGGCGCTCTTTTTTTTTTTTTTTTTTTCGTTTAGCTTTACTAGTTTTAGTAAATATAAACTGCTAAATACCTTTCCTCATTAGCAGTTAGAGCAGTCTTGGGACTTCTATAAATATCTGGTAAAGCTTGTAGGAGTTTTCATACTCCCATCAATGTCTTATAAGGCTCCATGACTCCTGACCCTCTGTATGGACAGTGCTGATTGGCCCAGTGCTGATCACATGCACTTTCCCCCAAAAAAACCTCTCTAGCAATACACACTGAACTGAGTATGTGTAGCTTGTCCCCGAGCTCTGTGCTATCAGGAAATTATTAGGGGGACATGGAAGAAGAGAAGGATCAGAGAAGACAGGATCAAACAGCCTTTTCACACAATGCAGAGGATTAACCCCTTAGATTCCACAGTGAGTATGACAAGCATGCTTTACTGCATATTCAGACTGATTTTACTGTTGTGAGTTTAGTAACACTTTAATGAAAAATAGATTACACTGCCGTTAAGTAGTGGATATGTTAGGAACATTTTTTGGAAAATAAGGATACCACTTCGGCTAATGCTCCGTACACACGTTCAGATAATCGGACGACTTATCGTTCGCATTTTGTTATAGGATACTAACATTGAATTCAACAATGCGTACAAACCGTATGATTTTTGTTGTACGATTCTGGAAAAGCTTCCTGGTTGCTTAGCTACGTATCAGATGGTGCAAAACAAAAACAATGGCAGCCAGGCTTTTTCCGTGCTATTTTAGTGTTTCTGATCATGCGCGGTCTTTGTCGATCGATTTTTAGCGGACGCATAGTGTACTGATGAAACGATTGACGTTCGCTAGGCTATCGTGCGACAGAAGTTTTCCTGTTTGTCCCTTCGGATTTTGTTGGATGAACTGTCGTATTAACGTGTACTAACGACCAGATTATCGTGCGATCAGGTCAAAAGCAAGTTTTGTCGTACGATTATCAGAACGTGTGTACGGGGCATAAGTTCACACTGGCATTGAGAGGAGTTAAAAACGCCCCACATACACCTATGCACAAAATACAATAGACAGCACATAGTGCTGTTCACACTATCAAAACATGAAGAGTTGCGTCAAAATTGAAGCCTCACATAGACTCAAGAGGTGTTTGAAATCTTTCAACGCCGCCCATTCAAGTCTTTTGTAACACTTCAAAATGCTCTGGCAGGCCGTTGCGGGGTGTTAAAGATTAATTTACTGTAATGGAATAGGAAATTGTGGAGTGGTTTTAAACGCACCCGAAAGCTCAAACGCTTCAAACCTGCCCATAGGGCATTTGGGGAGAACTTTTAACTCGTTAATAATGCTGGTAAAACGCCTAAACTAAAGCTCGCCATACAAATATAGATTTTTAGACGAGAATGTTCGTACAAACCTTTGTATGAAAATTCTTTGAACATTCGATGAATGTACAAATGTAGTTGTAAAATTATCTTTTACGTTTAACATTCAATTTTAAAATGAATTTAATTTATGAGCGATAACCAAATACACTGCCTGAAAATTAGTTGATCGAGAAATATTTTCCTTCCTGCCCCTTCGAATTTTCCCATCACTGCAGTCAAAAATGGACATCGTTTTGACCCCACTAACGATTAGAAATTCAAAAAATGTTCATAAAACGCAAATTCCCCAACGAAAATATATACGTGAATGGCCAGCATAACACGATAGAAGCATTTGTTAAGCGTTAGAAATTAAGTGTGAACAAGCCCTTAGTGTCATTTAAGGGTACGTGTGAGTGTGTAAAGCAAACTGCTGCCTGTGCCCCCACAGGGGAGATTCCCCTCTCTAAAGGTCCTGGTGACCACTGCTACCAAGACCGAAAAGGGGAAATCCTAAGTTTTAGAATTGTCATAACAGCAAGAGGTGGGGGGGGGGGGGGCAATTTTCCAATAGAGACAAATATTCTAGTGCAATGGTCTAAAAGGAGATATCCTCTCACTTCCCGTTACACCTCCAAGATGGGAAGGGAAATGTTTCTGGCAGGACGCAGGCAGCAATATATAAACTGATAGGGATTTAAACGAGTCTTTATCAAAAACTAAAAGGTTTTGGTTATAGATACACTAAGTGGTTGTTAGAGTTAAGGCTTCATCTTGATTGGAGTAGAAATCAAGTACTTGGGACCAGCATCTACGAGACTCCAAAAAGACATTCAAGATCCAATTGTAGGATAAGGCCCCTTTTCACACGGCAGACCGATCGGGTCCGCCTGTCAGTTTTTTAGGCAGACCAGCTCAGACCATCCATTGCCCTCTATGGAGCGGTAGGTGTCAATGGACAGCTGATCTGACCATACCCGTTAAAAAACGAATTGATGGGGATCAGTTCCCCATCAGTCTGGTAGATCGGATGGCAGTCGGGTGTAAACAAACAGGCGATCTGTTTACATTCGACCTCCCATTGGGGAAAGCAGGCATAAGCAGAACAGACAAGCCACCCGCCTGCTCAGTGGGGATCAGCGGAGCAGGCAGAGTCCATCCCGTGTGAAAGGGGCCCTAAACAGGTCCTTGCATTCACCACAAGGCAGTAGTTTGGTTTCTATAGACATATTACAGATCACAATCAGAATAAAGCAAACTTGTCACATTGTCTTTTAAAGCAAAATAATCTGCCAATGTGTTTACCTGTGCATCACTATCCCTAATTGGCATCAACAAATCAACAGAATGCACACCTTGCCACTTAGGTGCACATTTATGAAACTGAGAAATGTTCTCTCAGTTCACTTCTCAGAGGAAAATTATCTCCTCTAGCACCCAGTTTATGAAGCAGAGAACTTCAGTTCTTGCAGAAGAACAGAGGAGAATTTTTTCCTGTGAAATCTCGTGAGACATAGTGGGAGAAAATTAAGAGAAAATCAATGAACCCCTCCCGGTGCCCATTTATTAAGCAGTGGTAAATTACCACTGCTGAGTACATGGGCATTTTCAGAGGAGACCCCCCACATAATGTTAATAAAATAATTAGTCCACCTACACAAAAAAAAAAAAAAAATTAATAATAATAATAAAATATAGTATATAAAACACACATACTGCGCAAAAAAAAATTAAAGGAACACTTTGAAAACACATCAGATTTCAATGGGGAAAAATCTCATGCTGGATATCTATACTGGTATAGACCGGGTAATGTGTTAGGAACGAAAGGATGCCACATCCTTTGATGGAAATTAAAATGATCACCCTACAGAGGGCTGAATTCACAGACACACCAGAAAGTGAAAAAATGATGCAGCAGGCTAGTCCATTTTGCTGAAATTTCATTGCAGCAACTCAAAATGGTACTCAGCAGTTTGCATGGCCCCCACGTGTTTGTATGCATGCATGACAACGTTGGGGCATCCTCCTAATGAGACAACGGATGGTGACCTGGGGTCTCAGATCTGGACTAGGGCATCACTGAGCTCCTGAACAGACTGTGGAGCTACCTAGCTTCATCAGATGGACCGAAACATAATGTCCCAGAGGTGTTTTATTAGATTTAGGCCAGGTGAGCGTGGGGGCCAAAGCAGCTGAAACTGATTAACGACCCCCTCTGCTACTTAACTGACCAGATCAATATCCCAGGAGTTTAATTGACTTGATGCGATACTCTGATTAAAAAGTGTTCCTTTAATTTCTATGAGAATATATATATATATATATATATATATATATATATATATATATATATATATATACACACACATACACACACATACATACATAGTATATTATATAAAAGATATCTCTATGTGTGTACATACATGAATATTAAAAGGGGAACCTGTGAGGGAATTCAGCATAGAGAAGGTTCAGGGGGCTCTAGTGGAAGACAGACTAAGCAAGAGCATGCAATGTCAAGCTGCAGCTGCCAAAGCCGACAGAATATTAGCATGCATAAGGAAGGGGATATACTCCCGAGATAAATCTATAATCCTCCCACTTCATAAAACTCTGGTCTGCCCACATCTGGAGTATTCTGTCCAGTTCTGGTCGCCAATCTTCAGAAGGGATGTGCTGGAACTAGAGAGAGTCCAAAGAAGGGCAACTAAACTAATTAGGGGATTGGAGGACCTTAATTGCGAGGAGCGATTACAAGCACTTACTCACTTTGCCACTGCTCACGTTGAGCCTACTGCGGCAAAGTGGTTCGTTATAGTCTGCCAGAGGCTCGCTCCCGCTGTATTCAGTCACAGCGGGAGTCGGGCCAGGGGAGGAGCAGCGGCGATCGCCGCTGCTCTTCCCCGATCGTCGGGGAATCGAGTCTGGAGATCCGCCCGCCTGTGTAAACACAAGCGGGCGGATCTCTGAAGTGACAGGCAGGGTCAGATTGCAGGGTTCAGCATAGTTGAACCCTCGATCTGTCCCTGTGTCACTCAGTCACCTCCCCCCCCCACACGTCAGTAAGCACCAGGCATACATTAACCCCTCCCTCTCCAATAAAATGAACCCCTTCCCTGCCAGTGTCATTTTTACAGTAACAGTGCATATATATAGCACTGATTACTATGGTAATGTCACTGGCACCCCCAAAAGTGTCAAAAATGTCAGTCAAGGGTCCGATCTGTCCGCCGCAATGTCGCAGTCCCACAAAAAAAAAAAAAAAAAAAAAAAAAAAAAAAAAATCGCAGATTGCCGCCATTACGCGTTAAAAAAAAAAAAAAACACCAAAAAAGACAGTAATCTTTCCCTTTGTCAGTAAACGCAATAACTTTTGCGCAAACCAATCAAAATACGCTTATTGTGATTTTTTTTACCAAACATAGGTAGCATAAAAGAAATTGGCCAAAAATTTAAAAAAAAAATTAGATTTTTAAATTTTTTGGGGGGGGAATTTCATATAAAAAAAAATGTGAAAAATATTGTTTTTTTTTTGTTTATAGCGCAAAAAGTAAAAATCGCACAGGTGATCAAATACCACCAAAAGAAAGCTCTGTTTGTGGGAAAAAACCTTAGTTACTTACCGGTGACGGTATTTCTAAGAGCCTTTCAGGACAGCACCTGGAGAGAGCGCAGCTCCACCCAATTCACAGGAAACACTGCAAGATAAAAACTCCTCCTCTTCCACCATGCCTCAGTCATTTAGAGTAACCTCCGACATGCTGGAAAAAATAGAACATAAACAACAACTACCGCAGGTTAAACATTTACAAAAGATTATAAACAAAAAACCAGGGGGGGTAGCTGCTGCTGTCCTGAAAGGCTCTTAGCAATACCGTCACCGGTAAGTAACTAAGGTTTTCTCAGGTCGCCTTTCAGGACAGCACCTGGAGAGGATAAGCGAGTAACTTACACTTAGGGTGGGACCACTGCCTGCAGAACCTTTCTGCCGAAGGCTTGATCCTGAGCTGACAACAAGTCCAACCTGTAGTATCTAAGGAAGGTTGAGAAGCTGGACCAGGTAGCTGCCTTGCAGATCTGTTCAGGCGAAGCACCGGCCCTTTCAGCCCATGAGGTTGCCACCGACCTAGTGGAATGTGCTAGAATGCCTTCTGGAGGTTCTTCACCTTGAGCTACACAAGCTTGCTCAATAGCCCCTCTGAGCCATCTGCCTAGAGTGCTCTTAGATGCTTTTTCTCCTATGCGAGATCCCGAGAAGACAACAAATAATGCTTTTGATTTTTTAAATTCTTTAGTTACGAGGAGGAACTGAAGCAAACATCTCCTCACATTCAATGTGTGAAAGGATTCCTCACAAGTATTCTTAGGAGTTGAGGAGAAGGTTGGTAACACAATTTCTTGTGACCTTGAAAAGATGAAGCAATCTTTGGAAGAAATGCTGGGTCTGTACGCAGCACAACTCGATCTGAAAAAACTGTCAGAAAGGAGTCTGACACTGAAAGGGCCTGAATTTCACTAATTCTTCTGGCCGAGGTAATAGCTATCAGGAAGATAGTTTTCAAAACCAAATTCTTCAGAGAAGCCTCTCTAATTAAAGTCTCTTGGGACAATGTCCTTTCGAAAAAACTGAAAGAGCCGCCACTTGCGTTTTTAGAGTGCTGGCTGCCAGTCCTTTCTCCATTCCTTCATGGAGAAACTTCAGCACTGAAACTAACTTTTAATCTCAAAGTTGTTGCTGGAACACCAGGAGTTATACTTTTACCAGACTTTCATATAAATGTCACTGGTCACCTTCTTTCTACTGGAGAGAAGGGTAGAGATGACCTTTTCCGACAGGCCTCTGGCTCTTAGGAGGCCTTCCTCAGAAACCACACTGTCAGTTGTAGACGGTCAAACTCCGGATAAATCAGGTTCCCCTGTGTTAGTAGATCTCTCCTGGATAGGAGCTTCCAAGGAGGCCGTGAGGCCAGATTCACCAGGGGAGCAAACCAAGGCCTTTTTGGTCAAAAAGGTGTGATCAGGATTAAACTTGTCTTTTCCTCCCTGAAATTCTTGAGAACTAATGGGATTAGTTGAAACGGAGGAAAAGCATAAGACAAAGGGAAGTCTCATGGATGAGCTAGAGCATCCAAGCCCCAGGCCTGATCTTCCCTGTGGAGGGAAAAGAATCTTTGGACCTTGGCGTTCTGTTGACAAACAAACAGATCTATCTGGGGAAGTCCCCAGGCTTCCACTATCTCCAAAAATACTTCCTGGTTCAGACTCCATTCTGATTCCAGTACTTTTCTTCTGCTCAGTAAAACTGCCAGAAGATTTTGTGATCCCTTTAGGTGAACAGCTGTCAAGGAGGCAAGATTTTTCTCCGCCCAGGAGAGCTGGATTGCCAGATATGGAAAGCAGCCTGCTTCTTGTGCCTCCTTGTTTTGACACGTAAGCTACCACTGTCATGTTGTCCGAGAGAACTTGGACATGATGGCCCTTGACTGCCTGTTGAAAAGACCAAAGACCTAGGAAAATGGCTTTCAACTCCCGCTGTGTTGGATGACCTCCTGGCCTTGTTTTGGACCATGTCCTTTGTATTGTCCGACCATCTAAGTGGGCTCCCCAGCCCCAGGCACTGGAGTTCGTGGTCAGAAGTTTGTCCGAATGGAAGGACCACTGCAGACCGTCTTCCAGACTTCTGGAATTCCCCCACCACCACAGAGACCTTTTTGCTTTTGTGGAAATTTTGACAAATTTCTCCAGAGGGTCCAGATGTGACCATTTCTGCAAAATGTCTCTTTAGAGGAGGCGAGAATGTAGCCTTGCCCATTGTACAGCAGGGATAGCAGCTGTGAGCAAGCCCAGAACTGCCATGGCTGACCTGACTGTAACCTGATGATTGGTTTGCATTGGGGCCCCGGAATTCTGGGTCTTCACTATCTTCTCTTGTGGTAAGAAGACTTTTTTGGAGGACAGAATCTATCCTGTACCCGAGAAGTTTTATCTGTTAGGATGGAATTAAACTGGATTTCTCCACATTCCTGAGCAACCCCAGACCCCTGAGGTGGTCCTGAGTGTCCCAACATCTGGCTTTTGGATTCTGCAAATATTAGCAGATCGTCTAGATATGGGACAATGGAAATACCCTTCAGCCTCAGAGACTCTAGGGCGTCTGCCATCACTTTGGTGAACACCCTGGGAGAGGATGAAAGACCGAAGGGGAGGGCTCTGAACTGCAGGTGCCAGACCGATTCCCCCAGATTTACTGCCAGCCTCAGAAACTTCTGGTAGTCTCGATGTATTGGGATGTGTAAATAAGCAACCCTCAAATCCAGAGATGCCAAAAAGCAGTTTGGGAACAGCAGCTTGGTCCCCGAGTAGATGGTGTCCATTCTGAAATGTTTGTACCTGATAGATCTGTTTAGAATCTTCCGATTCAAGATCATCCGATACTTGCCTGAGGGTTTCCTTACCAGAAAAATGTGTGAATAAAAACCCACGGCCTTGTTACTCCTTGGGAACTTGAAAGAGTACTTCCTGTTGAATCAGCTCTTGCCACAGAGACATGATTGAGGAAGCTTCACCACACAAGGTGAAGAAACAACTCTTGAGTCTGGTGCCTTAGACCACTCGGCCATGCTGACAAGACATTCCGGATCCCTTGAGAGTAACAAAAAATCTGCTTGGAGGAGTCTCCAGGAACTCCAGCATGTATCCCTAAGCCACAACGTTCTTTACAAAGGGGCTTGCGGACACTTCTTCTCACCGTGGGAGGAACCCTAAAAGTCTTCCCCCCACTGGAAGGCAGCTGTCACTTGCTTTGGGTCTGCTTGTCAGGAGGTAAAGAGAATTCCACTTTTTCCCTTACCTTTCTGAGAGGCCCATCTGGGTCTCTGGTCCTGTTCACGCTTTTTGTTGGATTGCGGGATAGGACGAAATCCCTTGCTTGGGATCGATTTCTTTTTGGACGGAAAGGCTCTTTTTATCTGCCGTTCTGTCAAAGAATTGTTTTTAATTCAGGCCCAAAAGCAAGTCACCAGAAAAGGGCAAACCACAAAGTTTGGCCTTAAAGGCTGAAACTCCCGACCAATTTTTCAACCAACTGCCCTTCGAGCAGAGTTGACGAGGGCTGCCGCCTGGCAGACATTATGATCGTTTCAGCAGAAGCCTCAGCCATGTATTTACTGCTTTTAGGATCAGCAGGAAAGACTCCAGGGATCTTTCCTTGATGCACCAGCCTCCATATGTCCCTTGAGCTGGTCGAGCCACCACTCTAGATTTCTGGCTACGACCGTGGAGGCCATGGCCGGCTTTAGGCTGGATGTAGTAGAATTCCAAGCCTTCTTAAGGAGAGAATTTGCCCTTTTATCCATGGCGTCTTTAATATCCCCATATCCTCAAATGCCATCCGTGCGACAAGACACCTGTGAGAAAACCACCTCTGGGTTTTTGTGTTCCACAAATGTGTCTGATCCCCTTCAAAGGGAAACCTCCTTTTTAGAGATTTTAGAAAAGTAAGAGACCCCTCTGGGTCCTTCAATTAATTTCCAAGGACCCTGTAAGGACCCTATGGCCCGGAAAGACCCTTTCCATTATGGATAGCCATTTCAAACATGGAATAAATCGCTCCCTGATCTTTAACGATTTATATCTAGAGGATTCAGCCACTCTGAACTTTTTGAGGAACAAGAGCACATTCGCCCTTTCATCCTCTGAAACACTTAATACAGTGATTAGAAGTGCACCGATTGTTTGGTAATCTGAGGATAGGGTGACATAAATGGATAAATTCACTATTCAGCTGAACAGTCTCTTTATAATGACACACAGCTGTGAGCACACAAGGTGTTATCATGGTTGGGCCTTGAACTCATGCCTATGAGCATCGACCACACCCAAAGAAATTACTACTGCAAACTGCAGAGGGGTTTCACCAGGAATCTCTTAAGTGGGTTTTAACACAAAGGACACTTCCTTCTTGGTGTTGGGGCTCTGGTTTTCACTGTGGCTTTAACCTAATAAACAGAGAAGCCACCATGAATCCCCATGAAGCATTTAAGAAAACCACCACTCTAGTGATTAACAAAGCAGTGACCCACTTTAAAAGTAACAAGATTCCCAGAAACACATATCCTGCAAGACCGAGAACCGTATACTCAGTAACTGCAGGGCAGGACTCCCAAGGAGGCAAAACAGAAAACCCAATAAAGCTCAATAGTAAGGGAAAGAGGCACCACTGTACCTCTCCTACCTGAGCCTGGCCGGTGCTGGCGGTGCCTGCTTCCACCGATGCTGCAATCCTTTCTTCCATGTCAGAAAAGGTGCAGCGTGCTGACAGATTCTCTCCGAATGTTTGTACATTCAAATGCTGCTTTCCCGCGTCCCCCGCTGTGGACCGGAAGCGGAAGCACCGACCTTCGACCTGCCTCCTGACCCCTGCGAATGCGGCCGGAGCTAGAGCCGTCACGCCCCCTCCGGAAGTCTCGTCCACCGGAACTGACGCCACGCGTCCCCGGGATCAGGGTCCGAAAAATACGGGAAATTTAAACGAAAAAACGATTCCCCGCCTGCTGCCGGTTAAGCAGCCGAACCGCGGACCCCCGACACCCGGACAAGGATCTTCCGAAGGGTCTCTGCTCCCCTGAGCGAGAGAGGTCAGTGGCTCCGGAGCGTACCCCCTTTGTACTCAGGGAGGGGAGCTGGGATGGTCCTCGATATACATCAACAAAAATGGGCATCAAACTTTTCCTCTCCCCCTGGAGAGAGCGCAGCCCTTCCACCAAGCTCCTGCAATGCTTCCACCATGGAGGAGGAAACACAAATGACTGAGGCATGGTGGAAGAGGAGGAGTTTTTATCTTGCAGTGTTTCCTGTGAATTGGGTGGAGCTGCGCTCTCTCCAGGTGCTGTCCTGAAAGGCGACCTGAGAAAAAGGACGTAAATTTCGTTTGGGTACGGCGTCGCACGACTGCGCAATTGTCCGTTAAAGTCGCACAGTGCCGAATCGCAAAAAGTGGCCCAGACGTAAGACAGCAAAATCCTCCGGTGGTAAAGTGGTTAATTTATTCTCCTTGGAGAGGAGACATGATAGCGATTTACAAATACCTCAATGGTAATCCCTGCAGAGGAAAAAACTATTTAGTTTTAAGGAATGCAAGAAGACATGTGGCCACACAATGAGATTAGAGGGGAAGCGGCTTAACCTTAAGCTGCGTAAGGGGTTCTTCCCTGTAAGGGCGGTGAGGATGTGGAACTCTCTTCCACAATTGGAGGTAGCTGCGGGGAGTATGGCTACTTTCAAAAGACTCTTGGACATGCATCTCACAAATCACAACATTAGGGTTATGGGAAATTACGTCACTGGCACACACACACACGTTGAACTGGATGGACTATTTTTTTTTTTTCACCTCAACTACTATGTAACTATGTATAAATTTGGCATGGGGACATGTTTACTGTCTTGTCTTAGGGGTCTGATCAAGGAAGAAGGAAGTCAATAATCTTCCTTCTTCCCCCTCAGTTCTCCCCCGATTCTCCACCTCTGAGCTGTTGAATCTTGGAGTGTGAATTCTGGCACAGATCACCAGTGAAGTGCAGAGATCACAGCTTCATAAACTGGCCGTTTCTGTGTCTGTCAATGACAGATTCTCCATGTGTGGAGATGATCAGTGGAGAACATGTTTTCCCCCGACCATCTCTGCAGTTTCATAAACCAAAAATGATCCGAGATGAGCTGCGATCATCAGGATTGCTGCTCATCTCGGTTTCATAAACGGACACCTTAGCTACATCTTCTTTCACATCCATGCTCCTCAGGTATCTCCACAATGCAATTCAATCCAGAAAGGACAACAGAAAGCCAGAACAGCAAATGTAGCTCATAATTCCAGACTTCCAATGACTGCCATTTAAAACCAGGATGAATGGCATAGCAAATAATGGACTCCCAACATTACTATAATATTCCTTAGAACTCCGCCTTGCGTACGGAGTTACATTCCTCATTCTGGACTGGGCCATGAACAGTCTCTCCATGAAGGTATGAAGTGGTACTGGAAGCTGCCTCAAGACCGATGTGACAAGTCACTCATCAGCTTTAACAGCTTGCATTAGGAAATGGCCTTTTTTTTTTTAAAAAAAAAAGGATGAAATTCCTTGTCTGTGCCAGCTAACTGACACCATATAGAATAGAACAGTATAGCATCAACCTTTTTGGCCCATTTCACATGGCATTAAAAAAAATAAAATATATATATATTTATAAATAACAATGTGAAATTAAACAGGAAACTTATCATGCAAATTAAGTAAATATTAATTATACAAAAAGAAAACAAACACGGATCAGGAAGAAAATGCTAATCTTCAGTACGGTCCAGAAAACCAGTTATAGAGGTGAGAAATAAACTTTTTTTCACTTTTATATACAGTGCCTTGCGAAAGTATTCGGGCCCCCTTGAACTTTGCGACCTTTTGCCACATTTCAGGCTTCAAACATAAAGATATAAAACTGTAATTTTTTGTGAAGAAACAACAAGTGGGACACAATTATGAAGTGGAACGAAATTTATTGGATATTTTAAACTTTTTTAACAAATAAAAAACTGAAAAATTGGGCGTGCAAAATTATTCAGCCCCCTTAAGTTAATACTTTGTAGCGCCACCTTTTGCTGCGATTACAGCTGTAAGTCGCTTGGGGTATGTCTCTATCAGTTTTGCACATCGAGGCGAGAGACTGAAATTTTTGCCCATTCCTCCTTGCAAAACAGCTCGAGCTCAGTGAGGTTGGATGGAGAGCGTTTGTGAAGAGCAGTTTTCAGTTCTAGTTTCCACAGATTCTCGATTGGATTCAGGTCTGGACTTTGACTTAGTCATTCTAACACCTGGATATGTTTATTTGTGAACATTCCATTGTAAATTTTGCTTTATGTTTTGGATCATTGTCTTGTTGGAAGACAAATCTCCATCCCAGTCTCAGGTCTTTTGCAGACTCCATCAGGTTTTCTTCCAGAATGGTCTTGTATTTGGCTCCATCCATCTTCCCTGTCCCTGCTGAAGAAAAGCAGGCCCAAACCATGATGCTGCCACCACCATGTTTGACAGTGGAGATGGTGTGTTCAGGGTGATGAGCTGTGTTGCTTTTACGCCAAACATAACGTTTTGCATTGTTGCCAAAAAGTTCAATTTTGGTTTCATCTGACCAGAGCACCTTCTTCCACATGTTTGGTGTGTCTCCCAGGTGGCTTGTGGCAAACTTTAAACAACACTTTTTATGTTCTGCAAGCTGAGATAACATGCACTGCATTGATGCATTCACACAATTTCACAGTAACCATGAGATAAAGCAAGGTTAAGGAATATTTCTTTATCCCATTGTTTTGCAAATCTATGTACACTACAAACTGTATGACTGAATCGGTTCAGATATCGCTTTTTTACTAATTTGATAGCTTATTAATCTAAATAGGAAACCTTAATTTTCTTTGCAAATATTCAAGATTCTAACTATCAGCAAGAATAAGTCCTTACATTTAAAGTGCACCTGTCATTTCAGATCCATCATGGTAGCACCTGTTAGCGGGCATGTCATTGGTGAGTCAATAGTGGGTCAGATGAGGAGCCGCTGCAGGAAAGAGATGACAGTTGCTCTTTAAAAATTATAATTTACTCCCCAAGACGCAGGGGTGGTTTGGGGGCTCCGGATATTGTTAAGTATTATTTTGCTGGCGGCCTCCTGGTCCTCGTTGACGACCCCCAACCGGTGGTCGGAAATTGAGAGGGGTGCGATTTTCCCGGGACATCCCTGCTCTTTACTATGGTCCCCCGGCCTCCACACGGATTGAGTCTTGCGGGGTATGGTGTCTTGCACCCACTATGGATGTATGCATTAGGTGTTATCGTAAGTACTCTCTCTCTTCCCCATGTCCGCCGCTCACTAATGTTTTGTTTAATCCCTCCATACCTAAAATTCTACAGGTGGGACGAGTATGGACCTGGACGAGGGCCCCCCTTTTTCAGCTTCGAAACTTTGTCCATCCGGTCTCGCGTACCCTATACTCGTTTGAGACATTGAGGTAGAAATTTAACATTCCCAAACACACTTTTTATTTTTATTTGCAAATACGTCACCTTTTCCATTCTATGACGAGGTCTTTGTCCCTGGAGAGGCCCACTGCCTTTGAGCAAATGTCGGCACAGGGGTCTCACCAGCGACACTTGGTTTCTACCATTTATAATATCCTACATGATGCCCTTCCACTGACGGAGGACTTTCATCTCTATATGCGTAGGTGGTCCGAAATTTTGCAGAGGCCCATTTCCTTGCAGCTGTGGGACAAGATCTGGTCCTCTGCCTTTAAATCGTCTAGATGTGCGGTGCAGAGAGAGACGACATTAAAAATCTTGATGTTCTGGTATAGGACCCCGGCTAGATTGCATAAAATTGATCCGTCGTGCCCAGCCACATGCTGGCACTGCGGTAATGAATTGGGCACACTATATCATATTTTTTGGCAATGTCCTCTCATACAACCCTTTTGGGCAATGGTGGGGTCAAAGATACAGTCGGGGACTGGCTTGTCTTTTACGCTTGACCCTCTCCATTACCTTTTGGGCCTTCCCTTCCCTGGGGTCTCCAAACACACCAGGCACTTGATATCCTACCTTCTAGTAGTGGCCTGGAGAGCTATCCCCTTGTGCTGGCGTCAGCCGGGACCTCCTGACATGGCCCTTTTCCAGCGCCTGGTGATGGAGATACAGAGAATGGAATTTTTGACTGCTACAGTTCATGATGAGGTTTCTCGCTTTGATGCTATTTGGGCAGACTGGGACCTTCATGTTTCTGATTTGACATGATTGTACCTTTATGCACTACTGATTCGTTTATTATTCTTCCCTTTGTGCAATTCGTGTTCACAATCCGATTTATGTTCTGGTTGACCTTCTGGCGTTTTTATTGAGCCTACTAAGATTGCTATGTAATACTTTGTAATGTTCTGTTTTTGGGGTTGTCCACCCCGTTTGTTACTTATATTTTATTTTCTTCGATAAAAATACAATTTAAAAAAAAATTAATGATTTAAATCAAGCCTTTTTACTAGTGATTTAAATCATTATTGAAATCGACTTGATTTTAATCAAATCGACCCTGCTACATAAAAAAAAATAAATAAAAATGGTACAATGAGGATGCACAGAGTATATGTCAGCATCAAATGGTTCATTTAAAGAACTACAAGAGCTACAAGAAAGGGGGCTTGAACAGCCATGTAGAATTTAGGGGTATATGAAATAAGAGGGCAAGCCCCCTGGTAGGAAGAGGGTAAGATGCCAGGTAAAGTCGGTATAGGAAATAACATTTGGAAATATAACTGGGAGTTTCCAAAGGGGATGATGGGAGAAGGATGTTAAAAAGGCACCTCAGGGTTCCTATGAGTACTAAGGGAGTTTTGAGGGTGGACATCCATACCAGTCAGCAGGTGTGGCCATAAGGCCAAAGGAGGGTGGTTTGGTCTCCCTAGGCATCAGGGATAGGCATGGGAGAGCAGTTTTAAGGGCCATTTGAGGGGAGGGAGTAGGTAAAGGGGAAGAAATGGCCGAGTTTCATTTGTGTACAGCATTGCATGACCGCACAATTACCAGTTAAATAGCACAGTGCAGAATAGTAAAAAATGGCCTGGGCATGAAGGGGGTAAAATCTTACGAATCTCAATTTTAAATTTCAAAGAATTCAAGCTGTAAATTAGATTGTGTGTCAATTAAACAGAATTATTTTTTTCTTTAAAGATTTTCTTAGAGGACCAAAGTCTCTAAGCTCCCGGATGATAACAGTTTAATTCTAGAAACATTGCCAGTGAGCGGACGTATTAATGGCAAGAATGAAAAGTGGAAAGGCTAACTCCATCTTTTGCACTGTTACTCCCATATTTAATGTAGAAAATGTAACTTGGTACAAAAGGGCAGCATGACAGCCGGGTAACTATTATATGCATAGAGTGCTATCAGTGTCGGCATCCTTGTTTCTTGCATGACAGGTTTCCATTGATCTAGGAAAGCACGGGGGCTTTCCCTGCTATCGACTTGTTCCTATTCCTACTAATTCTGTATTATTAGGTTTGACTGTCAAACAGAAGAGAGTGTTTATCTATCAAGCAAGTTATTCAGGAGCAGAAATACCTATGGTTCCCAAATATGAAGTGCGGGAAACGCAGCGATCCCAGCGCTGCATTGCAATTTCACTGTCTTTGCGATCTGGTGCGGGTATCTATACAAAGTTATTGATACCCCAAACGGATCGCAAATGAGTGCGGTAACCTGCACCGGATCGCAGGGTACAAAACGATCATGCAGTGCGGCTCCAAAAAAGGTTCCTGCATGTCTTTGGTGCAATGCGCTGCGATTTGAGCCCATTCAAAATTAATGAAATTCTTTTTGAAAGGTTTGCTCATTAAAGCGGAGTTCCAGCCGTTTTTGTGTTTATTAAAAAAAGTCAACAGCTACAAAAAGTGTATCTGCTGACTTTTAATAAACACACTCACCTGTCCCACGATCCACCGATAGGGCCGCCCAAAGCCTCGCTTCTCTCCCTCTCCTCTTGGCGGCGCCAGCATTCACTAGTGTGGGCACCCAGCTGTTAGCGCTTGCGGCTTCACAGCCGGGTGCGCACTGTGAATGCTCAAGTTGCGCTGCGCGTCGTGAATGGCCGGGCAATCTTCTGGGACTTGTGACGTGTCCCAGAAGATTGCAGGGAGGGAGGGGGAGAAGAGAACTTCCACTCAAGCTGCCTATGCAGCCCGAGAGGAAGTGGGAGCAGGTACCTGTCAAATCTAGGTACCCGCTCCAACCCCAAAAAAATGACATGCCAAATGTCAGGGGGTCAGGAGCTCTTAAAGCGGAAGTTCCACTTTTGGGTGGAACTCTAATTTAATAGCATCAAATACAGACCCCACGTATCAGGAGAAGGGCCCCATTTCGTCAGGGCTTGAGCAGTAAACGTTATTAGAATCACAATGGAATGCACTAGAGCAGTGGTCCTCAACTCCGGTCCTCAGGGCCCACTAACAGGCCAGATTTTAAGTATTACCTTGGGGAGATGCAGACTAGAGTAATGCAATCACTGAGCAGCAAATGATATCACCTGTGATGTATTTCAGTTATCTTGCAAACCTGGCCTGTTAGTGGGCCCTGAGGACCAGGGTTGGGGACCAGGGCACTAGAGGACCTATCACATATGAAAGCTGGATAAAAACTAGCTTCTTCTAAACGGCACTGACAACAAACTGCCATTCTTAGTGCCGTTAGGAGACGCTAGTCTCCATCCAACCTTAAAGTGGAGTTCCACCCATTTTTAATAACTTGGATTACATAGATGTGAGATGTATGTAATCCCCCTTAAAACAACTTTTACCAATGGAAACTTTTTTTTGCTAGTAAATATCTTATTTTCTTCTTTATTCATCCTCTCCTCACTTCCGGGTCCGGTCGGCGATTACGTCATTCGGCGATTCGCAGGAAGCGCTGGAATGTATCTCATGGCATGAAATCTCGCATATTACACAGGAGATGAGCTGTACTGTTATTATTGAGGCCGTGCTCTGCCCCGCCTCCTCTCAGTGAGCTGTACTGTATGTATTGTATTGAGGCCGTGCTCTGCCCCGCCTCCTCTCAGTGAGCGAGGACTGAAAGCATTATATCCTCACTGAGAGGAGGCGGAGCGGAGGCGGGGCAGAGCACGGCCTCAATATACAAAAAAAAAAAAAAGTTTCCATTGGTAAAAGTCGTTTTAAAGGGGATTACATACATCTAAAGTTACTAAAATGGGTGGAACTCCACTTTAAGTGCCTGTTCACACTAATTGCATGTGATTTTAGGAGCAGTGCGCTCCGAATTACATGCGATGTCTGTGCGGTGCAAATTCAGCCATACAGTTTGTATGGCTGAATTCGCACCGCAATCGCAGTGAACTTGCACAGGACCCATTTTTTTGGTCCGCAGCAGAATCGGATCGCATGGTGGTTCACACTAGTGCGATCCGATTTCTGTGCGAACTCTCAGATCGCACTGCGATATGCGATCTGATCTGGGGGTGTCGTTAACTTTGAATTGACACCACCAGCCTATTGCATATGGCAGTGTGAACTGCCTGTACTGCGGATGCGTTGTGGGAACACGCTGTATATTCGCAGTGTTCCCGCATCGCAATAGCGTGAACCGGCACTTAAGCAGAGTTCCAGCCTGTAAAAAATAAATAAAAAAAGTCAGCAGCTACAAATACTTTAGCTGCTGACTTTTTATACGAGGACACTTAGGCCCCTTTGACGGATAAAAAACGAACATCAATGCATTCCTATGGAAAAATGGGTGTAGAAGGATGATCATTCATTTACATCTGTTTTCATTCGCTCCCGTCAATATCAGTTTTTTTGAACGAATGAAAGCCCTATTTTTCATCCGTTAAAAAAAAAAAACAAAACAGAAAACAAAACGGACATGAAACTGATGTTGACTGAAAAAAACTGACAACAAAAAAAACGTGACTGAACTGATGAAATGAACGGCCGGTATGTGTGAAAGGGGCCTTACCTGTCCAGGGATTCCACAATGTAAGCACCCCTAGCTGATTTGTGTATCAGCTTTGGGTGCATCTGTAGTAAGGGAAACAGAAAGTGAAGCCTTGCAGCTTCACAGCCGGTTTCCTACTGTGCATGTATGAGTCGCGCTGTGCTTTCCGAATAGTCCCGCTGTCTTCTGGGACCTGTCAGGGGGGGGGGGAAAGGAGGGGCCGGAACTTTTATAGATCGCTGCGATTGTTGTGCGGCAATCTTAACCGGATGTTAAAGTGAGCACCAGGTTTTGACAAGTATCCACTCCCCCCAAAGCGGGTGGAGCTCCACTTTAAAGTGTTCCTAAACCCAGGACTCTGCATTCACTATATCTGGTCTCCCACAGTACATGGAAATGCAATCATTTTAGAAAATATAAACTGCTAAAAACCTTTTCTCATCAGCAGTATATAGCAGTCATAGGACGTCTAACAGTTTCTGGTTAAAGCTTTTAGGAGGAGTTGAGGCTGCATGACCCTTAACCCTCTGTATGGACAGTGCTGATTGGCTCTGTGCTGAGCACATGCACCCTCCTACGAAAAGAAAAAAAAAAAAACTCTCTAGCATTACACACCAAACTGAGCATGTGCAGAGTACCCCCAAGGCTCTGTATGATCAACAGATGGATTGGGGACTGTGGAAGAAGGGGGGGGGGGGGATCAGAGAAGACTTTTTTTTTTACACAATGCAGAGGATTAACCCCTTAGGTTCCACAGTAAGTATAACAAGCATGCTGCTCTGCATGGGGACCAGGAAGCAAGTAGCCTTCACTTTAGTAGCGTTATGTACTTCAGTGATTTCCAGCTTCTAATGGAATCTCCCAGGTATGGTATATACATAGTTACACAGGTCCAAGATGGATCAATGTAACTGTGTTGAAAATATGCATACCTGGAATCAGTGCTGTATTTTGGCCTAGGCCAACAAGGCCCAGGCCTAGGGCAGCACTTTGCAGGGGGGCAGCAAAAACAGCTGCCCCCCCCCTCCACCTGAGACTCTATTGGCCACTGGTTGCTAGAGCCGCCTCTCTCACCCCCCCCCCCTCTTCTCTCTTTCTCACCCCCCCTCTTCTCTCTCTCATTCCCCCTCTCTCTCTCTCTCTCTCATCCTCTCATCCCCCTCTCTTTTTCTCTCTCACCCCCTCTCCCTTTCTCTCTCACCACCCCCCTTTCTCTCTCACCCCCCTTTCTCTCACCCCCCCCCCTCTCTCTCTCTCTTTCATCCCTCCCTCATCCCCCTCTCACTCTCCCTCACCCACCCCCTTCTTTCATCCCCCCTCTCTCTCCCTCTCTCAACCACCCCCCTCTCTCCCACCCCCCGTCTCTCTCCCACCCCCTCTCACCCCCCCCCCTCTCGTGACATCTCAGGGGTTCATGTTGGGACTTGTAGTCCTTACATTTTGGAGGGAGTCACATCCGTTAAAAAGGAAGGAGTGGGGCAAATTTGCATAGGGGGGGGGGGGGCGCCTAATTTTAGTCTTGCCTAGGGCAGCACAAAACCAAAATACACTACTGCCTGGAATTCTACTTTAGATCCGATCTTCTAGAACCCAGGCTCCCGACCAGCAGTACAAGGGCTCTAGAGAGCATTTCTCCTCATTCGAGTAATATTATTGCTGCATGATTAATCATTAAAAACATCATGATCTCGATTTGCCCCCCCCCCCCCCTCCCCTCAGGATATTAAAACGGCATGTCCTTGATTCTCATAGAGCCGTTCTCTGCTCAATCACAGCTGTCAAAAAAAAAAGAGCATCCAGCAAATGTTTATCAACATTGTTAAGGCTGCTAGATAACTATAAACACAATGTTTTACAATGTATCATATTGTTCTTTTAGATCAAAGGATTGAACTTTTGTCTGTAAGTGAGGGCAGTTTAACCTCTTAAAGACTAAGCCTTTTTCTGACATTTGTTGCTTACAAGTTAGAATCAGTATTTTTTGCTAGAAAATTACTTAGAACCCCCAAACATTACATAAACACATTTTTTATTTATTTTTTTTAGCAGAGACCCTACAGAATAAAATGGCAATCTTTGCAATCTTTTATATCACATTGTATTTGCGCAGAAGTCTTTCAAATACATTTTTTTGGGAAAAAATACACTTAATGAATTTTAAAAAAGGCTAAACAGTAAAGTTATCCCACTTCTTCGTATAATGTAAAAGATGATGTCACGCCGAGAATCGTGATCTTTATTCTAAGCAAAAAAAAATAGTGATTCTCATTTTATCCAGAATCGTGCAGCTCAAGAGTAAATTCATCAAAATGGTTAGTAAATCAAATAAAAACATAGGTGAGCAATCACTCGCTGTTTGGTACAGTGCCCCCTAGTGATAGGGAAGGATAGCTGATGAAACAACAGTGCATTACAGGGGACCAGACAACCAACACACCCAAACCTGGGCTACACAAGGATTTCATTGCTTGTTATAAAAGCAGTTAACCAAATCCAACGTATGTGAAAAAAACAAACAAAACATTGATATTACCTCATCCTATTACCCCGCGGCACGTCCCATACTCAATCCTATCACCCCACAGAGAATCCTGTACCCCATCCTATCACCTGACAACACTTCCCGCACCCCATCACCCCACAACACATCCTGTACCCCATCCTATCACCCGCCAACACTTCCCGCACCCCATCACCCCACAACACTTCCCGCACCCCATCCTAATACCTGTGTAATACTCCTGTCACACACATTTCTGCAAAATGCCACAGAGTGAGTACTGTAGCACTATAGGAGAAAAAGTATAAATCACCAGCATACAGTGCATTACCAAAAGTAATGCCCAAGTGTTTATTCAAGAAGGTGACATCACAGCAGTAAGGTGAAACATTTCGGGGGCTCGCAGGACCCCCTGATGAAGGGGTCTTTTGTCACCCTGAAATGTTACACCTTAGTGCTGTGATGTCACCTTCTCAAATAAACATTTGGATGTTAATTTCCATGCTCTACAGTGTGCTGGTGATATATACATTGATCCATCCATTCCCCCCTGATCACATCCTGTACCCCATCTTATCACCTCAAAGTACACAATGCACCACATACTGCCAACCCATATCACATCCTGCTCCCACATACTGCCAACCCATATCACACCCTGCTCCCACATACTGCCAACCCATATCACACCCTGCTCCCACATACTGCCAACCCATATCACACCCTGCTCCCACATACTGCCAACCCATATCACACCCTGCTCCCACATACTGCCAACCCATATCACATCCTGCTCCCACATACTGCCAACCCATATCACACCCTGCTCCCACATACTGCCAACCCATATCACACCCTGCTCCCACATACTGCCAACCCATATCACACCCTGCTCCCACATACTGCCAACCCATATCACACCCTGCTCCCACATACTGCCAACCCATATCACACCCTGCTCCCACATACTGCCAACCCATATCACACCCTGCTCCCACATACCACCACCCCACCTCACATCCTGCTCCCACATACCACCACCCCACCTCACATCCTGCTCCCACATACCACCACCCCACATCATATCCTGCTCCCACATACCACCACCCCACATCATATCCTGCTCCCAAATACCGACACCCCACCTCACATCCTGCTCCCCCACATACCCACACCCGACATCACATCCTGCTCCCACATACCACCACCCCACCTCACACCCTGCTCCCACATACTGCCAACCCACATCACACCCTGCTCCCACATACTGCCAACCCACATCACACCCTGCTCCCACATACTGCCAACCCACATCACACCCTGCTCCCACATACTGCCAACCCATATCACACCCTGCTCCCACATACTGCCAACCCACATCATATCCTGCTCCCAAATACCGACACCCCACCTCACATCCTGCTCCCCCACATACCCACACCCGACATCACATCCTGCTCCCACATCAAATCCAGCTCCCACATCCTGACACCCAAGGGAAAATACTATCCCCATATCTTGTCACCCCAAAGAACATACCATGTACACGTTGTCTCCCTAGATCAAATCCTGTACCCACATCCTGTCACTCCAGTTCCCATAATGTACCCACATACTTTCATCCAAGTGCAAATCCTATCCCCATATCCTGTCATGCCAAAACATTCTATGACCACATAGTGTACAGTCACTCCTGATCCCATCCTGTTCCCACATCCTGTCACTTGGGAGCAAATCCTAAACCCTCATGTTATCACCCCGCCACACTATAAACAAACATTTCCCAGATCCTGTCCCCCCCAGATCCCACTATGTACCCCTATCCTGTCACCTGCAGATCCCATCCTGTACCCCTATCCTGACCCCCCAGATCCCATTATTTACATACATCCTGTCCCCCCAGATCCCATCCTGTCCCCCAGATCTCATCCTATCACCCTATCCTGTCCCCCCAGATCCCACTATGTACCTATATCCTGCCCCCCCAGATCCCATCCTGTACCCCTATCCTGTCCCCCCAGATCCCATCCTGTACCCCTATCCTGCCCCCCAGATCCCATCCTGTACCCCTATCCTGTCCCCCCCCCCCCCAGATCCCATTATGTACCCCTATCCTGCCCCCCAGATCCCATTATGTACATACATCCTATCCCCCCAGATTCCATTATGTACATACATCCTATCCCCCCAGATCCCCTGCTGTTCCCACATGTTCCAGCAGGGGTCGCGGCAGCCTCGCCCACACCCTTGATGATCGGAGCATCACCCCGGGGCCCCCCTCCAATCCCAGCCCGGGCCCCGCACAGGCCGCTCACCGATGACGATCCGCAGGTGTTTGAGTCGGGTCAGCACGTCCTTCTTAGGGTCCAGCACTTTCTGGCTTGATTTCTTCACATCGCCGTGAGTTTTTTTAGAGAACATCCCGGAGGAGAGAGGTGGGCGGAGGGCGGCGCCGGCTCAGTCCCCGGGGATCTCCCCGCCTGGTAGATGGAAGGTTCGTCCCGTCCCGGGAGAAGGACTGCCCGGTCCCTGGGATGTGATGGGAGGGCTGCGGGTCTCCCCGCTCTGACAGAAGCAGGTTACACCGATACATCCAACATGGCCGCCCCCTTCTGTCTCCAGGATAACAAAGCAATCGATCGCCGAGCTATCCACCGCTCAGCCCTGCCCCCTAGTGTCACAGCTGGACATTACTGCTCTATGTGGGCATTTGTTTTATACATTCATTGTGTACAGGAGACCATCCATATACAATCACATATTAAAGTGTAATTAGTCCTAAAATCAACCCTCCACTTATTCCAGCTGTATTGTTTTCTTACACAGTTCTTATGCTTCCAATCCTAGGGTGACAACGCTCCCAGAGCAGAGCCCTATGCAGAAGCAGTGTTGTCACCCTAGGATCCCTGTGGATTCTATTCTTGGAGGCCCCCCTCATTGTGTAGTAACTAGATGCAGTACCTCAAAAAGGTACGTTGTAACATAATATACAAAAACTGACACTCCTTAGCCAAGGACATTATGGCTGATAGGTAGGTTTAGGGATTGGTTATACTTTAAAGCTGAAATAAAAGAAGTCGCCAGCTCTAAGCTCGAGAACTGAGCAAACATGACCCCTGATCACTCAGTTTCCGGTCTTCCCTGCCCCTCCATGGCCATAGCTGCCAATGTGTCCCAAAACATTTTTAGGGACATCTTTTGGCAGAAAGGCAGTGTAGACCGAGTATGGTAATTAGGGGTGGGGCATCCATTTTTGTGGGCGTCTCCAGCATCTTAAAAAAAAGAGGCATGCTAAGCTCACCAAGGCGAAAATGGGCATGGTTTTATTGGGCGTGGCTTAACCCTCCTCTTGTGTTAGGGTCAAAACTGACCCGTTTTCAGGTTTTGACTGTCTATAAGTATCACATAAATTTGTTTATTGCATCAAGATTTTTTTACTTTGTCAGGAACCTCTATTTAAACAATGTAATAGAAAAATAATCCTTTTCACTAAATTATAAAATACTGTGGTGAAAATTAAGACGTTCATGGTGTTAGGGTCAATTCTGACCCAGTTATAATATAGGATTTTAGGACACTAATAAGTGCCAAAACTGAAATCATAAACACTCTCTCTGCTTAGTAACACTGACAGCCAATCACCTCTCAACCCTGTGAGCTGTAGTTAGGGAGGGGCCTATCTCTTTTCCTGCTTGTCTACTTCTCTAAATAAAGTGAAGAAACATAGGACCAATTCATTTCAGAGTTGCTGACTTTATTTTACCATTTTTTTCAATTTAACAATGAGAGGTATGCTATCAAAAGAAAGGTCTAGGGGTCACACCAAAAATATTAAAACCAATCTTTTCAAGGATAAAGAAGCCTAACAAGGTAACAAAGAGGTAAGAAACAAATTTGATGATAAATAATTATTCAGAGGGTATTTTATGGCTGATTTAAAACACGGGTCAAAACCGACCCTAACATCATGGATAGTAACGGAATTCTAACATCTAACATAAGAGGAGGGTTAAAGGGGTGTGTTTAAATAGTTTGTTTACATCCCCTGTCCATAGGGATGCATGGACCTTCCAATCAGGTCCGCCTGAAAAACTGACAGGAAGAAATGATTGGACTCGCTGTGTGAAAGGGGCCTTAGTGATGGTGTCAGCAAGGAGTGACTGTGTGAAATTGGGTATAAAACTAAACTGCCCAATTTCTTACAGTCAGGACAGTGCTACATGAAAAAAAGAGATACTATCTTTGTCAGCTAACAGCATTTCTTTACTTCTATCTTAAAGTGGAGTTCCACCCAAAAATTGAACTTCCGCTTTAGGTATTCTAACCCCCTGACATGCCACATTTGGCATGTCATTTTTTTGGGAGGGGAGCGGGTACCTAGTTTTGACATGTACCCGCTCCCACTTCTGCTCGGAGCGCCGCGGCGCCCTGAACGTAATTTCTCCTCTCCCCCTCCCTCCCTGCAATCTTCTGGGACACGTCAGAGGTCCCAGAAGATTGCCGGCCAATCAAGACGCGCAGCGCGACTCGTGCGTGCGCAGTGGGTACCCGGCTGTGAAGCCGCAAACTGTCACAGCCGGGTGCCCACAGCAGTGATGCCGGCGCCGAGGGAGAGGATCGAGGCTTCGGGCGGCCACATCGGACAGGTAAGTGAAATGGCTGGAACTCCGCTTTAAAGTCTAAAAGATAGAAGTAAAAGAGTGTGGTTAGCTGACATGTAGCATTGCCCTGACTGTGAGAAATTGGGCAGTGCAGTTTTAAACCCAGTTTCTCACAGTCCAGTGACTGCTGGATAAAAAAACCCTTTACTTTTAAAGTTCCAGTTTACCATCAGAGCCCCCCTTTATCATCAGTGCAATCTCATCAGTGCCCATCAGTGCAGTCTCATCAATGCAGTCTCATCAGGGCCATCTCATCAGTGTAGTCTATCAGAGCAATCAGATCAGTGCAGTTTATCAGAGCAGTCACGTCAGTGCAGCCTATCTGAGCAGCCTCATCAGTGCCATCTCATCAGTGACCATCAGTGCAGTCTCATCAGTGCAGTCATATCAGTGCAGTCACATCAGTGCTGTCAATCAGAGCAGAGAGGGAGAAGGAAGGATGCAGGAGCCACCACGAGTCAGGAAACAACCCCTCCCTTGAAATGTAAGGGCTCTTTCACACGGGCGGTCCGATCAGATCCGCCTGTCAGTTTTTTAGGCGGATCTGATCGGATCCTCCATGCAGCTCTATGGGGCAGCGGGTGTCAGCGGAGGTCACCTCTGCTGACACCCGATGCCATCTGCATCCGATCCTGTGCTGAAATCTGGAAGGATGGAAACCCTATTTTTCCATCCGTTCAGTAATCGGAGCGGAGCGGATCTGATGAGAGCGGACAAGCAGTCCGCTCTCCTCCGATCCCCCATAGAGGGCAGCGGGTGCTGAGACACCTCCCTCTCCGCTCTGCAAGTGGAGACGGAGCTGTCATCCGCCCGGCTCAGCGGGGATCGCGGATCGATCCCCGCTGAGCAACACGGATCCGCCTGCGGAGGCGGACCGTGTGAAAGAAGCCTTAGTCTTTTTCCTCACACTATATGCTTGAGACACCTTACTAGTACACTTTGGTACTATTAAAGGAACTGTCAATTCCATCTACAACAGATCTCAAGCCTCTGAGTCCAACAAGTCAGATGGGATTACCTACCTGACAAAAACTGTGAGTCTTATCTGATCAATTTACCTCCAACCCCGAATAAATACACAAAAACAATTGAATAATTATAACCTTTCTATCAAATATCTTTACACCTCACCTAGAGACTTACAATTTAACCACTAAGCTGAGATTGCAACATATCTGGGTCAGTAATACATCAAAAATTGTACCAGAAACTTACTTTTCCAAAAGACATATATATATATATATATATATATATATATATATATATATATATATGTGTGTATGTATGTGTGTGTATATATATTATATATACTTTATACTATTATTCACCTCTTATAATCTGCAGAATATACCTGCAGATCCAGATGGGATCATCAACCACAGTCTGGTGCATGACCCAATTTGAGCACAAACCAATCTTGTGGCTTTAATACTTGTCTCCAAAAGTGCGCAACTGTAAGTAGTCCAATTATGCTCGGGACCATATACTTACTTTCCCACCCACTCTATCAAACCCTACATGATATAATGATATATATCATTGCAGGCTCCTGTAGGTTCTCATTGTTCAGTGAAGGGCAAAAGAACCATACATGGAATAAGAAAATAATCTATGTATGTATACTTTATCTCATACCACATAATTTAATTCATGGTATTTATATATAAAGCAATAATATATAAGTTTTTCTACACTATTGTTACAGGAATGGTGACAATATTCCATAAAAAAGGCTTACTAAAAGCCGAAACGCGTAGGCTACGCAGGAATTTTCTCTGAAAAAACTTCCTAGCCACACAGCATGGAGGGACAGAGATTTATATTCCTACAAAAAGTCACCGTTTGACACCTGTCACTATATATTTCCTAACTTTTAGCACCTATCCACTTGGGTCTATAACCCATCACATGTTATTATGTACTGTACAAACATCCCTTTGTTTGATTTAAAAAAAACCTTTCTATTAAATACAACAATACTTTTTTTTATATATATCTTGTATGAATTCACTTGCCTCAAAAGTCCCACCCAATTGGCCTGAGGTACCAACCCTATATATACAAATAACCCAGGGACGAAGGCAGACACCTATACCTGTAAGCTCTTTAGAGATCAAAATCACTCCCCTAGTAACACTTTAACCACTTAAGTCCTGGAAGATTTTACCCCCTTCCTGACCAGGGCTTATTTTGCGATTCGGCACTGCGTGACTTTAACGGACAATTGCGCGGTCTTGCGACGCTGTACCCAAATGAAATTGACGTCCTTTTTTTCCCACAAACAGAGCTTTCTTTTGGTTGTATTTGATCACCTGTGCGATTTTTTGATCATGCGCTATAAACAAAAAAAGAGCGACAATTTTGCAAAATAACAACATTTTTCACATTTTTTTATATGAAATTCCCCCCAAAAAAATGTAAAAATCTAAATTTTTTAACATTTTAGGCCAATTTGTTTTCTGCTACATATGTTTGGTAAAAAAAATCGCAAAAAGCATATTTTGATTGGTTTGCGCAAAAGTTATTGCGTTTACTAACTAAGGGAAAGATTTTTGTCATTTTTATTGTTTTTTTTTTCATGAGTAATGGCGGCGATTTGCGATTTTTTTTGCGGGACTGCGACATTGCGGCAGACAGATCGGACCCTTGACTGACATTTTTGACACTTTTGGGGTTACCAGTGACATTACTACAGTAATCAGTGCTATACATATGCACTGTTACTGTAAAAATGACACTGGCAGGGAAGGGGTTAACTTTATCTGAGAAGGAGGGGTTAAGTGTGTCCCTAGGGGAGTGATTCTAACTGTAATTGGATGTGGCTTGTGATATAACAGCAGAGATCAACGGTCCTACATAGCAGGACCGTATGATCTGTTCTGTTACACAGGGGAGAATGACAGGTGGCTTTGTTTACATTAGCCGCCTGCCTTTCTCCCGCTGTAACTGACGATCGCGAGTGACCAGCGGACATCGGGTCCACCGGTCCCTCGCGCAGGGGGGGTCTGTGAGCGAGCGGGAGCGCACCTCCAGCGGCGCGCGCTCGCTCCCTAGAGCCTCACAGGCTAGCGGCGTAGACCTACGTCACTTTGCCTGTGAGGGGCTGACTGCCGACGTAAATCGTCGTTTGGAAGTCAGCAAGTGGTTAAAGTAGCTCTAAATTTTAGGCTTTATTTACCCTAATGCATTTACAGTATAAAGGTGAAAAAACACCTTGCACATTTACTGTATATTCCCCATGCCCCCAAACACTTACTTTTTTCACTCTTCAATGCCACTGGTGCCAGGGCCCACCATGCTGCGTAACCCCTATTTCTAAATTGCAGAGCTTTGCTGAGGGTAAGGGAAATTACAAGCTGTCATTTATTTTCAGGGAGGAAGAAAAATTGGGGAATTGCTTTTTTATGTGCTCTGTGTATGTCTATGGATGCACGCGGCTTGGCTGTGGGGGGCATGCTTGCATGGGTGTCCCCTTTGCACCCAGATAGCTCAAAGAGACAACTTGCAGATGAGGTGGAAGGAGCAGTCTCGAGTCCAGCTAGAAGATGTGGAATATCAGTGGCTCTGTATGGACTACAGTCTGTATCGGAGGTAGTTTTTCCAGTGCCTACAACTAAGACATGCTCTGAAATCCCACGGTTTGGTCCCGAACACCTCTTATTTTTTAATTTCCATCTTGGACAGTGTAGTCCAAGTTAATAACACAAACAGCCTCATTTCTAAGTTTGCATGCGATTGCTGTCTAATTTGTTTCTTAAATTTCCAATACCATGTAGGCAAAAATGGGAGTTGGACAATGATGTGGCTCTAGGAGACATATGGGATCAAAAAATGAAGAACATTCAGTTGTTTTCGCTGTCTCCAACTCAGAGAGTAACTCAATTTTTCATGTTGCATAGGTGCTATCGAACGCCAGAACTGCTGCATAGGATAAGTAGGAAGGATAATCCTGAATGTCCAAGATGTGCCCAATCCAGTCCTGGCTCTTTTGTTCACTTGTTTTGGAGATGTCCCAAATTATACGGGTATTAACAGGATGTATTAGATATGATAAATTCTCTTTATAACACTGCATTAATTCTAGATGCCGTTCTATGCCTAATAATATGGCATAATAATATTCTATACCAACAATCTGGAACATGAACAGGTAGTGGCTGTTATAAGATCACTTTTTTTGGCCCGTAAGTTGATAGCCTCTCGTTGGGTCTTGCCCAACCCTCCTACCCTGGGGGACTGGATCTTGGAAATGGAAAAACACACCTATGTTCAACAAAACGCATCCTTTAAGTTCGAAAAAATGGACAGATGCTCCATGCTCCAGCCTAAATGCATAATAAAGACAGGTACTGTAGTGTTTGAAGACCAGGTTGGCCTGTTTTATTAAAAGTGAGTATAAATGATTACCTTGTAAAACAACCAAATCAGTTTCAAAGAGAAATGAAAGACAAAACATTTTTGTATAGATGTAAAAAAAAAAAAAACAACACCTTATAAATACCTTTTTTCCCTTTTTTTAAGTGACCACATTCCTTCTGTGCAGCAGCATACTGAGCTTCCCAGTAAATGGCTGTGCAGTGGGCATGTCAGCACAAGTCTGATCATTGAAGGAGAGTACACTGAGTTCCCAGCATAACTAGAGAACTGAATATGGCGTGTTCTCCTGCTTAGTGTGGTCAGTTCTTAAAAGGACAGGAGACGGATTGGCAGGAACACCAGGGATTTCACATAAAGGAAGAAATACAAATAGAACAGGATACTTTCTCATACAAGTACATGGTACAGCAGGCACATATCAGGGATATGAAAAGTTGGGGTAACCAACGCTTTACCTTTTCACACAATGTATCGGTTACTCTGGAATATTTGTCCATGCCTCTGTTAATACAAGAAAGGACTTTGCTTGCTTTGGAAACCACAGCTTGGCATTGCATGCTATTATTAAGCTTAGGATTTACCAGAACACCCAGATTCTTCTCTGCTATGGATTCCCCCAGTTTTTCTTCCCCTAGTATGTATGAGGTATGCATATTCTTAGCCCCCAAGTGCATAACTTTACATTTATCAACATTAAACCTCATTTGCCATATGGTTGACAAATTAAACAGTGCATTGATATCAGCTTGTAAGTTGGAGACAACCTGTAAGGAAGTTATTCCACTGCAAAGCTTGGTGTCATCTGCAAAGACTGAAATTGTACTTTTAATCACAGACCCTATATAATTTATAAGTGTAGCAGGATTTCCAGGCATTAGGCCTGATATAGGTCTGCCACTGTTACCAGTAACACTTCCAACACATTTAAGTTGAAAACCCAAGTGTGAGAGTTGAGATGTGTGAGAGGTGAGACAATGACCATTCCGGCATCTTTGGTTGGTTTTGTTTATTTTGTAATGGGGATGGGAGAAGGGAATGAGTGGGATACTCCTCTGGCTCAACTAGGTTTAACTGGGACACTTTGTAGAAAAATGCCTGGTAGTGCTGTCCTGATGCAAGCTGAATGCCGACTAACGCCCCCTCTGACACATCAGGGTCCTCTCACTAGGCACCCCCTTGACACTAGCTGGCTCCTGGATCCCTGGGACCTTCACCGGAGTGGTCCCCTCTACACTAGGCAGACCCTCAGGGGCAATTCACAATTCACATACTCACGAACTTGGAATGCTTTCCTGGAACTGAACCCCTCTATCTCCACTGGTCCTTGGCACACCGGATCCTCTCCGCAGCTCAGCTTTCTCTCTGGACTCTCAGGCAGCCACCCAAGACACCCGATCCTTCTGACAGGAGGAGAGACAGCCGTACCCTCCCTCCTGGGACTCTGCTTCCCACCAAAGACTCTGCATCATGCGTTCCCCTTAAACTTATACCCATTCCCAGAATCCTCTGCGGCAGAATCTGCCTTCTGGGGTAGATACAAGCCTGAATGTGCCTCTGATTGGGTTTCCTTCACTACCCAATGAGAATCCTCTGATGGAGCCAGTGGGGAGTCTCCCCTCTCAGCAGCCACACCTGGGAGACATGACAGCCCAGCTGAAAATCATGGCCCTGCTGTTAGACAGCCAAGGCCCACTATACTTTTGCCTAGCACCTACCTTGTAGGGTGCTACATCCACCTCACACCAAACTGAGTCAGGTCCCTCTGACTCTGAGGCAGCCGCCTCCTGTCAAAAACACTGGCCAAAAACTCAGGAGTATCCCAGAAACCTGGAAAGGGGAGAAGGAAAACAACAAATGTACAAATAAATTACGGTGAAAAAATATAGCTTTACATAGTTACATAGTGAGGTTGAAAAAAGACATCAGTCCATCTAGTTCAACCTATGATGTGTGTGTGTGTTTGCTGTTAACCGTACATTGTATACCCCTGTATGTTGTGGTCTTTAAGGTGCCCATCTAATAGTTTTTTGAAACTATCAATGCTCCCTGCTGATACGACTGTTTGCGGAAGAGAATTCCACATCCTTACTGCTCTTACAGTGAAGAAGCCCCTAAGTATTTTAAGGTTAAACCGCCTTTCCTCTTGCTTTAGTGAGTGGCCACGTGTCTTATTGTATTCTCTTTCTCTGAATAGTTTGTTCCTTATGCTAGGTGGCCAGTACAGTATTTGTACATTGATATCATATCCCCCCTCAATCGTCTCTTCTCCAGAGAGAAATAGTTCAGTGCTTGTAGTCTTTCCTCATAGCTGATGTCCTCCATTCCACTAATTATTTTTGTTGCGCTTCTCTGGACTCTCTCCAGTTCCAGCACATCCTTCCTGAGGACCGGCGCCCAGAACTGGACAGAATACTCCAGATGTGGCCGGACCCGAGTCTTGTAGAGAGGGAGAATAATCTCTTTATTTCTGGAGTGAATCCCCCTTTTTATACATCCCAGTATTCTGTTGGCTTTGCTTGCAGCAGCTTGGCATTGCATGCCACTGCCAAGCCTGTTGTCTACCAGTACCCCCAGGTCCTTTTCCATCCTAGACTCACCCAGAGGTTCCCCCCCTAGTGAGTAGCTTGCTTTCTGGTTTCTGGCACTCAAGTGCATTACTTTACATTTTTCAACATTAAACCTCATCTGCCATGTAGTTGCCCACCCCATTATTTTGTTCAGGTCCGCTTGTAAGGTTTCCACATCCTGTATAGAAGATATTGGCCTGCTTAGTTTAGTATCACCCGCACATACTGAGATTGTACTAGATATCCCCTCCTCTAGATCACTTATGAATAAATTAAACAGGATTGGCCCCAGGACAGAACTACAGAAGGTACATACTCTGTGTATGAGAACTGATGCACCCCCCACCAAACGAACTCACTTGGTGGGGATTTCAAAGCAAAATACAATGTACATTTCCTAGCTGACTGTCTCTAAGATGATCCCACCTATAGAGAAAAATGAATGCAAAAGTTAGTCAACTGCATACACTTTTGGAAAATACAAGACTAACTGTCTAGAACAGGAGTTCCCAAACTATGGGTCGGGACCCATTGATGGGTCGCGAGCTGCGTTTGAGTGGGTCCCGCTGAGCCAGAAATCACTGAGAGCGGGCCTGTTTAAATTGTGCTGTGCGAGCCTGCGCAAATTACAGAGAGCCAGAGCAGTCAAATCGCGATGGATTCAGGAGCCCGCCCACATAGTTTACAGAGGCTGGCCTGCATTTCCCGCAAGGAGGATACTTGCATCAGTGAGTACGTATATGGGCTGTTATGTAGGATATGTTCATGGGGTGTAAAGCCAGCTCCTTGGTCCTGCTGGCGGCAGCGGTGGTGGCTAGACTGGCGCTGTGATTCTCTCAGCTATAGCGGGCAGATACTGCAGCCTCTGTGTAATATGAGGACCAGGTGGCCAGGCAGTGTCAGGAGTTCATGGCAGCCTCTGTGACCCCAGTAGAGGATTTGAAGGAGAAGAGCCAAGACACCAAGACCAGCATAGAGCTCCTCATCATGGAGACTCTGGGTGAGGTGTGCTGGGCCCTGGAGAGGGCAAACAGGGGCTTCACCTTCACTGTGGACCGCTGGGAGAGGAAGGAGGGTGAGTGCCATATAGCCTGCTGATCCCTGTCCTGGGTGGTTGATTTCTGTCCTCTGCCTGCCTTATACTGTCTATGAGGATGCTGATTACTTACAACTCCGCTTATTGTGTGGCATATGTTAACAGGTTTCTGACCCCTCACTTAGAACATCTGGCAAGTGTATTCAATAATAAATTGAAAAGTAGTAAATTGATATTTTTAATTTAACATCACCCTCCCTTTAAAATATGCATTATTTTTATTATTAGTTGCATTTATATAGCGCCAACAAATTCTATAGCGCTTTACAATATTCAATTACAAGCAAGTGGGTCCCGAAAAAAAACTGTATTCAGAAATGGGTCTTGGCCCAAAAAAGTTTGGGAAGCCCTGGTGTAGACAGTTGAGTGGAAAGACCCTCCTTTTTACTCTAAGGGCGACCTTTCCACTTCCTTCCCTGACTGCCTCTGCTGTCCAGTGTCTTGACTCGCATAATCAACTTCTTAGCAAGTAGAAGTCTGTACCCTCACACTGACTAACTAGGCAGAGTCCTTTGATGAAGTGAGACACAGCGCCCTCTGGCTGTCTTTCAAAGTACTTCTTGAAGGAAACAGGGCAAGTCACCATGCTGTATGACCTGCAGTCCTTCTGAGTCAGGGAAGTAACACAGGGGTCCTTTAGGGCACCCCCCACCAGAGTTCCTGGACACACTTGAATTTGCAACAAATTATATCTTCACCTTCATTGAAGCTGGTGCGGTGGCTAGCACAAGTAGTGGCCCGCAGCCACCGCGTATTCGAAGACAGGCCCGTAGAGCCCATAGTGTCCTCCCTGAAGCGCTGGCATATCCTAATTGGCAGCCCACAGATTTTACAGCGCCAGTACTTCCCCCTTAATTTTTTTGAGCTGTTTTTCACTAAAGATCTTTACAGATCTATTGTGGATCAATCAAATTTGTATGCACGTCAATTCATCGCCGCCAACCCAAATTCACCCCTTGCCAGACCATTCGCCTGGAATCAACATGGGCATTACAAAAAAGAATGAATTGCGGTTATATTGGTCCACTTACCCAATTCATCAAATGCGCCTGTTCTCTGCTGCTATGTCCAGGGCTCGATACGAACAAATATTTTGGTTCATGCATCCTCGGGGAGACCCTGAATATGATCGACTCCACAAAATTCGGCCCCTCGTAGACCACTTCAATCAGCGGTTTGCAGCCTTGTTTACCCCCGAACAAGATGTCTGCGTTGACGAGTCCCTGATAAAGTTTACTGGCCGCCTTGCTATGAAACAGTATCTCCCCAGATACGGGGTCAAGCTGTATAAGCTCTGTGACAGGGCCACAGGCTATACAGTTAGTTTCCGTGTCTACGAGGGAAAAGATAGTTCTGTGGAGCCCCCCGACTGCCCAGACTACATAGGGAGCAGCGGTAAGGTAGTTTGGGACTTGGTGTCACCCTTATTCGGAAAGGGGTACCACTTGTACGTGGACAATTTTTATTCAAGTGTGCCACTTTTTAGACACCTCTTTCAATTACAAATTGGCGCTTCTGGCACCGTGCGATCTAAGCGCCGGGGCTTCTTCCAACGGCTAGTAAATGCCCCACTGAGTCCGGGGGAGAGAGCCTGCTTGAGGTGTGATGAATTGCTTGCAGTGAAGTGGAGAGACAAACGGAACGTTTTTGTTCTGACCTCCATTCACCCAGATACGGCAGTCGAAATTACTACCGTCACCGGTGTTGTTGTTGAGAAGCCCCTCTGTGTCCACGACTATAACCTTAAAATGGGAGGGGTGGACCTTAACGACCAGATGATGGGACCGTACTAAATTGCCCGTAAGGCCAGACGCTGGTACAAAAAAGTGTCTGTATACCTATTTCAATTGGCTATTTACAACGCTTTTGTCTTATATCATAATACAAAGAAGAGATAATCAGAGCCCTTCTGTATCCAGCTGGTGCTCCTGCTCAACTTCCCCAACCAGATGCAGTGAGCCAGCTGCATGAGAGGCATTTTCTGGAATTCCTCCCGAGTACCCCTACCCAAAGATACCCCCAAAAAAGATGCCATGTTTGCAGCAAGCTCGGATTTAGGCGTGACACCCCTAATTATTGTCCCGACTGTCCTGACTGACCTGGTCTTTGCCACGGTGACTGTTTCCGTCGCTACCACACACTAGTGGATTATTAGCACAGGGTACAGCACGAGACAATGAAGAGGGGGGAAGTTGCTCAGGTGTATGTTCCAAACCCGGTGCAGGTCAGATGCGTCATCCGAGAATAGAAGAAATCCAAGTTTGAGACCGCACTCAGGGTATTATGATGAAATCAAAAGTTTCTTTATTCCTCATAAATAAAGTAGACAGACAGTGTGCAAACAGACGTGTCTGGTTGACGCATTTTACGACGCTGTAGGTCGCTTACTCATAACCACACGTGTGTGGTTGCAGTAGACCTCCTCTGTAAGTCCAAAGTGGTAACCTGTAAAGACTTTTAAAGGCTTTTAAAACCGTACGTAGTTTGTTGCCGCTGCACGGGCCTGCACAATTTTTAAAGCATGTCATGTTTGGTATCTATGTACTTGGCATAAGATCATATTTTACATTTTACCAAACCATTAGGAATTATATAGTGTATTTCTGCAAATATAAAAAAAATGTTTTTTTTCCGCAAAAATTGCGTTTGGAAAATCTGTGCGCAAATACCGTGTGACAAAGAAAATTGAAACATCCACCATTTTGTTCTGTAGGGCCTCTGCGTTAAAAAAATATATAATTTTTGGGGGTTCAAAGTAATTTTCTTGTAAAAAAAGTTTTTTTTTTTTCCATGTAAAAAAAAGTCACAGAAAAGGCTTGGTCTTCAAGTGGTTAGAAGAGTGGGTGATGTGTGGCTAAGATTGAGCATAAAATGCCAGGACAGTTCAAACACCCCCCAAATGACCCCTTTTTGCAAAGTAGACACCCAAAGCTATTTGCTGAGAGGCATATTGAGTCCATGGAGCATTTTATATTTTGCCCTAAGTTTCAGGAAAATTACAATTTGTTTTGTTTTTTTGCCACAAGTTTCGGGAAAATTATTATTTCTTTTTTTTTCTTTACACAAAGTTGTCACTAAATGATATATTACTCACACATGCCATGAGTATATGTGAAATGACACCCCAAAATACATTCTGCTGCTTCTCCTGAGTACAGGGATACCACATGTGTGAGACTTCTTGGAAGCCTAGCTGTGTACGGGACCCCGAAAACAAATCCCCACCTTCAGGTTTTCTAATGGCGTAAATTGCTTATTTTACCTCCGCACTACCTGTCACAGTTTCAGAGGCCCCCCCAAATTACCCCATTTTGCAAAGTAGACACTCCAAGCTATTAGCTGAGAGGCATGGTGAGTCCATGGAATAGTTTATATTTTGCCACAAGTTTCGGGAAAATTATTATTTTTTTGTTTTTTTACACAAAGTTTATTTTGGAAAATTAAGAAAAAAAAGGAAAATGCATTTTTTTCCTCTTTTTTCAATTTTGAAAACTTTGTGACAAAAAGTGAGATCTGCAAAACACTCAACATGCTTCTCAGCAAATAGCTTGGAGTGTCTACTTTGCAAAATGGGGTCATTTGGGGGGTTTTGTGCTATCTTGGCATTTTATGGCCTTCAAAACTGTGATAGGTAGTAAGGAGTGAAATCAACAATTTACGCACTTGGAAAGCCTGAAGGTGGCGATTGGTTTTCGGGGTCTAGACTGCCAAAAAGTCTCACACATGGGGTATCTCCATACTCAGGAGATGCAGCAGAATGTATTTTGGGATGTCATTTCACATATACCCATCCCATGGCATGTGTGAGCAATATATAATTTAGTGACAACTTTGTGTAAAAAAACAAAAAAAAAATAATAATTTTCCTGGAACTTGTGGCAAAATATAAAATATTCCATAGACTCACCATGCCTTTCAGCAAATAGCTTGAAGTGTCTACTTTGCAAAATTTGGTAATTTGGGGGGATTTTGTGCTATCTTGAAATTTTAGGGCCTCCAAAACTATGACAGGTAGTGCAGAGGTGCATGCACAATTTATGCCATTAGAAAACCTGAAAGTGGTGGTTGGTTTTCAGTGTCCCTTACACAGCTAGGCTCCCAAAAAGTCTCACACATGTGGTATCCCTGTCCTCAGGAGAAGCAGCAGAATGTATTTTGGGCTATCATTCCACATTTACCAATGTCATGTGTGAGCTATTTATGTTTTAGTGCCAACTTTGAGTTAAAAAAAAATTAAAAACAAAATTAATTTTCCCAAAACTTGTGGCAAAATATAAAATATTCCATGGACTCACTATGCCTCTCAGCAAATAGCTTGGGGTGTCTACTTTCCAAAATAGGGTCATTTGGGGGGTTTTGTGCTATCTTGACATTTCAGGGCCTCTGAAACCGTGATAGGCAGTGAGAAAGTGCAATGAGAAATTTACGCTCTTTGAAATTCTTACGGTGGTGATTGGTTTTCGGGGTCCCGTATACAGCTAGGCTCCCAAAAAGTCTCACATGTGGTATCCCTGTACTCAGGAGAAGCAGCAGAATATATTTTGGGGTGCAATTACACATATGCCTATGGCCTATGCCTATGTTATCATTTCAATGACAACTTTTTGTAAAAAAAATTATTTTTTTTTTAGTCATTTTTCATGACCGCACAATTGTCAGTTCAAGTCGTGCAGTGCCAACAGTGCCAAGTTGAAAAAAGTGGTCTGGTCATTCAGCAGGAAAATCCTCCAGTCTTAAAGCGGTTGTATACTTAAAAAAAAAAAAACATCCTGCAAGACAAAGGCATAATGAGCTAGTATGCATCGCATACTAGCTCATTATGAATTACTTACCTTAGAACAAAGCCCCGACACAGACCCCCGGACACCGCGGTGGGAGCTGACATGATCCTTCGGCGTCTCTTCCGGGTTCGGTGGCTCCGGCCAATCACAGCGATGACGTCACTCCCGCGCATGCACGCGGGAGTCATTTTCCGGCAAGCTCCCGACAAGGAACTCTGAAGGTCCGCCGGACCTTCAGAGCGCATAATAATAATTGTACCTACAGGTAAGCCTTATTATAGGCTTACCTGTAGTTAAAAGTGTCAAAAAGCGGTATAATACCGCTTTAAAGTGGTTAAGTGGCCAGGCTGTGTAAAAGTCTTACACATGTAGTGTAAGAATGTATTTTGGGGTGTCATCTTTGCTGTGTACATGCTATGTGTTAGAAATGGTTTATAAATTGACAATTTTGTGGGGAAAAAAATAAAAAAATATTTTTTTTTCATTTTATCAAGAATTGTGGGAAAAAATTACAACTTCAAAAAACTCACCATGCCTCTTACTAAATACCTTGGACGGTCTACATTCCAAAAATGGGTCATTTGGGGGGTATTTGTACTGTCCTGACATTTTAGGGCCTCAAGAAAGGAGATAGGCCGTCAGTACATCAGGTGTGATCAATTTTCAGTTATTGGTACCATAGCTTCTAGACTCAATAACTTTCACACAGATTAAATAATATACACTAATTTGGGTTATTTTTACCAGAAATAAGTAGCAGTATAAATGTTAGCCAAAATGTATGAAGAAAAATTATTTTTTTGCAAAATGTTATAATAGAAACTAAAAAAAAGTGTTTTTTTTTTTCAAAATTTTTGTTCTTTTTTTGCTTATATCACAAAAAAAAACCCAGTTGTGATCAAATACCACCAAAAGAAAGCTCTATTTGTGTGAAAAAAAATCATAAAAATTTTGTTTGGTTACAGTGTAGCGTGACTGAGCAATTCTCATTCAAATTGTGAGAGCGCTGAAAGCTGAAAATTGGTCTGGGCAGAAAGGGGGTGTAACTGCCCTGTATTGAAGTGGTTAAAGGAGTTGTAAAGTCAGAAGGTTTTTTTATGCATTCTATGCATTAAGATAAAAATTACCTTCTGTATGCAGCAGCCCCCCTAATACTTAACTGAGGTCCCTCTCTGTCCAGCGATGTCCACGAGTGTCTCAGCCATCCCTCCTGATTGGCTGAGATACAGCTGTCAATCAAAGTCAGCTAGCCAATCAGGAGAGGGAAGGGGTGGGGCTGGGGATCCATGTCTGAATGGCCACAACGAGCTGTGACTCGGCTCAGGTGCCCCCATAGCAAGCTGCTTGCTGTGGGGTGTAACGCTCCTGCGTTTCTTATATGGTGTGGATTTTCAGCTGCAGAAATAGTTCCACGTCAGCAGTCATGTAAGAGATATGCTGAGATACCATTCCCAACCTCAATGACTCATCATGTGTGGAAGGTCTTATTTCAGCCAGTAAATACACACAATTAGCAAGCTGGTTCCTAGAATGACTTTATGTATGTGGTAACACAATGATGAAGGTTGAGGGATAGGTTGAGTGAAGGTGGTAGGTGATAGACACTTGAAGGTGAGACAGTAGCAGATGGATGCAGGAAGGTTTAGCAATGTTGTATGGTAGCAGATGACAGAATAGCAGGTGGACATACAAAAGAGATCAACCCAGTGCAGAAAAGTAGCAGTAGTCTCAAGAGCTAGCAATCTAGTTATGCAGATGTGATAAACAGTCTTTACTATGCAGAGCTAGATAGTGTAAGCTTAGTATAAGTTTATAGAGAATTCCCCTGCGGGGTACTTAGCACTATTAGCGATACAGCCGAAGGGTGGTTCAGGAGAGGCGGATGATCCAGTAGCGGGATACAGGGATCAGCGCGGCGAGGTTCCGTCAGCGAGGTAAGCTTGCAAGCATGGAAGCTTCAAGCAAGGTTAGCATCCAGGTAAGGGTGTTTGAACGAACACATGTGAGTGAAAACCGACGCCTTAAATAGCCATCTAGTCCGGCGCTGAGTGATGACAGCTCCAGTCTTAAAGGTGTATGCGCACCTTTCCAAAAGTAAATGGTGGGGCGCATACACTTGTGGAAAGTGTAATTTAGGGTACCAAAGGCACCGGAACATTACATGGGGGCACTCAACAGGAGGGAGGAGCCAGGATCACAGAAGAGGGAACCGAAAATAAGAGGATCCAGGCTGCTCTGTGCAAATCCACTGCAACAGAGCAGGTAAGTATAATATGTTTGCTTTTTTTTTATAGAAAAAAAAAACAGACTTTACAATCGCTTTAAGGACAGAGACTGATGTAAATGTAAAACTTATATTTAAAGTGTTGCGTAAATTGACATCACTGTATAAGTACTTGTAGTAAATAAATTAAGATTTGCTGTTTTGTTACAAGTACATGTCCTCAGCTCAACTTCACGCCGGTTTCCGGCTATTACATGGCTTGTCCCCACTGCGGAGATGTGCGTAAACAAAGGGAAAGAGAGATGCACTGCAATCCTTTATCTGCTCTCTAATTAATTGCTGCACCTGGTGCAATCTACGAATACGTTCTTATCGAGTGAAATACGTCAGAGGTAGGAGCCCAGGTGGTCTGTCTAGCACCAGGTGCAGCAATAAAGTATACTGTACAAAGGTTAAAGGTTTGGAGTGTGGCTCTCTTTATTTTGTTTGTGCACATTTGAAAACAGTAGTTTCCTGGCTCTGTCTTGCTGCAACACTATGTTGGGCACATACTGTGGGTATAGAAAAAAATCATCCCGCTTTAACCACTTGCCGACCGCTCACATTGAGCGTACTGCGGCAAAGTGGTTCGTTATCGTCCAGTAACGTAGTACTACGTCGCTGGACTCCTCCCCCGGAGGCGCGCTCCCGCTGTTTTTATTCACAGCGGGAGTCGGGCCAGGGGAGGAGCGGCGGCGATCGCCGCTGCTCTTCCCCGATCGTCAGGGAATCTAGTTTGGAGATCCGCCCGCCTGTGTAAACAGAGCGGGCGGATCTCCTAAGTGACAGGGAGTGACAGATCGCAGTGTTTAGCATAGCTGAACATCCGATCTGTCCCTGACTCACTCAGTCACCTCCCCCCACACACGTCAGTAAGCACCAGGCATACATTAACCCCGCCCTCTCCAATAAAATTAACCCCTTCCCTGCCAGTGTCATTTTTACAGTAACAGTGCATATATATAGCACTGATTACTGCAGTAATGTCACTGGTACCCCCAAAAGTGTCAAAAATGTCAGTCAAGGGTCCGATCTGTCCGCCGCAATGTCGCAGTCCCGCAAAAAAAATCGCAGATCGCCGCCATTACTCGTTAAAAAAAAAACACCAAAAATGACAAAAATCTTTCCCTTAGTTAGTAAACACAATAACTTTTGCGCAAACCAATCAAAATACGCTTATTGTGATTTTTTTTTACCAAACATAGGTAGCAGAAAACAAATTGGCCAAAAATTTTAAAAAAATTAGATTTTTAAATTTTTTTGGGGGGGAATTTCATATAAAAAAATGTTAAAAATATTGTTATTTTTTCAAAATAAACGCTTTTTTTTGTTTATAGCGCAAAAAGTAAAAATCGCACAGGTGATCAAATACCACCAAAAGAAAGCTCTGTTTGTGGGAAAAAAAGGACATAAATTTCGTTTGGATACGGCGTTGCACGACCGTGCAATTGTCAGTTAAAGTCGCACAGCGCCGAATTGCAAAAAGTGGCCTGGACGTAAGACAGCAAAATCCTCCGGTGGTAAAGTGGTTAAAGTAATCACATTTTGTTGCTTTACAACCTAAAATGAAGACAGACACGTTTTTTGTTTAATTCAGCTCTATTTATTCAGTGCAACTTATAACGTCTAAGTGAAAGATGTAAAAAACATGTAACAACATGTGTCATGTGTGTGTTTACATGTGTCAACACGTTAAAAAAAATAAATAAATTCAAGAACAGAATCACTGAGTTGAAAAAAGGATCACCCCCCTCATGTCAGTATTTTGTTGGACCACATTTTGCTTTAATTGAAGCCTTTAGTCTGTTGGGATATGTCTCTACTAACTTTGCACATTTAGACAATATTAGCCCCATTTTCTTTGCAGAACTAATCATGTTCTGTTCAATTTGATGTTGACCGTTTGTGGACTGCAGTCTTTAAGTCATTCCACAGATTGTTAATGGGATTTAAGTTTGGGCTCTGACTAGGCCATGCAAGGACATTCAACTTTTTCTCCTTCAACCACTTTGTGTTTTTTTTTGCTGTGTGCTTTGGCTCATTGTCGTGTTGGAAGGTAAACCTTCTTTCCATTTACAACTTTCTGGAAGAGGGCAGCAGATATTCCTCAAGAATTTGACAGTATTTTGCCCCATCCATTTTTCATTCTATCCTGACTAGTGCTCCAGTTCCTGCAGAGAAACACCCCCATAACAGGATATTACCACTTCCATGCTTTACTGTCGGTAAAGCTGTATTGGATTCCCGCCAGGGCCCTCTTACCCAATGGGCACACTGGGAAGTGGCCCGGGGGCCCCACATGCGGGGGGGGGCCCATCTGCCCAGCGATCCAGCCCCAGCCAAGCATTAGTCTCGATTCCCATGTGCATCCCGCTCCTGAACTTAGCAGGTGGCAAGCGCCTGTCGGCCCTGCACTGCTGTCAGGTCTCTTGGGCCGTGGAGGGGGAGCCTGCAGCTGCAGGAATGTTTGTCCACCTCCACGGGAACAGGCACACACAGGACAGTCGAGTCTGACTCCTGTCCGTGTGTGTGTTCACTGAACCCTGCCGCCCAACTTGGAAGCTGTCAATAGGTGATTGTGTAGGCGGGGCCCCAGCGCACTGCATTGCCCGGGGCCCTTTAATGCTCTTAAGATGGCACTGATTTCCATCAGACATATCGTTTGGTGTTAAGGTTAAATAATTTAATTTTAGCCTTATCTGACCATAACTCATTTTTCCATGTGGCCTCAGAATCTTAAAGATGCATTTATGGTGGTCAGATGAGATTAAAACTTTTTTTCCTTTCGTACATCACGGGACACAGAGCCATAAATCATACCATATGGCTTATATAGCCACCTATAGGTGAAAGACACTGACAACCAATCATAATTGACAACCCCCTATATAACTCCTCCCATACAGGAAGTAACTCAGTTTTTTCGCCAGTGTCTAAAAGGGGAAGATCGCTGTGGAGAGGTGCTCCACATGTTTGTTATGTTTCAAAGAAGAAGAAAGAAGATTATGCTATCATACCCCAAACAAAGATCACTGGATCTAAGGGGTTAGCTATCGGATCCATCTAAAACAATGGACTAAAAAGATGGTACCCAAGCCTTGCGAAGTAGATTTGAGGTTTTGCCTGTAACGCTGTCCTTTTTAGGCGCTGGACCCTGGAATCCGGACCCTTGGAATACCAAATCTCAAAGGCGCTCCATGCAGGGTGCTCTACAGGTCCAAGGCTGTGGCCCCTCTTATATAGGGGACCCAGTCCTTGAAGGTCTTAAGACCATGCTCACCATGAAGAGTGACGATTGGATTCTTGCTTATAGCAGTTTCCTGCGGCAGGACTGGGGAGTCCATTTTTAAATATTTACATAGCAAACAAAAACCTTAAAAGGTTAAAAATGGCAAAATTGTAAATATTTTATGCACTGTTCCCTTTAATAAGATTACAGAGACTTGTGCCAAGTGTATTTCTGCTTGTAATTACATTGTAGCAGGTTTATGCAAAGTATGTTTAACGTCTGTTTCAAGCATATTGTTACACTGTTTCTTCCCCTGAGCTGATCTCCTGAATGGTTTCAGCTGTGACAAACACGATTCAGCCTAAACTGCTCTCTGCCCTTTTGTTTGTTGTGCTAGCCCTGGCGCATAAGCGTTTGCATGTTCACCGCTGCATGTCGCGTGTCTATGGCGTACGCCTATTTGCGCGCACGGGAATCTTCGCATTTAAGTACAGGCGTACGCCGCATGGTGGGCGTGTTCTAACACGATTTGGCATGCACATGGACGCCACGCACCACGCCGCACATGCATAAAAGGGCACGTTCTGCAAGGAACTGTTTCCAACACACTAACCTCTGTCACAGGCTGAAAGTCTGTTTCAAGCATATTGTTACACTGTTTCTTCCCCTGAGCTGATCTCCTAAATGGTTTCAGCTGTGACAAACACGATTCAGCCTAAACTGCTCTCTGCCCATTTGTTTGTTGTGCTAGCCCTGGCGCATAAGCGTTTGCATGTTCACCGCTGCTAAATCGCATGTCGCGTGTCTATGGCGTACGCCTATTTGCGTGCACGGGAATCTTCCCATTTAAGTACAGGCATACGCCGCATGGTGGGCGTGTTCTAACACGATTTGGCATGCACATGGACGCCACGCACCACGCCGCACATGCATAAAAGGGCACGTTCTGCAAGGAACTGTTTCCAACACACTAACCTCTGTCACAGGCTGAAAGTCTGTTTCAAGCATATTGTTACACTGTTTCTTCCCCTGAGCTGATCTCCTAAATGGTTTCAGCTGTGACAAACACGATTCAGCCTAAACTGCTCTCTGCCCATTTGTTTGTTGTGCTAGCCCTGGCGCATAAGCGTTTGCATGTTCACCGCTGCTAAATCGCATGTCGCGTGTCTATGGCGTACGCCTATTTGCGTGCACGGGAATCTTCCCATTTAAGTACAGGCATACGCCGCATGGTGGGCGTGTTCTAACACGATTTGGCATGCACATGGACGCCACGCACCACGCCGCACATGCATAAAAGGGCACGTTCTGCAAGAAACTGTTTCCAACACACTAACCTCTGTCACAGGCTGAAAGGGACACAGAGCAGCAGCAGCTGGGTTGCATGAGTCATTGTGTGTGTATGTTATGTATGGACATGGCACTTGAGGCAGAACAGCGGGAGGAAGAGGAGGACTTCCTTTCCTCACAAGGCCCTCTTTATGCAGATGTAATTCCGGAGGGGTGACAAAACACACAGGAGAAAGAGGTAAAGGAGGAGGAGGAGGATTGTGGAAGCATGGATGTAGAGGATAATATACAGCAGTCTTCATGGGATGGTTCTCATTTCCCAGAAACCCCAGGAGTTGTACATGGCTGGGGAGAGGTTGCTTCTGAGAATGTCATCCTTAGTGACCCAAAGGACTCAGAATCGAATGCCTCCTCAAACTTACGCTGCATGGGCTCCCTGATTCTGCCTGCGAAAGGTGTGTGGTATCAAGGAGAGGGATTATTACTGGTTGGCAACCCTTCTTTATCCACGTTACAAGGGTAAAGTTGCAGAGCTCATCCTGCCTTCACAGAGGGAGCAGAGGGTGAAACATCTTGGGGACAGAAATATTTGTGTAACACCTTTCCAGACACTGGGGAGTTAACATTCCCCGGACGTGTTTCTGAGGTATCGTTCAGTTAAAGGAGGAGAGGTGGAGAAGGCAGCCAGCTGACTGATGCCTTTAACCAATTCTTTAGCCCTCAGCGCCCATAGGTTTATGTAACCACCGGCAACATCTCCATCATATGGTGCAGGATTATCTAGGGGCAAGATCAGACTTGGAGACCTTTCCAACTGAGCATCCACTGGGTTACTGGGTCATGAAGATGCACCACTGGCCAAAACTTGCTCAATATGCAGTGGAGCTACTGGCCTGTCCTGCTTTCAGCATGCTTTCTGAATGGACATTCAGTGCAGCTGGAGGTTTTGTGATGGACAAAAGAGTGCGTCTGTCAACAGACTCCGTTGACCAGCTGACTTTTATTAAAAAAATCAGTCCTGTATCAACAGCAGCTATCAAGCCCCTGATGCTGATGTAACTGATTGAATTTTCTAGGGGTCTGCCATCCTTTGAAGACTGCATATGCTGCCTATCCTATTCCAAAATCTTCATAATGCTAGCTTCCCACAATGTTTTTGGTTTAGGGCACCACCAACACCCAAGGCCCAATTTTTCTGCACATGTATGACAAGTACATGCGATTTCAAATTTGTATGGAATTTTTACCAGCAGGACCCATTCCTGCGCCCAGCAAGAGTAACTGTGAGGGGTTGCGGTGTTCAGGCACCACCAACACCCAAGGCCTAATTTTTCTGCACCTGTATGACAAGTACATGCAATTTCACATTTGCATGGAATTTTTACCAGCAGGGCCTGTTCCTGCGCCCAGCAAGAGTAACTGTGAGGGGTTGCGGTGTTCAGGCCCCACCAACACCCAAGGCCCAATTTTTCTGCACCTGTATGACAAGTACATTCAATTTCATATTAGTATAGAATTTTTAACAGCAGGGCCCGTTCCTGCACCCAGCAAGAGTAGCTGTGAGGGGTTGCAGTGTTCAGGCACTACCAACACCTAAGGCCCAATTTTTCTGCACCGGTATGACAAACAGGAAATGCATTTTCCCGGGGGACTTTAAATGAGGCTACACACTCAAAAATAACATGGTGCAGTGTTATACCAATAGTTCAAATGTTTTATTAAACAACCATATGGATAATAATCACATTTAGTAGAACCACGTTGGACTGATCAGTAGTAAAATACATGTACAATGTGTACAATATAAAATAGTATACAAGTAACAGCATCAACATACATTGTCAGCACATACAAGCATGTACAAAAGACATGATAAAATATAGCACCCTTTATACTCTGCACGGTTCGCGAAATATAATTTGCTTCCTCAGGAGTAGGTGTACATCATGAATTAGATCAGTCTTAGCATGGAAGCCCTGGAAACGGTGGTCTGCTGGAAGGTCTGACCCAGAATGGGGAGGCTCAGGTGGGCAGAGGGGTCACAGGGAGACTACCGTTTCCAGTGCTTCCATGCTAAGATCTAATTCATGATGTAAACCTACTCCTGAGGAAGCAAATTATATTTCGCAAAACGCGCAGAGTATAAAGGGTGCTATATTTTATCATGTCTTTTGTACAGTACATGCTTGTATATGCTCTCAATGTTTGTTGATGCTGTTACTTGTATACTCTATTTTATATTGTACACATTGTACATGTATTTTACTACTGATCCGTCCAACATGGTTTTACTGAATGTGATTATTATCCATATGGTTGTTTAATAAAACATTTGAACTATTGGTATAACACTGCACCATGTTATTTTTGAGTGTGTAGCCTCATTTAAAGTCCCCCGGGCAAATGCATTTCCTGTTTGTATGAAATTTGGGATGGAGGCTACCACGCTGATGGGTGGTCCAGATCACACCTTCCTTGAACCTGTATGACAAGTACATGCGATTTCAAATTTGTATGGAATTTTTAACAGCAGGGCCTGTTCCTGCACCCAGCAAAAGTAACTGTGAGGGGTTGCGGTATTTGGGCACCACCAACAACCAAGGTCCAATTTTTCTGCACCTGTATGAAAAGTACATGCAATTTCACATTTGTATGAAATTTTTACCAGCAGGGCCCATTCCTGTGCCTAGCAAAAGTAACTACAAGGGGTTGCGGTGTTCAGGCACCACCAACAACCAAGGCCCAATTTTTCTGCACCTTTATGACAAGTACATGCGATTTCAAATTTGTATAGAATTTTTAACAGCAGGGGTCGTTCCTGCGCCCAGCAAGAGTAACTGCGAATGGTTGCGGTGTTCAGGCACCACCAACACCCAAGGCCCAATTTTTCTGCACCTGTATGACAAGTACATGTGATTTCAAATTTGTATGGAATTTTTAACAGCAGGGCCATTCCTCCGTCCCAGCAAGAGTAACTGCGAGTAGTTGCGCTGTTCAGACACCACCAACACCCAAGGCCTAGTTTTTCTTCACCTGTATGACAGGTACATGCAATTTCAAATTTGTATGGAATTTTTAACAGCAGGGCTCGTTCCTGCCCCCTGCGCATTTTTTCTTTCTTTTATTTTTATAATTTTGGCGTACCAGATCCAAATCCATACCAGACCTGAAGGGACTGGGCGGACCCTACGCAGTTTGTTTCTTTTTTTTTATCTGTATTGCGGAGAGCCGACAATACATTACAGCCGCGAGAAAAATTAAATAAAAATTTTCCCTTTAAAAATGTCAGTATTGCTGTTGCAAAATCTATACATCGTACAAATGCACCACTTTGCAGGCACAATAAGGTGACCCCCCCAGGCACGATATTTAAAGGAATTTTTTATTTTTATTTTTTTTTTCACTTTAAGCATCATTAAAATCACTTTTCCTTTAAAAACGATTTAAACATTTTTTTTTGCATTGGTACATGTCCCCCAGGTCAGTACCTGGACCCCCATAAACTATTTTTGGGCAATAACTTGCATTTAAGCCTTTAAAATGAGGACTTTTGATTGTTGACGTTTGAGTCCCATAGACTTCAATAGAGTTTAATTATTTGAGCAAACTTTTCTTCCGTTCGCGATGTTCTGGTATGAACCGAACAGGGGGGTGTTCGGCTCATCACTATCCCTCTTAGTAGGTTGATAAGGGGCTGTTAAACCTCTGCTCTCCACTATATTGCCCAGCTCATCTTTTGTGTGTTCCATGTATTGTGATTCTTGGGCTATTGTGGGTGGATTTTTTAAAGCCAAACTGGCAGCCACACGAGGTGGGGGGTTCTCCTCTATAGAGTTTTCTGGCCAAACAGTAAATTTGGGCAGTACTTTTCTTAAACATCTCTGTCAAGCCATTTTCATTTGCTAATTTAGCTTCTGTCTCCCATATGCAAGCTATTTTCCACATTCCTCCACTGCACAGTAGAGGGCCATATTTGTGCAAAAAAGTTTGCCATACTTGTAAATCAAAAGTTCCTTCAGATTTTAAAGGCTTAGCTGTTCCTTTTGTCCATTCTACCCTTTTATCTAGGGGCTCAGTATAGGCAGAACCGTACCATTGGTTCATATATTCTCCAGCGCTCATTTTGGGCTGGGTATTTTCTAAGGGTCTCTCACCCTTCAGTCCCTTATTTAATTTAATGCCCATAATGACTGGCCGGTCTTTTCTCTTCTCTACTAGTCTTCACTTATCTTTGTGGATAGAAAGGGTTTATGACAATAGACAAAACACTCACTAAGAGACCCTCCTTGTCTCTAATCTTCTTTGTAGGTTTTATCTGACCCTACCATGCGCCTCTGACCCAGGTCGCTCACAAGGAGTCAACCTAGGGAAATGCAGGAGATTCTCCCTATCCACACACAGTCCAACCCGTGAAGGGGAACACAAACACATTCACACACACACGTTACCCAACCAGAAAGGCCCGAGAGTGAGTCTGGTTTCCTTGAGAACTGACAGATAGGACACATAGGAAAGGCAGAAAATATAAGTAAGCTTAAGGACAGCTTACCTAGCCGGCATTTAGAGGTCTTTGTTCCTGATGATCCAGCTCAAAGCACGGTTCCTTCTGGAGACTCTGCTCGCTCCTGATATCTAACTCGCCACGATTGTTGTAGAAATTTCTGGTTGAGACTCTAAATAAATGTTAACTCTGCAATTGCAGTAACAGATTCACAGGACGCAATCTCTGTGTTTAAAATGTCTGTTCAATGACAAAATGTATTATTACATGTTATTTTATACATAGATAAGAAAGGGGTGGTGTGAGATGGTATTAAAAACTAACAAATAGAAATATGTTATTAAAGACTAGCAAATAGAAATAATATCATAAAAGTAAAACCCTGAGAGGGAAGGGGGCATAAAGATAGGGAGAGCTTCTAGCAGAAGTTGTGTCTGTGTGATATGTGAAGGTTACAGAACACATTTCAACATTGAGAACAAGATGGAGTCTCCTGTGCTAAATGAACAATACAACGAAAGTCCATGTCAACTTGATATTATCATTACTGCATTTTATACCTGACTGGACTATTTTAGTACAGAATGTATGATGGCTGTGTATTTACCTGTATACACTTTGTCCAAAATAAAGAATTAAAAAAAAAAGAAGGTCAGAAGTTTTAATAGAGACTTTGATTTACTTTTTGGCTTTCTCATTTGCTACAGTGAGGAAACCAGCGTTATGTTCCAAGCTGGGAGCTGGTCCTACTTGTATTGAAGTTGAACAAATAATTTTCTTCTAGTACAACCTGTGCTGGTTAACCTAGCTGAATTCACTGTTTTGACCCAAAAAAACAAATTAATGTTGACAATGTGATACTTGTTATTCTGCTGTTGGCAGTCTTTCCAACTGCTACTGCCAGTCTGCACTGAGATTCCTTACTACTGCCAAAGTATCATTTAATGTTCTGCATTACTTTTAATGTGTTCTGGCTTGTTCTCCATAGGGTTTCTGCAGCTGTAATCCAAGGTCAAGGTCACAGTTCTGGAAGCTGGGAACATTAAATAATCAGTTATGTTTACTGTAAGACTTTTATATTATTTGTGACACCCCTGATAAAAGTTAATGTGAAGAAAATGCAAGACTGCTGGAAAATATGTAAAGCAATAATTATTTAAATAAATATTTTCTTCAAGATTTACAGATCCTCAGATATGTACAATCAGTGTTTTCTATTAGGTATATTTGCTCTCTATCTCAGACCCACAAACAGTGGATTCGGTAGCTGCAAGTTATACATAAAATATGTCGATTTGTTTAAGTGACTAGATTGTTGTTTGACTGACCATAAATTTGCTGTTTTTTTGGTTTGTGGTTGTAGCATTTTTGATGTAATGGTGTGGAGAATGTCTGTGAAGGTTCTTATTATCCAGGTTATGGTATAGCCCAGTTTTTCTCAGATTTTTTACCCCAGAGGAACCCCTAAAATAATTTTCAAGTCTCAGGGAACCATTACTAAAAACCAACTCATCTCGAGGCAATGAGAAAAATGTCTAGTGGTAGTCAGTAGGAAAAACAAAACCCTTACTGTGGTGTTCAAAGTGCCACTCTAACAGATAGGTAAAAAGATCACTTGTATCATGCTGCTAGCTTTGCCAAATGGCAGTGGCTCTGGAATTATGCAGGCACCAATAAATTGAAGGTCAGCCATCCACAGCTCAAGGAACCCCTAATAACCTTTGGAGAAACCCTGGCTAAGAATGGCTGGTATAGCTAGAGGTAGTTAGTCACATTTAGCTTGTCTGGTTTTGAAATGCTGAAGACATTTCACTGCTCATTCAAACAGCTTCCTTACTCTACCTGGGTAACTCAGTCATTGTAATCCATTAACCATTGAATATTAAAATAAAACAAAACACTTCTATATGATAGTCTAAAAAAGTACCAAATCCAGTTACTATGTGAGGCACAAGTCTCATAAAGTAAACAAAGTGTCAGGGCCTGGATCTTATCCTGGGACCTCTGCTTTGTCTGGCAGTAGCTCTTTATGTTCAGCCACTAAGGAGCTGGATAGCTTGGACACACTTACTCTCCATCTTGTTTCTAGTGAAACTTGAACTCCTTGCTCCTCCCATGAATTTCCTATTTAAACCCTACCTTTGCATTTCCAATTTGCCAAATTATTGTGCTTTTCTCCAGCCCATATCTTGTTCTTTACACTTATCCTGCTGTCCACATTTTATACTATTCAATACTGACCTTTGGCTTGTTCCTCAGCTACACTTTCGCTTGATCCCAACCTACAATCACTTGTTACCAACTTTTGGCTTGCTACTAACTATGCTTCTGCTTGATACCTACCTGCTACATTTACTTCTGCACCCCAGCTTGCTCACCTCCAGGTGGGGCAATCCTGTGGACCATAACCTGGCAGTAGCATGCATCAAACCCCATCTCAACCATCAGCAGCTGAAGACCAGTTAGTGCCCAGACCCCACACCTTAAAATGAGCCTGCGTCACCCACCAGGGGAATCTTCTCGTGTTTTTATCCTACTGGTTTCTGTGTGAACCTTTCCACTGCTATAGCCACTGGCTCCCAAGGCTAACCCCTGATCGAGACACAAGAATGTTCTTACCTTCTCTGACTGAGCCAAATTCTCTTTTTTTGTGTCTCATATACTCCCACTCTCAGACACTGAAGCTCACACGTGAACGGTTTCAGTAAAAGAAGCAGCTCTGTGAATCCAGAAAGCAGGATTTGGTGCTGACAGGTGCTAATTTAAAAACTATAGGCTTGTAATTCTGCAGTGACAATACAGATAGATAAACCCGGGGGAGAGCAGGGGGCGTGGCTAGGACATGGCGGAGTTCCCGGCTTCCTCCGACCTCAACCGGCATGTACTGAACAACCTAGGGGACATGACACTAACTAAAAAGCGTAAAACCAAAGGCTCGGTGAAGAAAACCAGCTTGAACAAATCTGAAGGGGAGATCTTACAGTTTTTCCCAGTTTCAGCTCCGGGTCTGTCTGGATCCAAGATGGCGGCACCTCATGGTCTGCAGACTGCAGCGGCGGACTCGGCCTGCACTGCGAGTAACCACACGGGCTCCTCGGTCCTGTCGGAGGCACTTGGAGCACATATCGAAATCCCGGCTGAACCCAGGCTGGAACCTAGGCTGGAGGAGGGTGTCCTGTCTCTGAGGGCGGATGCTGAAATACGAGCACTGCTGCAAGCTCTGCCTACTAAGGCAGACATTGCGGCAATGGTGGCCCGAATGGAAGAAAAGCAACAAGCCACCATCGAGGAGGTGCGAGATGAGATGCAGGCTGTGTCACAGAGGATGACATCGGGTGAGTCTGCCCTTACCTCTCTGGAAGGACGGGTGCGTACTCTGGAAGCCCATACTAAAACACACATAGAGGCAGAGATGTCCTTACAGCTCCGCATGGAGGAGTTGGAGGACAGAAGCCGACGCAATAATGTGCGTTTGAGGGGTCTCCCGGAGGCTATAGATTCAGAGAACTTGGGGGATACTGCAAAAAATATATTCCGGAAAATTCTCGTTGATCTGTATCCTATCAGACTTCAGTTTGACAGGATTCACCGAGCCCTGGGTCCCCGCTCCACTGACCTGGACAGACCAAGGGATGTGGTCTGCCGGATCCATCATTTTGCGGATAAAGAACTAGTCTTACGCGGTGCCTGGGATAAAGGTACAGTAGACTTTGATGGGACACTCATTAAAATCCTTCCAGATTTGTCTAAAGCCACACTGCAGAGGAGGGCTATGCTGCGACCTGTACTTGACAAAGCGAAACAGTTGGGCCTGACGTATCGTTGGAGGTTTCCCCTATCAGTTACTTTCCGCAATCCCCAGGGTTCTTTTACTCTACGATCACCAAGTGACCTGCCAAGCTTTTTTTCATTTTTGGGTATAGACCCCTTTCAAGTCCCGAACTGGCTAGTCTTTTTTCATGGTCAGGGGAGGAATAGAGACGTAGTATTGTCTGGAAGGAGGCAACTTCTACAGCAGGAACAGCGGAAAACAAAAGAGGGGTCTCCTAAGGAACTGCAAGAAGCTGGATTGACATGAATGAAATTTTAGGCTTTTTTGAAAAAGACACTGCGAGCAATCCCCCTACAGTAGTTTTTCGAATAATATGTGATAGACTTGACATTTTTTTTTATCTTTTTTTTTTTTTTACTCCCCCCCCCCTTCCTCCCTTTCTTTTTTTTTTTCTCTCCCCCCCCCCCCCCCCGGTGCCTTACTCCTATTCCTATTAATATGAATTAGGAGGGTGGATGATGTTGTGAGGGTTGATTGAATGAGAAAGTGTTGGGGATGTTGGGGATCTCCGCACGGTTCCCATGGGACGCGAGCCTGGGGCCTGCAGTGTCGCTCAGCATAATAATTAATAGTTCACTGTTTTTTTTTATTTTTATTTTCCTTTGAGTTATAATAATAACTCTCCTTAAAACACAGGTAATTACGAGGTCGTATTACTAGATGCCTCTCTTCTTTTTTCTGTTTTTTTTTTTTCGCACAAAGAATATATTAATATGATTATATTTTTATTGCATAGTCACTTGGAATGCCGGGCTTGCGCACCTGCGGGATAGGTGTGGGAATCCCCTAGGGGGTATTCGTGGGGTATTTTTTCCCGAGTAGCCTGTTACTGTTGGACTTAACTGTATAAAGCTTTTTTTTTTTTTTTTTTTTATTCTACTTTGATAGATGCAAGGACTAAACCTGCCTATTATTAGATTTTTGATAACCCAAATTGTTAGGGGTACCCCCAAATAATGTCCTCCTATATCAGAGGGGGATTTTCTTCTTTTTTTTTTTTCTTTTTTTTTGGTGTATTCTTTTCTTTTTCTCTTTTCTTTTTAAGGAGATGTATATTGACCTATTGGGTTGCGGACATGGCTGGCCCCTTCTCCCTCCTTCCCCCCTTTTTTTTTTTTGGATTGATCTGTCTTGACTAAGGGTTGTCAAGCTTCTTTTTGATCTCTGTGGTCTGAGAGGGTCCGGGAGAGCGGTGCTTTTTCTTGTTTTTTTTTTTTCCTTTTTGTCGCCCGCTCATGTCCTGGATCACTTCCCCAGTTAGGCCAGTACACTGAGGGGTGACTTCTGTCACATAGTGTACATGGGAATTTTCCCTGTTAGTGGAAGGGTGTTTTGTCTCGGGGGGACGGGGTGGTCAGCCCACCTTGTTCGCTCATTTGTGGGGATTGTGTTTGTGGTTTTTTGTTTGTTGTTCTCTTTTTTTTTTTGCTTGTTTGGTCCTGTTTTCTTCCTTTAAATCTTTCTCCTTTTCTGATTTTTTCTCCCTTTCGTCTTGATGATGGAGGACCTCACCATCTTTTCTTTGAATGCTAGAGGTCTTAATGTACCGGAAAAGAGAAGGATGTTGCTTAATGACCTCAAGCGATTAAGAGTGGATGTCGCTTTTATTCAAGAGACCCACTTTAGGGGCGACAGAGTTCCCAGGCTCACGAATAGAGGTTATAATATAGCTTATCATTCTACTAATGCCGACGCCAAGTCTCCAGGAGTGACTATTTTGTTGTCCTCTAAACTCCCCTGGAAATTGAACGATATTTTGTCTGACCCGGAGGGACGATATCTGTTTATCAGGGGGAAGGTTGGGGACATACAGTTTACATTTGCAACATTGTATGCACCAAATGATCGCCAAGCAGGGTTCCTTAAGCGAGTGACTAAATTGCTCCTGGAGTTTGTGGAGGGACAGCTCCCGATGTTAGCCCGTCTCGATACTTCTACAGGTAGATCGGCTATTTTGCCGTCTGCCGGTAGAAGTATCGCACAGACGTTCTATAATGCTCAATGGATAGATGTGTGGCGTTTGCTGCATCCCTCTGAGAGGGATAACACATTTTATTCAGCTCCTCATAAGTGTTACTCACGGATTGATTATTTTTTAATCCCGCATAGGCAGCTCCATGCGATTAAAACATCGACAATAGGGGACATAACATGGTCAGACCATGCGCCGGTGATGCTTATTTATTCCTTGTCGGACCTGGCTGCCGCCCGTCAATATTTTTGGAGGTTGAATGAGAGCCTCCTACAGGCCCCTAAAGTCCTGACGGATATTTCGTCTGAACTACAGGACTACTTTCAGATGAACGATCTGGAGGAATGTGAGATAGGGAATCTTTGGGAGGCCCATAAAACTGTCTTAAGGGGGCTTTTTATTAAACACGGTTCTAGACTTAAAAAGGAATGGGATAAACAATTAACGCAGCTTTTAGATACACTTCATAAACAGGCAAAAAATTTGGGGGAGCATACATATGTATTTCTAAAGCTGCTGCAGCTATGAACCAAAAGACATGTATATTAAAAAAGAATAGCGCGCAAATGCAAAAGAAATTACTACCAAATCTGAAGACAATCCATAAATAAAAATGGGGATTTGGTCCCACCATATGGCCATATCGTGCTCAAGCCCACTACTGCGTCAAAGTACCCCATTATCAGTGGGTCCTACACTATCCATGAAAAAGAGATGAATCCAGCCTTTCTAACCCTTGGAGATAATACTCCTTGCTGGGAAAGATGTGCAAATGCACTACAGGGGACTCCTCTTATATCCACTTGATGGTGGACACTGATTGAGTACAGGTGTGTGTGGGGGGGTGGGGAGGGTTGCTCAACCTCGGTAGTCTGGTCAGACCGAATACATAATAAACAGGCAAAAAATTTGGGGGAGCATACCCATGTATTTCTAAAGCTGCTGCAGCTATGAACCAAAAGACATGTATATTAAAAAAGAATAGCGCGCAAATGCAAAAGAAATTACTACCAAATCTGAAGACAATCCATAAATAAAAATGGGGATTTGGTCCCACCATATGGCCATATCGTGCTCAAGCCCACTACTGCGTCAAAGTACCCCATTATCAGTGGGTCCTACACTATCCATGAAAAAGAGATGAATCCAGCCTTTCTAACCCTTGGAGATAATACTCCTTGCTGGGAAAGATGTGCAAATGCACTACAGGGGACTCCTCTTATATCCACTTGATGGTGGACACTGATTGAGTACAGGTGTGTGTGGGGGGGTGGGGAGGGTTGCTCAACCTCGGTAGTCTGGTCAGACCGAATACATAATAAACAGGCAAAAAATTTGGGGGAGCATACCCATGTATTTCTAAAGCTGCTGCAGCTATGAACCAAAAGACATGTATATTAAAAAAGAATAGTGCGCAAATGCAAAAGAAATTACTACCAAATCTGAAGACAATCCATAAATAAAAATGGGGATTTGGTCCCACCATATGGCCATATCGTGCTCAAGCCCACTACTGCGTCAAAGTACCCCATTATCAGTGGGTCCTACACTATCCATGAAAAAGAGATGAATCCAGCCTTTCTAACCCTTGGAGATAATACTCCTTGCTGGGAAAGATGTGCAAATGCACTACAGGGGACTCCTCTTATATCCACTTGATGGTGGACACTGATTGAGTACAGGTGTGTGTGGGGGGGTGGGGAGGGTTGCTCAACCTCGGTAGTCTGGTCAGACCGAATACATAATAAACAGGCAAAAAATTTGGGGGAGCATACCCATGTATTTCTAAAGCTGCTGCAGCTATGAACCAAAAGACATGTATATTAAAAAAGAATAGCGCGCAAATGCAAAAGAAATTATTACCAAATCTGAAGACAATCCATAAATAAAAATGGGGATTTGGTCCCACCATATGGCCATATCGTGCTCAAGCCCACTACTGCGTCAAAGTACCCCATTATCAGTGGGTCCTACACTATCCATGAAAAAGAGATGAATCCAGCCTTTCTAACCCTTGGAGATAATACTCCTTGCTGGGAAAGATGTGCAAATGCACTACAGGGGACTCCTCTTATATCCACTTGATGGTGGACACTGATTGAGTACAGGTGTGTGTGGGGGGGTGGGGAGGGTTGCTCAACCTCGGTAGTCTGGTCAGACCGAATACATAATAAACAGGCAAAAAATTTGGGGGAGCATACCCATGTATTTCTAAAGCTGCTGCAGCTATGAACCAAAAGACATGTATATTAAAAAAGAATAGCGCGCAAATGCAAAAGAAATTACTACCAAATCTGAAGACAATCAATTTAGATACACTTCGCCAGCTTGAATCTCAATATAAACATGCTACGTCGTCCGCCCTGGAGACCGAGCTTATACGAACACGTCAACAATTAGCCGATCTCCTCTTGTTCAGAGCTAAAGCGGCTTTACAGAGGAGTAGAGGCCGGGGCTACGAATACGCAGATAAATGTGGGAAATTACTTGCACACTCAGTGAGAGATCAGAAACTTTCAACCTATGTCCCTAATATTGTTTCAATCCAAGGCCATAAGTTGACTACCCCTAAACAGATTGTGGGGGAGTTTGGCCGATTTTATTCCTCGCTGTATTCACTAACGGATGTCACTACCTCTACCCGGTAATGGAGGACTATCTTGCAATGTCTCACCTTCCTACACTCTCTACTGAGATAAGAGAGCAGTTAGATGAACCGATTACTTTGACAGAGGTCCAACAGACTATAGGGGCTATGAAGCTGAAGAAGGCCCCCGGTCCAGATGGCTTTACGCTCCAATACTTTCAAGTTTTTCTTTCTACCCTGGGTCCGTACCTGGTCAGACTTTATAACCATGCAAAGGAGGGTTCCAACACATTACTGTTATACTGAAAGAAGGAAAGGATCCTGCAGCATGTGGAAGCTATAGGCCCATTTCTTTACTTAATATTGATTTGAAAATTTTCACGAAAATATTGGCCAATCATTTAGCTCCACATCTCCTTGACCTCGTTCACCTTGACCAGGTGGGTTTTGTCCCTAGCCGAGAGGCTAGGGACAACACCACTAAAGTGTTAAACTTGATCCACGTGGCTAATACTTCCCGAATACCGAGTGTTTTCATTAATACTGATGCGGAAAAAGCCTTTGATAGGGTGAATTGGCGTTTTATGTTTGTGGTCCTTAAATATATAGGCCTGGGAAGTAATATGCTGCGTTGGATCACTAGTATATACTCAAACCCCACCGCACAGGTCAAGGTGAACGGCCTTTTATCTGATCCCTTTCCTATCAATAATGGTACAAGACAGGGTTGTCCTTTGTCCCCTCTTTTATTTGCTCTTTCGTTGGAACCTTTCCTCTGTACTGTACGTCAAAACCCAGATATCCAGGGATTGAAGGTTGGTGGAAGTCAATATAAGATATCCGCTTATGCTGACGATCTTATGTTTTTATTGACAAACCCGACCCTCTCCCTTCCGAATTTACTAAGGGAGTTGACCAGGTACGGATCCCTCTCGAACTTTAAAATTAATTTTAGTAAATCAGAGGCGATGGGAGTGGGGGTATGCCCGCCTCTCCTACGTACCCTACAGGTGAGCTTTGGCTTCCGATGGACCGATAGGCCTCTACGCTATCTTGGCACTTTTATTCCACCATGTTTATCTAGGGTCTATGATCTGAATTTTCCTCCCTTGATTGGGGAGACACGCTCCCTCTTGGACAAGTGGCATACGGGTCTTCACTCGTGGTTTGGCAGGTGTAACCTGATAAAAATTAGTATATTGCCCAAACATATTTATTTGATAAGGGCTCTCCCAGTACGGTTGCCAGCTAAGTATTTTCATTTTATTCATTCCCTTTTCACTAAATTTGTTTGGGCACAGAAAAGACCTTGCCTAGCGCGAACGCAACTGACGCGGCCAAAAGCATTTGGTGGCTTAGCTCTTCCGGACATACAGAAGTATTTCCAGGCAGCTCATCTGAGCAGAGTGGTTGATTGGTGCCGACATCCGGCATCTAAACTACGGATCAGTATAGAACAAGCACAGAAGAATATGCCTCTGAGGGGAGCACTTTGGTGCTACCCAGACCTGCCACCGCATTTGCGCCTTCACCCCCTTTTGGGTACAACGCTGCGAACATGTTATCAGGTTATCACGCGACACGCTCTTTCCCCTCCTTGTTCCCCATTATTGCCCGTAATTGGAAACCCGCGGTTTACGCCGGGCCTCTCGTCGCCAGATTTGGTGGCGATGGGCACATCTGGATACACTTGGGCTTCTGGTGTCGGACAGTTGGCCGGCACTGGAGACCTTGACGAATGCGGAGGGATATTTCAGGCTTACTTTTTGGTCGACCCTGCAACTTCATCATTTTCTACATACCTTACAGAATCCTGTGGAGTTTGCACGTAGCTTGACTAAATTTGAAGAGTACTGCCTGAAAGATGGGGCTCTGTCACATACGCTCTCTTTACTATACTCCGACGGATGATCCTCCTTTGCTGTGCCTGACGAAATGGGCATCAGACCTACATCGCACCTTTACACCATCGCAGATACAGGATATTATTTTGCTTTCCTTTAAATCGTCTATCTGCACCAAAATCTAAGAGACTAACTTTAAGGTATTGACCAGGTGGTACTATACACCTCATAAACTTCATAAGATCTTTCAAATGTATCGGCGAATTGTTGGCGCTGTGGGGGGGAGGATGCAACGTTACTTCATATTTTTTGGTCTTGCCCGAAACTTTTAATATATTGGTCTGAGGTTAGATCTATTGTTCAAAAATTTACGGAATATCATATTCCGGAGGACCCGGCTTTTTTTTTGCTTCACTTATCAGATATTTCCTTGCAACGATGCGAGAAATCGGTGGTGCGGCATCTAGTTAATGCAGCGAAGGCCTGTATCCCTGCGTTGTGGAAAAGTTCTTGTCCCCCCCACGGTAAAGGATTGGCTACGGAGGGTGGAAGCTATCAACAAGATGGAGGACTTGGTGCTGACAGCACAGTGTAAGCGAGAACTATATCGTGAGACCTGGGAGCTCTGGAACACCTTTATCATGTCTGACGAGCAGTGGCGGCCCGTGCATAGGGGGCGCCAGGGCGCCGCCCCCCCCCCCTACCCCTAAAGAAAAGAAAAAAAAAAAGAAGAAAGAAAAACAAAAAAAAAAACGAACAAATAAAGTTTTGAAAAAAAAAATAATTACAAAACGAACAAATAAAGTTTTGAAAATAAAAAAAAATTGTGTTCGCCGCTACCCCGGCCTATGTGGTGGCTATGGGGGGGGTGGGGTTTACGACCCAGAAGGGCGCCGATTGGCTGCCTTCTGGGGGCGTAACCTGAGCGCAAGTCATTGCGCTTGGGCACCCCCACTTTCCTGATATCCTGGCTGTGATTGGTCCAGTCTACAGCCTGGACCAATCATCATCCAGGACATCCCATGGCCCCATGCTGACCCCGCTGACGTCGCGTGGACCGGCATTGCAGAGAGCGGAGTGGAGCGGAGAGGAGACCGGAGAAGAGGAGAGGGAGAAGCCGAGCCTCCAGGTAAGTGCACTGCTCTGTCGGGCACGCACGCATAGCTCTGCATTAGGGGACATGTACTGGTGGTCACTGCTCTGTCGGGCATGCACGCATAGCTCTGCATTAGGGAACATGTACTGGTGGTCACTGCTCTGTCGGGCACGCACGCATAGCTCTGCATTAGGGGACATGTACTGGTGGTCACTGCTCTGTCGGGCACGCACGCATAGCTCTGCATTAGGGGACATGTACTGGTGGTCACTGCTCTGTCGGGCATGCACGCATAGCTCTGCATTAGGGGACATGTACTGGTGGTCACTGCATTGGAGGCACGCACGCATAGCTCTGCATTAGGGGACATGTATTGGTGGTCACTGCATTGGAGGCACGCACGCATAGCTCTGCATTGGGGGACATATACTGGTGGTCACTGCACTGGAGGCACGCACACATAGCTCTGCATTGAGGGACGTATACTGGTGGTCACTGCATTGGAGGCACGCACGCATAGCTCTGCATTGGGGGACATATACTGGTGGTCACTGCATTGGAGGCACGCACGCATAGCTCTGCATTGGGGGACATATACTGGTGGTCACTGCATTGGAGGCACGCACGCATAGCTCTGCATTGGGGGACGTATACTGGTGGTCACTGCATTGGAGGCACGCACGCATAGCTCTGCATTAGGGGACATGTATACTGGTGGTCACTGCATTGGAGGCAAGCACGCATAGCTCTGCATTGGGGGATGTATACTTGTGGTCACTGCATTGGAGGCACGCACGCATAGCTCTGCATTGGGGGACATATACTGGTGGTCACTGGATGCACGCACGCATAGCTCTGCATTGGGGGACATATACTGGTGGTCACTGGCTGCACTGGAGGCACGCACGCATAGCTCTGCATTGGGGGACATGTATACTTGTGGTCACTGCACTGGAGGCACGCACGCATAGCTCTGCATTGGGGGACGTATACTGGTGGTCACTGGAGGCACGCACGCATAGCTCTGCATTGGGGGACATATACTGGTGGTCACTGACTGCACTGGAGGCACGCACGCATAGCTCTGCATTGGGGGACGTATACTGGTGGTCACTGGCTGCACTGGAGGCACGCACGCATAGCTCTGCATTGGGGGATGTATACTGGTGGTCACTGGCTGCACTGGAGGCAAGCACGCATAGCTCTGCATTGGGGGACGTATACTGGTGGTCACTGGCTGCACTGGAGGCACGCACGCATAGTTCTGCATTGGGGGACGTATACTGGTGGTCACTGGAGGCACGCACGCATAGCTCTGCATTGGGGGACGTATACTGGTGGTCACTGGCTGCACTGGAGGCACGCACGCATAGCTCTGCATTGGGGGACCTATACTGGTGGTCACTGGCTGCACTGGAGGCACGCACGCATAGCTCTGCATTGGGGGACGTATACTGGTGGTCACTGGAGGCACGCACGCATAGCTCTGCATTGGGGGACGTATACTGGTGGTCACTGGCTGCACTGGAGGCACGCACGCATAGCTCTGCATTGGGGGACGTATACTGGTGGTCACTGGAGACATGCACGCATAGCTCTGCATTGGGGGACGTATACTGGTGGTCACTGGAGGCACGCACGCATTGCTCTGCATTGGGGGATGTATACTGGTGGTCACTGGCTGCACTGGAGGCACGCACGCATAGCTCTGCATTGGGGACATGTATACTGGTCACTGCATTGGAGACATGTATGCTGGTCACTACATTGAAAGGGGGCATTTATACTGGTCACTATATTGAAGGGGGCATGTACTGTGGGGTTTGTGCTAGGGGCCTGTACTGTGGGGTTTGTGCTTAAGTTGTTTGTGCCTGAGGGGTTTGTGCTGGGGGGGGTCTGTACTGTGAGGTTTGTGCTGGGGGGGTCTGTACTGTGAGGTTTGTGCTGGGGGGGTCTGTACTGTGGGGTTTGTGCCACTCTCAGTCCATGTATCCCATAATAGGATGTCTCTCACAGTATATCCCATAATAGGGCCCCTGTTCCCTATTATGGGATATACTAGTACTGATGGACCCCTTAATATGTGATATATTGGGAGAATTGGTTCACGCAAGCAAAATACAGGGGACAAAATGGGTGGAGTCTATAAGGGGTGGGGCTTCTGAGAAATGGGAGGGGTTAAAATGGACGGGCGGGTGTCTTGCACCCTCCCATCTTAAAACTTCACCAGCCGCCACTGCTGACGAGGGTATCTCCTTGTTGCATTCATGAATGGAGATGGTGAGGTGGTCTTCTTAGTCAGGGATGATTCTTTGGTCTCCCCCCTTTCCCCCTTTTTTTTTTGTTTGTTTGTCTTGTTTAATAAAAGTGGGGCAAATACGGAATGGATGGCCAATCTGAGGGTTTATTCTACTGCCAGCTGTGATTATATGTTATGGGAAGGTATATAAGTTAAGGAGACCCTCCTGCAGGGGTACACGGAGGGGGTAGTGATGACCTGAGTTACCCTTTTTTCTTTTTTTTTTTTATGATTGCTTGAATGTTTCATGATAACCTGATGGACATTTACTTATTTGCTGTTTCGTTGTTTGCCTCTTTTGTGTTCTAAAATAAAAGTTATATTTGAAAAGCAGTAAAAAAAAAAAAAAAAGAAAAAACAGATAGACAAACCCCCTTGTCACAATCAGGGGGTCAGGCTCGGAGACCAGAAGCTATAGCGGTTGAGAGATTCCCACCAGCCCGCAGTATAAGAACACATGCAGATCACTCTGGAGGATGACATAGGCTCACCAAAGGTGCGGGGTCTAAGCACTAGCCAATATTCATCGGAGTGCCTTGTGGTAGCAGATGTAGCAGTTAGAGATCAAGCAGCATAGTCAGTAATAAGCTACAGGTCAGTAACAAGTGGTTGCAGGTTGGTATCAGGCGGAAGTATAGTCGAAGAACAAGTAAAGGTCAGTAAAGAGTGCTAGTGAAGAGACGGACGACAGCAAGTTCAAAAGGAGAATGATATTGGCTGGAGAAGAGCACAATAATTTGCCAAACAGGAAGTGCAAAAGCATGGCTTACATAGAAAGTAAATGGGAGGACAAAGGGGTTCAAGGTTCACCAGAAACTGTCAGGGTGTCAGGAAACCAGACCACACAGGGATGCAGGTAAAATAAAACAGTTTATTGGAGCAAACAACAATAAACACACAGCAAGAGTGAAGAAGTGAGAGCAAGAACAAGCCGGGGTCAAGTCCAGAAGCGGGTAGTCATTCAAGCCAGGGTCGATTCCAGAAGCGGGTAGTCTGGCTGATGCCGAGTCGTCTGCAGATGCGGGGTCAAGCGCCAGGAGAGTCGTTAGCCAAGCTTGGTCATACACTGAGGAACACGGATAACAGAAGACTGCTAGCAGAGATGCACCTTGGAGCAAAAACACAAGGGCAAGGACTGCAACCCGTCAGGTGATAGATATAGTCAGGTGTGCAGCATTATCACTGTGTGACACCCAGGCAGCAGGCAAGTAATGATGCAATCAGAGTTTATAAGAGGCAGCAGCCAGCACATGTCCAAGATGGCTGCCAACAGGAGGGCAAGGTAAGACCTTGACAGAAACAAGATAGAAAATACGTTTATACAAAGATTTAGGCAAGAAGATCTACTGCCAGGCACAGTGGGGGGTCTCGGATTCAGATTCTGGTCCTGACCCTCCTGCAAAAGTTTTTATCCCACTGTAGTGCAGGAAGGCACAGCCTACATGAAAGTTACAACTTTACTCAGAATTGAGGAGCATTGCAGCATCTTTGTCAACCCATTAGAGGAAGCTGCATTAAGTGGACTTCACTGGCAGGTACCTATATTTGTGGGACTTTGAAGGAGAGAAAACTGTAATGTAGAAGCAATTATAGTAAATGAATGGCAATAGTTCTACTTTGATTTCCAGAAACATGAGCTAAAGGTATAAAACTTTGTGAAACAACACTGTTCCAATGACATAATCCAATCACCATGGGGCAATGAACCTCACTTATTTGTTCTCTTTTATCTTATCAATAAAACTTTTTAATTGGATGAGAAATCCAACAATGTCCTGTGCACTCTGCAGTCTTATCTCAGGTATTGTTATTAGCCCTACCCAGTTCGAGCTGTGGACCACAAAACATCCCTCTATATTATGGAAAGAGGGAGGCTGCTCTTGATTGGCACAGTACAGTAAGTAAGTGTTATCACCCTAGGACAGGAATGAAAATAAAGGCTGAAAACCAATCGTGCAAACACTGCTAAGGACTAGTACGTTTAGATGTTACATATTTTTGTTTGTGAGTATACATGCACTTTAAGCATTATAGGTACAGGGTGGTTTCACAAACTCTCATATCTCTCATCATAATCTTGGATTATCAATATTTCTCTATCGTTCATTGACGGACGCAGTCTCTGATCTTCATATCAGTAGGGTTATGCTGCTCCCTACAGGAGGAGGACACTAGGCAGAAAAAAGTTTTGGCTATGCCTATGGGCAGTCCGAGGGGGTATGCCCTCTCTCTCCCTGCTATAAGATTTCAGTTTTAATCTGCCTTGTCAGGATTAGGACCTAGTTCCTTGCTGGGATCTCTGGTCCTGGAAAAAGTTTTTTCTAGTTAGCTTTTCTCCAGATTTTTTTCCTGTGATATCTACAAGCAACTATGCCGAATCTGGGCGACGGGCTTGATATATAGATCCAGTGGTCACTCCAGCCGGCCAGCGAGCGCCTGCAGACCCCAGCTCCGCGCTATGTCCGCCGCGACATAGTCCCACCAGACGGGGACTGGCCCAGCGACTTAAACATCTTGCCAGGTCGCATACGACCGGGTCTAGGCTTAAGTCACAGCGTTCCTATTTAGCTTTCAGCCCCCTCCTACTTCGGCGGTGAGGGTTTCTGTCAGGAGATGGCGCCCGCCTGTTCCTGGTATGGTGAGTAAATGTTCCCCCCTCTTCCCCTGGTGGGTTTTGGGGTGGACACGTCCCCTCCCTAGGACGGTCAGACCCTCACAACCCGAGTTCCCCTCTGTCCTGTCACGCAACCCCCACCTACATGCCCCCCACCTCCCCCCCCCTCACTACTGGGGCTGTTGGGACATTTGTAACTACTCCCGGGGGCTGGGACCAAGCTTCAGGCCACAGGTGGGGGGGTGCGCCATCTGGCGACGGTCGAACGATCATGCGGGGGGGTTTTACCTGTTACTCAAGGGCCCAGATTCCAATCGATCCCGTCCAGGAGGCTGGGGGGTCCCCACGAGGGTCCTCAGTAGCTCCGCAGGCCTTTATTTTCTTGTAGCCCATGTGCTCTGCAGGATTTGATGGCCATATTGGTACACCCGGTGGCCATTTTGCGGTGGGTTTCTCATAGGAATTATTGGTAGCCATGTTTTGGGAGTTCCTGGAGGCGATTATTTGGGTGAAGCCCCTCCCTATACCCTGTGGCTGTTCTTCAGATCTTTCTTTCTGGATTGGGATTGCTGCTGACATGTGCTTTGCAGACGTTCTGGGCCTCCTGGTGCATCTTTGGTGTAGGGTGGTGAGTCTGGAGGGTCTCTCTCTCTCTCTCTCTGCTGGGGGTCTTCAGTGCACTCTTCCTGACCTCTTGGGGGCCCTGTGGCGCGGTGGGACGTTTTGAAAAAAACAAAACAAAACATTTTTTTCAACTTTTTGCTGATGGGTTCACCTGGTGCAACATGGACCCTGCAGAACATGTATCCCCACCTGACCCCCTCAAGGTGGACACAAGGCCCTCCGGATACCAGCTGTCAATAGATGCACTTTCGGCGAGCCTGGAATCGTTTGTGTCCCGGGTGGAGGTAACCTTTAAAGGGCGAGGTACTAAAAAATGCCCTCCACCTACCCCTGCCTCATTTGATGTCTCAGATTCTGTAGGTTCACATTCCCCTTAGGACTATAAATATTGAGATATGTTCCTGACACTCATTAGAATATAAGCAGCTCAGATTGGCCACAAGTTGTCTTCAATGGTACAGAATAAAGTGGGGAGAATTTTTTTTTGGCATACATTAGAATCAAGATTTAAATGTGCTCATGGAATGCCAGAAGATGTATTTCTGCAATCTGCTCCTACACATACATAACAACCTATACAATTAAGAAGCATACACAGCTTTGGAACCAAAAGTCAAAAGACTAAATTGCATTTACACATAGGGAATATATGGCCTTTGGCCTGTGATGTGTAATTTGGAAAAAAATGTACATGACATATCTTACCCAGCAATCAGTGTGAAAAAAATTATTTTAGAACAATAAGGTTGGTTCCCATCCACAGTACTCGCTAAAGAAGAAAGTGATCAAACCCCTAACAAACATGGTGGAGTCATTCAACTTCTCCGCTGGTGAGTTCTGTTACTTTTAGGTTCCCTTACATGTGTTTCATGATCTTCACAACCGGTGTGCTGACTTTGCAAGCCATTGGTGGCCCCCAAAGCACCTTTGTTTATCTCTACAAGCAATAGACGTTATTGCAGAAAACTTCAAACTGCCTCGTTGGTCCATGTGTAGGCCAATACTGACATGTGATGTGCTCTACAATGCCCTCCAATATTTACATGTTAACAGTACTTCGCTGGCAGCTATTTATGTATGGAAATCAATGTTAGAGGAATTGAGCAGGATCCTCACAACTGCATCTTGTCTCCCCCCCCCCCCCCCCAAAAAAAAAAAACAACAAAATTTTGTTCCTGCCGATCTCATGCAATTTCCCTTTACACCTCAGCTGACGTTTTAAACAAAGTTTGAAAGATTGTTTGCACTGCTGATATAGACAAGTAGGAGTAAAATTGGGATGTATTGCAGAAGTTTAATCTGCAATCTGTTCTATCTGAAGACACAGCTGTGGTATTTAATGTACTCTACCAGTGGGTGGAGAAGAAATTGGAATGGAAATGTGGGAGAGCTACCTCCTGAAATTCTTACAGTCCATCCAAGGAACCCATCTTTGAGGGATTCTTATAAAAATCTCTAAGCTGGAAATAAGGTAACCAATGTCCCTGCGGACATTTCCTGTCGACCAATGCTGATAACAGTTTTATGTTGTCCACAGCCCATAAGAACTGATCAGGCTGAACTGTGAGTTTGCTACACTTGCCTTTGATTTGACTGTATATACTACACCATGGGGCTTTCTTTATTTTGAGCACCCAGACTGGACCCGTATCCAGAGGATCCTCCTGATGTTTGCCCACCATAAAAAGACTGCACCCCGAGTTTTTACCTACTGTGATTGTGGAGACTATTCCAGCCTGCATTTCAACACCCCGTACTCAGGGGTGAAAAGGGTGAGTGCGACACCTAGTGCATTTTATAGGTATAGCACTGTTTGGCAATAGCCTCAGTTATTCCACCATCCTTTCTATTTTGGCACTGGCACACCTCTTAGCACAGTAGCGGTAAAAGTTTTACCTCGATATGTTTATGGACAACACTTTATTTTGATATAAATACCTGCACTATAATTGCACCTTTTTTTTTTTTTTGAAAATCTTTTTTATTGAATTTGCAAGAAAAAAAAACAACAACTACAAACATTGGTGCTCAGGTTCAGACCAGATACGAGCTAGCAGCAATACATACATAATGAAACACGGCACCCGCGCAGGGGTCCAAAGGGAAAGGCAAGTGTAGTACAAACCAAGTGAGAGGTATACACAGCAGCCCTGAGAGACACAGCAGATATTGTTAATCAATAGGAGATCCTCACCAAAACTCATCAGCAGGGCCCATGCTCAATACAGGACAGCCCCAAACATCACAGAATCCCATAACACCCCAAGGCGAGGGGCGCCATCCGCCTAAGACGGAAGGCGAGACCCGCCTCCCCCACCCGGGACAGCGGGGGGATCGGAGAGCCACCGAGTCCACACCCTATCAAACTTTTTCCGGCAACCCCTGTGCACATATGTGTCTTTATATAAGGGGAGGACTGAATTCACCAGGGACCTCCATTGTTGAACCGTGGGAGGGGAGCGCTGGCGCCAGTGGAGCACAATGGATTTCCTGGCATAAAACAATAATAAACCGAGCAACGTGCGGTCCGCCACCCGAGACACCAGATCATCCAGTAGACCGAGTAAACATATTCTCGGGGAGGGATCTAGCGAGATGGAGGAGACCTCTGTGATCGTGTGCAGCACCCCGGACCAGAAGGTAGAGAGATGGGGACAGGTCCAGAATATATGAAGGAAGTCACCCGGGGCCTGGCCACAGCGCCAGCACTCCGGCGACTGGGAGACGTGCATTTTATGTAACCTATGCGGGGTGAGGTAGGCTCTGTGTGCAATTTTGAATTGAATAAGTCTATCCCTGAGTGAGACCAACATCTTGAATGGAACCTCCCACATGTTCATCCAGTCCTCTTGGTCCAGGTCCGGAACGTCCCTGGTCCACCGAGCACGGAGACCAGAGAGCTCCGGAGAGTGCACCCGGAGGAGATGCGCGTAAAGGGTCGACAACGCTCGTTCAGAGCAGTCGTGCCGCAAAACCCGCTCAAGATCCGACTGCACTACCTGGGAACCACTGGGTGGAAACTGGGATTTGAAGGCATGGGAGAGCTGTAGGTAGCGGAAAACCATGGAGGGTGGTACATGGAAGGAATCTACGAAAAATTGAAGGGGGGGAAAGGAGAGGTCAGGGGAGATGTCTGAAAGTTTCTTGACATGGTACTTCGTCCACACCGCTGGGTCCGGGAGGGAGCAGAGATGCGGCAAGTTGGGATTATACCACAGAGGTGCGTTGGGGGAGACAGCAGTGCCCGGATAGCCCTCTAGCTGCAAACCGGATTTCCAAGCCCGCAGGACCGTAACCATGGAGGTCGTGAGACCATGCGGGGCCCTAGGACCCCGAAACAACAGATGAGTGAGCGCCTCCACGGACCCGAGCACCGCTGCCTCCACCGCAACCGCCGAGTTATGCAGGTCGGGGTTCAGCCACCAAGCCGCAGACACCAGCTGGGAGGCTAGAAAATATTTGTGGCAATCAGGGAAAGCTAGGCCCCCCTGTGAGGGGGGGCGCATAAGGGTGGAAAGTTTATATCTCGGGGGGCGGGGACCCCACAAAAAGGAGGAGAACAACTTATTCAGGGAAGTGAAGAAGGATTTTGGTATCCATTGCGGGGAGTGTCGGAAGAGATACGTAAATTTGGGCAGCACTTTCATCTTGACCAGGTTAATCCGGCCCAGAAGGGAAAGGGGCAAGTTCTCCCATGCCTTCAGCCTGGTCCTGAGCGCCGCCACCACCGGCTCCAGGTTGAGAGCGACAAAGTCGTCACCGACCCCAGAGACCCTAACTCCCAGATACACCAACACATCCACCCACTGTAGCTGAATATCGGGCGGCGCCGAGCGTCGGGCCCCCTGGTCGATCGCCAACAGCTGCGACTTGGACCAGTTGACCCGCAGCCCGGTTACCCGAGAGTAGGCCTCCAGGACATGTAAGGCACCCGTGAGCGAAGAGTCGGCATCATTCAGGAACAACAGCAGGTCGTCAGCGTACAGGGCCACCCTCTCCTCCAGCCCGGCAATCCGCAGGCCCCGAACCAGCGGGGAAATGCGGAGGGCCTCCGCCACCGGCTCCATAGCAATGGCGAACAGGGCCGGGGAGAGAGGGCAGCCCTGCCTCGTGCCCCTGGACAGAGCAAACCAAGACGACAGCCGTCCCCCCAAACGAATAGCCGCCACCGGTGAGCTGTAAATGATTTTTAACCACTTAATGAAGAGCAGGGGGAACCCCATCCTTCTGAGAGTCTCCCACAGGAAGGGCCACTCCACCGAATCGAAAGCCTTTTCGATATCCAGTGAAGCAACCACTCTGGAACCCACATTGACATGTTGCGCCTGGAGGTTGGTATACAGTCTGCGGAGGTTAACGTCTGTGGACCTATGAGGCATAAAGCCAGTCTGGTCTTGGTCAACCACAGAGGGGAGCAAGGGCTGCAGGCGAATAGCCAGTAGTTTGGTCAGGATCTTTAGGTCCGTGTTGAGCAGCGCTATAGGTCGGTAAGAAGCACACAGTTTCGGGTCCTTAGGGGGCTTATAGATAAGAACAACATGCGCTTCAGCCATCGAGGGAGGGAGAGACCCCTCCGCAAGACACCTGGAGAACAACGAAGCCAGTAGAGGGGCCAAGAGTCCAGAGTGGGTCTTGTAAAAGTCCACGGGGAGACCGTCTGGACCCGGAGCCCTGCCCCCTGGAATAGTCGAGAGAACAGCCAGGAGCTCCTCAGATGTGATGGGTCTCACCAGCCATTCCCTCTCGCAATCAGAGAGCCAGCCCAGGGCCACGGGGTCCAGAAGGGAGTCCAAAGCGGTCGGTCGAAAGTCTGGGGGAAGGGTAGTGGTGTAGAGGGCACTATAATATGAGCGAAAGGCATCTAAGATGTCCTCGGGAGCGGTCAGGGAAACCCCCGCGGGAGAAGTGAGCTCCGGGACCACCGTCAGGGGGGCATCATGCTGGGATATCAACGCCAGAAACCTACCATTCCTATCCCCTTGCTCAAAAAAGGATTGTCGAGAGTGATACATGGACAACCTCGTGACCTCGGACATGTGAAGGTGGAGGTCTCGCTTCATCGCCTGCAACGCCTCGAAGTTTGAGGTAGAAGGGTCCAGGCCGTACGCGGCAGTGGCCCCCTCCACCCCCCCCTCCAGGCGAGTCAGCTCCGCGGCCTGTTGTACCTTAACCGCTTTAATGATAGACATATATTGGCCCCTAGTATAAGCTTTAAACGCGTCCCAAACCAACCCAGGTGAGGACGTGTCGGCATTGTTCCTCCAATAGTCCTCCAGAACCGGCGGGATCCGAGAGGCGACATCCGGTTGTTCCACCCACTGGGAGCCCAAACGCCACATGGAGGCCGAACGGGCCGCGCCAGAGCGGAGGGTGAGCTCCAAGGGGCAGTGGTCAGACAGACCCGCCGGTAAGTACTTCGCCGTCACCACATCGGATAACGCCAGGGAGTTGGCAAACGCCAGGTCAATTCTGGAGGAGGTCTTATAAGAAGAGGAGAAACACGAATATCCTCTTTGGTCCGGGTGCTTCCAACGCCAGACCTCCCGCACCCCAGCAGCCTCCGACCAATGCAGCAGATCCTCTGAAAAGGATTTAGGGGGTGAAGGCCTGTCCAGAGCAGGGGAGAGAATGGCATTGAAGTCCCCCAGAAACAGCAATTTCGCAGGGCAGTAAGGGGAGACCTTATCCAACACAGTGTAGAGAATATCAGACTTAAACGGAGGAGGAACATATAGGCCCACTAACACATATCTACAGTGCCACATGGTGAGGACCAAAACAACATAGCGGCCCATGGGGTCCGTGTGGACCGCCTCCACCTCGCAAGGCAAGGTTTTGCGGATCAGCACCGAGACCCCACGGGCGTAACTAGAGTAAGAAGCATGAAATGATTTGTGAACCCACGGCTTTTTGAGGGACTGTAGCTTGCTTCCCACCAGATGCGTCTCTTGAAGGATCACTATAGAAGGCTTGCGGGAGGACAGGTACTGAAACATCAGAGCCCTCTTAAATTTGGAGTTAAGGCCCCTGACATTCCAGGAGATAACGGAGAAGGACTGGGAGTCACGGGAGGCCATAACAAACAGCTAGGGTGAAGATGGGGAGGGACCCCGCGGGGGCCTGCCGTAGCATCTGGGGAGTAGCAAGACCAGTCGGACCTAAGCACCACACACTTAAACACAGAACAATGAACACCAAAACACAAAAGCGAATAACAACATAACCCAGGCACGTAGTGCCTATCCTGCCAAACCCCAGCATCCCCCGCAAAAAGAAAAAAGGAACCGGGGGGGGAACCAAGGCCCCCCGGGGGGAGCTGGGGCCGGCCTGTACCCCAAAAAACGACAACGTCATTGAACCAGAGCTCCCGCGAGAGCTATAGCATAGAGCACGGGAGTGAGGGGCAGGGGGAAACAAAAACAAGGGGGGGGGACCTGAGTAAGTGGCCGGGGGGGGGGGGGGGGCAGCACCAGGAGCGGAGGGGTCAGCAAAAGAGAAAAAAGGGGAGAAAACCAAACGTCACAGCACAGTCCAACGTCTTGAAGCCAGCTCCTTAACAGTGAGCTACCCAGAGTACATCATGAATGGGTAAAGGCAATTCCCAAGGCACGAAATAGGAGATGTGGGGGGGCAGGCAGGGGACCGGGGCAGGAGGGCAAGGCAGGGGGACAGATAAGGGAGAAATCCAGGGCCACAGCTGAAACAGGATGGATACTTGCGTTACTGGGGCCCAGGAGGCAGCACGGATCAGCGAACGTCCAGCCAGGAAGCCGCCTGTTCCGGAGTATCAAAGAACCGGGTGCGATCGCCATCGATTACCCGGAGTCTGCTCGGATAGAGGAGGCTGTACTTGATGCCCAAATCGCGGAGACGCTTGCGGATGTCGGTGAATTGGCGGCGTTGACGTTGCACTTCTTGCGAGTAGTCCGGGAACAGCATAATTCGGGCGTCCTCATAACGGAGTTCTTTCTTGGAGCGAGCCACCGCCAATAGTCTGTCCCAGTCCCTGTAGTTAAGCAGCCGCAGCAGGAACGGCCTGGGAGGTGCCCCCGGAGCGGGGGGGTCGGGGGAACCCTGTGTGCCCTCTCCACCACGAAGGTAGGCGGCATGTCAGGCAAATCCAGCAGCTTGGGGAGGAAGGCCTCCGCAAATTCGGCAGGTTTGGAGCCCTCAGCCCGCTCCGGCAACCCCAGGATGCGGATGTTGTTGCGCCTCAGGCGATTTTCGGTATCAATCGCCCTGTCCTGGAGAGCCTTCACCTGCAGCTGTAAGGCATGGATGTCCCTGGAGTCCTCCCTGGAATTGTCCTCCAGGCGGGAGATGCGATCCTCCGCCTCAGACACCCGAGAATGGAACTTGTCCAAGTCATGTCTAATAAGGCTGATATCCGTCGCCAGATAGTCGATTTTAACAGTCAGGGTATCCTTACATGCCTTAATCGCCTCCAGGATGTCCGATGGAGAGGGATCCTGTGGTCGGCCAGGGCTCGGCTCCGTCTGGGTGCTGACCGACATGCTGGAGAGAGGAGGCCTCGTGTCCAAGATGGCCGCCGGCGGCCTCTGGGGACCGGGAGAAGAAGCGGGCGCAGCCGAAGAACGGAGCCTCCCGGGAGCTATCGGAGGGGCTCGCTGCTTCCCGCTCGTCTTCTTAGGGGGACCCAGGGTGAAAAAGGGGGTGCCGAGGATGATCGGGTAGCTCAAGGACAGAAAAGGATGAGATCAGGATCGGAGCTCCGGCTTCACACGTCCGCTCGGCTTCACATCCCGGCCACGCCCCCCATAATTGCACCTTTTTGAATAAATAAATCAGCACCTTATATTTGATATGTTTCACATTTATTTATAGCACTAAGCACTTTCTGGGCACAAATATTCTTAGCCCAAATATAGATCCTGTTATTTGGCACTTTCACTTTATCATCACCTACGGTGTCATTTACACTTGGTTTATAATTGTTTTTATCACCAATATACACATATAGGATCTAGTGCAATACACCTTTTAAGAAACAGGTTAGCGCCGGTACCAATCCTTTCACACCCTTCATATACTTGACCCCTATTTTAAGGGGTTGGTTAGTGGCAGCTTTATACCTGTACACAGCAGATTTTTACACACTCCATAGCGCTGGTAAAATCCATTTTTTCCATCCATTGCACAAAGCTGGTAAATATGACATGCTTGTTATTTTTTTTTTTATTATACAAACCTTTAATTTCACTTTAAGTAATCCTATGCTTTCAAAAATAGTGGAACATAGAAGGGTGGAGATGCCTTTAATGACAGTACTGAGAGCAATTTCCATGGCATAAAAGGGAATGGAATAGGGGTTACTAGAGATCTGGATCCATTGTTCATGCAAGAAAATAAATATAGAATCTAAGACTCTTGTTAAGAGATCTGATCAATAATACAGGCCTAACTTTGGTAAGCCCAAGCCTCCATCTTGTTTAATTTTTGTTGTGTCATGGTAAGTAATGACTAGTGATGAGCCGAACACCCCGGTTCGCACCAGAACACCGCGAACAGGGGAAAAGTTTGTTCAAACAATCAAATTCCATTGAAGTCTATGGGATTCGAACGTCAAAAATCAAAAGTCCTAATTTTAAAGGCTTAAATGCAAGTTATTGCCTAACAAAAGTGTATGGGGGTGCGGGTACTAGCCTGGGGAACATGTACCAATGCAAAAACTCGTTTTTAAAGGAGCAGTGATTTGCTGATTTTTAATGAAAAATTCCTTTAAATATCATACCTGGGGGGTCCCCTTAACCACTTGCCGACCGCCGCACGACTATATACTGCGCCAGTCAGCCCCCTACAGGCAAAGCGACGTACTGGTATGTCGCTCGCTCCCGCCCGCTCTGGGGCGCGCTACCGTGCGCCCCCGGCACTGCTGATGATCTGATTTGGTTCAGAACCGATCAGTCATCAGGTCCAGGCCAATGATTTTTGGCCTGGACCTGTTGATCGATCCTGCCCAATCAGATACTGATCTGTACCTGTGAAATGTAAACACAGGCACAGAAAAGACCTGCTCTCCCCTACGATGATCCTTTTTGGATTCATCGAGTGGAGAGAGCACATCTAAACTGTAAGTACTGCACCAGCACACCCACACACACTTAGATAGGCACATTTAACCCCCGATCGCCCCCCCCCCCAGTTAACCTCTACACCCCCTGTCACAACACACACTGTATACTGTATATAGCAGTTTCTTATATACCTGTATAAGTGTGACTTGTGACCAGGTTTAGGGCTTGCGGCCCTTCCTTTTACACTTAGGATACCCGCCACCGCCCCATAAAGATTTAACCCCCTGATCACACCCAGTTAACCCCTTCCCCCCGTCACATTGCATACTAATAAACAGGTAGTATAGTGTTTTACTGTATTTTGCATTAGTGTGATTGTTGCTTGAGTTAGCGCTAGCGAGTTAGTTTCTGTCCCAAGGAGGTTTAGGGTCCCCGAACCTCCCCCAATAAAGATTTAACCCCCTTATCCCACCCTGATCACCCCTACACCCCTTGTCACAACACACACTGCATACAGTATATAGCAGTTTCCTATATACCTGTATCAGTGTGACTTGTGACCAGGTTTAGCGCTTGCGGCCGTTCCTTTTAGGGTTAGGATACAGCCAACCCCCCCAATAAAAATGTAACACCCTGATCCCCCCTGATCACCCCCAGTTAACCCCTTCCCCCCTGTCACATTGCACAATATACACACTTAATATAGTGGTTTACTGTCTTTTTGTATTAGTGTGATTGTGACTTGAGTTAGCGCTAGCGAATTATTTTCTGTCCCAAGTAGGTTTAGGGTCCCCTCCAATAAAGATTTAACCCCCTAATCCCCCCTGATCACCCCCAGTTAACCCCTTCATTGCCCTGTCACAGTGTCACTTTTATAGTGTACAGTTTTTTTTCTGATCACTATTATTAGTGACACAGGTGACATTAGCTAGTGTTAGCATCAGTCTAAGATAGCGCAGATCCCCGGCGCATAGTTAGAAATAACCCCTCGATTACCACACACACACACACACACACCCACACACACATACACTTCCATTACTAGTATAGTGTTTGAACAAATCAATATCTGATCTGATCAGAACTATACTAGCATCCCCATAGGTTAGGGTTCCCAAAACGCGGTGTTTGCACGATCAGCACTGATTCCTGCCAGCACCTGCGTTTAACCCCTCTGCCCAGCCCACCCCACCCAACCCAGGCAAGTGTAGTAATCAATAGATTACTGTCACTTACAAAAAAAACACAACACACAAAACCGCTCTGTTAGCAAAGTCAGGCCTGATCCCTGCTAGCATTAGCAGTTTTTTTGGTAGAGGTTGAAATAGTCCTTGACAACCAGGTGCTTTTTTTACCTGTGAGTCACACTACTGTACCGGTAAATTTAGTTAATAAAATGACCAAACGTTGGTACAGTAGTGCAGTGGCTTACAATATACTGACCATGTCAGCTGAGAGCGAAGGGGAAGCCTCACTGGCAGAATCAGGGTCAGTATGAGAACCTGAAGAGAGCAGCGGCTCCCTGACAGACAGCTCTGATGACGGATGGATCCCTGTTAGAAACAGGAGTACCCGACCCCATTCTGGAGTTGCTGAGGTGCAGAGATCGCAGCGTGCTCGTATGGAGCAGAGTGTCGGTACTAGTGCCGCTCATCTTTCTGGTGGCCTGGCAAGCGCCAGCAGCCTAGTACACCCTGGACCTAGTACAACCAGCACTGCAGTAACACTTGGTGATGTGGCGAGTCCCATAAGTGCAGTTGAAGCTGGTGCGGTGGCTAGCACAAGTAGTGGCCCGCAGCCACTGTGTATTCGAAAACAGGGCCGTAGAGCCCATAGTGCCCTCCCTGGCATATCCCAATTGGCAACCCACTGTTACTACAGCACCAGTACTTCCCCCATTCACTGCCCAACCTGGAATCCACGTGGAAACAGCTGGTTTTACGCCCCTGAATTTTTATGAGCTGTTCTTCACGGAAGATCTTTTCAGATCTATTGTGGATCAATGAAATTTATATGCAAAACAATTCATCGCCGCCAACCCAAATTCACCCCTTGCCAGACAATTTGCCTGGAAACCTATAACGGTTCCTGATTTTAAAATATTTCTGGGCCTTTCCCTCAACATGGGCATAACCAAAAAGAGTGAATTGCGGCTATATTGGTCCACTAGCCCAATTCACCATATGCGCGTGTACTCTGCCTCCATGTCCAGGGCACGATACGAGCAAATTCTGCGATTTATGCACTTCAACGACAATGAAATCTGTTGTCCTCAGGGAGACCCTGTATATGATCGACTCCACAAAATTCGGCCCCTCTTAGACCACTTCAATCAGCGGTTTGCAGCCTTATTTACCCCCCAACAAGTTGTCTGCATTGACGAGTCCCTGATTAAGTTTACTGGCCGACTTGCTATGAAACAGTACCTCCCCAGCAAGCGTGCCAGATACAGAGTCTAGCTGTATAAGCTCTGTGACAGGGCCACAGGCTATACAGTTTGTTTCCGGGTCTACGAGGGAAGAGATAGCACTGTGGAGCCCCCCAACTGCCCAGACTACATAGGGAGCAGCGGCAAGATAGTTTGGGACTTGGTGTCACCCTTATCCGGAAAGGGGTACCATTTGTACGTGGACAACTTTTAGACAAGCGTGCCACTATTTAGTCACCTCCTTGAATTACAAATTGGCGCATGTGGCACCGTGCAACCTAATCGCCGGGGCTTCCCCCAACGGCTTGTATATTCCCGTCTTAGTCGGGGGGAGAGAGCCTGCTTAAAAACTGACAAATTTCTTGCAGTGAAGTGGAGGGATGTTTTCGTTCTGTCCTCCCTTCACGCAGACACGACGATCAAAATACTACGGCAACTGGCGTTATGGAGAAAACCCTCTATGTCCACGACTACAACCTTAATATGGGAGGGGTGGACCTTAACGACCAGCTTTTGGTGCCGTATTTAGTTGCCCGTAAAGCCAGACACTGGTACAAAAAAGTGTCTGTTTATTTATTCCAATTGGCTATTGGACTAATTGAACGCCTTTGTCCTATACAGGGCGTCAGGACGAACCGGATCCTTCCTAGAATTCCAGGAAGAGATCATCAACGCCTACCTGTACCCAGGGGGTGTTCCTGCCCAACTTCCCCTTCCAGATGCAGTGAGCCGGCTGCATGAGAGGCATTTTCCGAATGTCCTCCTGAGTACCCCTACCCAAAGACGTACCCAAAGGAGATGTCATGTCTGTAGCAGGCGCAGATTTAGGCGTGACACCCGCTATTATTGTCCCGAATGTCCTGACCAACCTGGTCTCTGCATCGGTGACTGTTTCCGTCGCTACCACACACTAGTGGAGTATTAGTGTAGGGTACAGCACGACATAGTGTAGGGCACACAAACACAGGGTCTCGAAAGATGTTCGATGACTATCGACATTTTGAGAGACCCTAAGCTGGAAAAATGCAGTTCACAAAAAAAAGTGTTAAAAAAAATACAAAAAATAAATAAATAAATAAAAAAGCCAAAAACAGTTGTCGTGTCAGTTATTTTTATGTTCTTCTACTCTTCCTACTGTACTTTTACTGTACAAGAGGGATAATAGAAGACGTGTGGGAACCAGCCGGTCCCCAGTTTGATATACTTACCCACCAGTCTGCTAATAAACCAAATATACCTGTCTAACAACTTGGGTTAAAAACAGGGATTTAGTTAAAACACATTTGCAAATGCATGTATAAGCTGCAAGGCCAACAACAAGGCACCCTGTGTATCTTGCAGTTATATTTGGTCCATTAGCAGACTGGTGGGTAAGTATATCAAACTGGGGACCGGCTGGTTCCCACACACCTTCTATTATCCCTCTTGCTTTTCAATTTCATTATGTATAGGGATGGAGACGCTGAACAGTGCTTGCCGGTGTCTCATCTAAAGTCCCAAAACTGCCCATTTTTTTAACCTTATCAGGGATGGAGACGCTTGCTTTACAGGCGGGTGTCTCAATGAAAGTCCCCCCTTTTTACTAAAGGGATGGGGGTGTGTGTTTCCCAGCCGATCACTTCTAGTTTGCACCCTATGGCTAGTACATAGCCATTAGTTTTTCATTACCAGTCATGGATTGGAGCAGGTGGGGGGAGGTTTGGGCGATCTCCAAGCCCATCTGTTTCCCATCCATCCATCAGCATTCATGTACTTCCACGGTGGAGACACTAAGACTCTCAGGTTGAGTAGTGTTAGTATGTGTTAGGACTGCAAGATACAAAGGGTGCCTTGTTGTTGGCCTTGCAGCTTATACATGCATTTGCAAATGTGTGTTAACTAAACCCCTGTTTTTAACCCAAGTTGTTAGACAGGTATATTTGGTTTATTAGCAGACTGGTGGGTAAGTATATCAAACTGGGGACCGGCTGGTTCCCACACACCTTCTATTATCCCTCTTGCTTTTCAATTTCATTATGTATAGGAATGGAGACGATGAGCAGTGCTTGCCAGTGTCTCATTTAAAGTCCCAAAATTGCCCATTTTTTGCACCTGTGCTTTTGTTGCCTTTGGTTTCTAGCTCGAGCCTCCAGGGGATTGGCACTTTTAGCACTCCTTAGTCTATTATCATATTCATAAAGCTCTATACGGCGGGTTGCTGTGGGAGTCTTCCATCTGTGCCAATGGTTACCTGGCATCCGGACGCAAATATCCATCTATGTTTTTAATATTTTGTTGTGTCAGTTGTTACTGTTTTTTGTATTTTCCCCTCAATTCATTTTTGCTAAACAACACCATTTTCTATTTATGTTAGCCCCTGTTTGCAACAAATAAAGTATTACTGTGGTTTATACCCCATTCTGTCATTATTCATCCCCATAAGGCCCCTTTCACACAGTGGGGGATTGATCCGCCGATCCCCCACTGAGCAGGCGGATGGCAGCTGTGTCTCCACGCTGTGTGCAGAGACACAGCTGTCAGGTCCCGCTGTTCTCTATGGGGGAATCAGATGGGAACAGACCGTCTGTCCGTTCTCATCCGATCCCATCCGATCCGATCTGCTGGACGGATGGAAAATAGGGTTTCCATCCGTCCAGATTTGACGGATCGGATGTCAGTGGACATGTCTCCGCTGACATCCGATGCCCCATAGAGATACATAAAGCATCCGTTCAGATCTGCCAAAAAAACGGACAGGCGGATTTGAACGAAAGAAAAAATATATATCAGCGCAACTATATGTAAACAAATATGATTGTGCCCAATACTTTAATTAATCAAATAATACTCATGTGGCTGCAATATCGAAAATAGTGAATCACTGCACATCAAAAATAGTCAAATAAATAAAGTGATATCGCGTGACAATAAGGTGCTAGGAGCAATGAATAAAGTGCTAAACTGTGCAAATGCTGCAAATAATCAAAGTGCTATACCAATAAAAGTAAATAGATATCTAAATAGATCAGTAAAATTACTCATATGCATAATCCATAATGTGTCAATAAATCCACCTCAAATAGAACACTAATATGAGGTGCCTAAATAACTTAAACACATCACATATAAATATAAATAATGGATATACAATTCAAGTTGAGTGAAAAATAATATATATAAAATGTGCTAGGTGCTAGTCCAATGTAAATATAGGTGATTCTCAATATGGATAGACAGTCTCTTTAGTGCCCAGAAAATGTGCAGTTGTCGCTATAGATGCTTAAGGTGCTCACAATCCCACCACCAATGACGGCCTTGCAGCTTATACATGCGTTTGCAAATGTGTTTTAACTGAACCCCTGTTTTTAACCCAAGTTGTTAGACAGGTATATTTGGTTTATTAGCAGACTGGTGGGTAAGTATATCAAACTGGGGACCGGCTGGTTCCAACACACCTTCTATTATCCCTCTCATCCCTAAATTTCGACCCGTGTGTCACCACTGGGTCAAAATCAGCTTTACAGTATCCTCAAACAAGGGGGTATGCTTGATCCTCTCATTAGATCTGAGTACTCTCTGATCACTGCATGGACAATTTAAATGGCTCTGTCCTCCCTGATTGACTCGGTCTCAGTCATAAAATCACAGGAATAAAGGGAATACATCTAATGCTCTCTGTATAAAACAGTTTCGTTCATAACCAAAAGCATATACACTCACTTTAAGATGCACATGAGCTGTGCGGGCTGAAGGAAGCGTTGTATTAGTGTAGGAGTGTCATGGTCTTACCTTCTTGCTGTTCTCCTTCGTTTGACATGTGCTGGCGGCCATCTTGGTTTCTGGGTTTCTTGTAGCCTCCCACCCTGCGGCTCCTCCTTCCCACTGGGAGGAGCTGGATGCCTAGCTCATATATATAGGAGGTCTGTGGCTTCAGTTCCCTGCTTGGTCCTCCTGTGTTCACATGCTTCTAAGACTGCTGCTGCTTCTGGTTCCTGTTCCTGGCTTCGTCTGACTACCCTGCTGGTTCCTGATCCTGGCTTCGTCTGACTACCCTGCTGGTTCCTGATCCTGGCTTCGTCTGACTACCCTGTTGGTTCCTGACCCCTGGCTTCGCAAAAGACTCTGCATCAGTTTCGCCATCCGTTTGGACTTTTGCTTTACAGCTTGTTTTTCAATAAAGCTTTCTTATTTTCACTTATCTGTTGTTGTACGTCTGGTTCATGGTTCCGTGACAAGGAGATACAGGAAATTTCCTATATGGTGGCTGGATCTAGCCCGTTGGAGTCACCGCCCCCTTTACGCATGTCATCAGGCCTCAGACTTCCTCAGTAGGGGTGCAGTCAATAAGACGGATGGATCTCAAATAGCTCTTTCCCTATGGTGGACACGCCCACTCGGCTGTGTCCCCAATTGACCAAATTCAGCTCACGCTGTAGTCGGCTTATAATGGAATGAAATACCAATGTTAGTTTAATCATATTTAGGAGTGTTCAACTGAGCATGATCCAGCAATCCATCCCTGATACAATGCCTCATAATAACAAATAAAATAACAATTACAATTAATAAAAACTAAATTTAATAAGCTTGCAATCAATTAAATAAAATAATATACAAAAGAAAAAATAAAATTAAATAAAATTAAAACAATCAGAAGAATATATATTAAAAATCCATAAAAATAATAAAAATATATATATATATATATATATATATATATATATATATATATATATATATATATACACTATAATTGTCCTCATAATATACCTGGCCCCTAGGACTATTAGGCCCAGATACCAGCTATATACAAATAAATAAAAATATATATAAATATAAAAATATAAAAATGTATAAAATATGGCAGAATAATGTAGATAAATGTGATGTAAATAAACATTCATCTATCACTAACGTAACAATTAATATCAACCTCTACATTTAGTCCACTAGGTGTCAATACCTTAGTCTCATAAATCCAGACTGTTTCCCGTCGACTAAGGGCTCTAATAAAATTACCTCCCCTCCAATGTTGCCTAACTACTTCTACCCCCCAGAATCTCAATGAGCTGGGGTCTTTGTGGTGTACTGGTTTGAAATGTTTGGAGACATTATGGGTGTTTTTTACCTTTTTTGATGTTAAGTATATGCTCTCTTAATCTTACCCGTAATTCTCTGGACGTACGCCCCACATATTGGAGGCCACATCCGCATTCCAGCATGTACACCACTCCAACAGTACTTCAGGTGATTAATTCTGCGATGGTGTGTTGTTTTCCTGTACTAGTAGCGGTGAATTCAGTAGTTTTCCGGTGGTTCACTTTACTATGTTTACAGTCAGAGCATCTCCCACATGCGTGAAAGCCTTTGAGAAACTCGAACATATTGTTCTTAATTGGTACTGGAGCATCGATCGCACCAGGTGAAATTTTATCTTTCAGTGATGGTGCTTTTTTATATATAAATTTTGGAATGGTTGGTATGTGTGGTCCTAATACTTTATCTCTTGCAATAAGTTCCAATGTTTTTTAAAAATTAGTTCAATTTGTTTATGTGTGATCGCGGATTTGAACGGTCCGCCTGTGTGAAAAGGGCCTTATGCTCTCTTTTTTCTGGGTTCTTCCAGAAGAGTTTTTTTGTGTTCAATCAAAGTAGCCCTTTACCATGTAATCAGCTGTGTCCAATCACAGCTGGTCACATTTATACAGACTTGCCTGTTATCAGCATTCCTTTCCTCACAGGCTGCCTCTGTGTGAGAAAAGGGTACAGTGAGTACATTGTTTACACGGATAATCAGGTGCAGCCCCATCAGTGCCAATCAGTGCTAATCGGTGCCCATTAGTACCGCCTCATGAGTGCACATCAGTGCAGCCTAATCAGTGGACAACAATGCAGCCTCATCAGTGCCAATCAGTGCAGCCTCCTCAGTGCCCATCAGTGCAGCCTCCTCAGTGCCCATCCGTGCAGCATCATCAGCGCACATCGATGAAGGAGAAAAATGACTTATTTGCAAAATTTTATAACAGAAACTAGGAAAAAAAAATTTCTTGTTTGTTTAGCACAAAATAAAAAACACAGTGCTGATCAAATACCATTAAAAGAAAGCTCTATCTGTCTCAAAAAAATTATAACAATTTTTCATTTGGATACATTGTTGCATGACCACACAATTGACAATGACAGTGGTACACAGCGCAAAATAGGTATACTGAATAAAGTGACAGAATGTGCAAACGTGCAATACTAATATGGCCTTGGCTGTTGCATCTCCACCCTAAAGTGAAAATTCCTCTGAAATGCTTCAACTAGAGAGGAGTTTTCACTTTAGGGTGGAGATGCAACAGCCAAAGCCATATTAGTTTTGCACTATTGCACGTTTGCACATTCTGTCACTTTATTCAGTATACCTATTTTGCACTGTGTACCACTGTCATTGTCACTCTAAAAATATTAGTATTTTTAAACAGCGGCATTTTGGGTTGAGGTTTATGCATCCATAGCGCAGAGATATTATTTGGTATGACCACACAATTGTCATTCAAAGTGCGACAGCGCTGAAATCTGAAAATTGGCCTGGGCGTGAAGGGGTGAAAGTGCCCTGTACTGAAGTGATTAAGCGCTTCTGTCCTATGTGTGTTTACCTTGACGTTACTGCTCTGGTGAATTTCTCAAATTCTTGCATCAAAGCTGGGAATACTATCTACAGATTCAACATAAATAACAATAAGTAATCTGCAAAAAGGCCCATTTTACATTCCACTTCACCTACAAAAATCCCCTTCATTGAATGATTATTTCAAATTGCGTTTGCAAGCTGTTCCATAGCCAAAATATAGAGAATTGCTGAAAGTGGGCAACACTTTCTGGTACCATTTTTTATAATAATCTGAGAGGGTACCAGGCATTGAACCTCACCCTTGCTCTTAGGGTCTGAGACAGTTTGTCGGTATCCCTATCTGGATAAATGTGGCCAACATAAAAGTCCAGTCTAAGCGGCCAAATGCTTTTTTAGCATGCACTCCTAGGCAGTGGCATAAGGATATATATATATTAGGGATCAGCCGATTAACGGTGGGGCTGATAATCGGAGGTCGATATTCACTTTTTTTGAAGTATCGCTTTTGGGCACAAACTTGCAGATCTGACCGATATTTCTTCAAGTGGTTGTACCGGAGTGATGCCTGCAGCTAAAGGCATCAACCCGGTACCGTTGTCTAGAGCCAACGGCCGGGTTCCTTGTAATGACAACCAATGCAGCTGAGCAGCCAATCTATTGTCATTACAAGGAGCGGGAGTGACGCCCCCCCCCCCGCCACCTTCCTCGGGAGACCCAAACGAAGCCGCATTCAGCTTTAATCAGATCTCCGATGTAAAAACCTGTAAGCGATGTCATGACATCACTTACGGGTAGTGAAGCCTTAAATGTGCGAGGTTAAAAAAAAATGTCAGTATTCAAGACAGCCAAACTTGGCGTATTGAATACTTTTAAGTGCAGTGGAGGGGTTTGGGGTCTTTTGAACCCCAGAACCCTCCATAAATAGTACCTGTCACTGCCTATTACTGTCACAAGAGATGTTTACATTCCTTGTGACAGTAATAAAAGTGATTAAATCTTTTTTTTTTTTTTAAAGGACAGTTTAAAAATAAAAACTTTAAATGTGCAGAATATCGGCACCTAATATCGGCTATCGGCCTGAAGGGTAGCCGGTAAATCAGTATGGATATTGGCCCTGAAAAAACGATATCGGTTGATCTCTAATATACTGTAAGTAGTGTCTGTGTGTACAGTAGTGGGGAGCTGCACTTACAATCTCCTTGTTTGACACTGTGCTTGGGCACAAATTGTGTGGACTGTCCTGATGAGGGCAAGGTCTTGGAGATGAATCTCTCCCCACTGCTCCAGCCGTCCCACACTGGCCAGCTGTAAGGAAAGGCCTTCTGTGCATAGGCAAAAACATGTTCCTTTTCATGTTTGCAAAATTTGGGCACTGGCTAATACATGCGCAAACTTGCGCACACGCGAGCCATCGTGCATTCTCGTGCGCGACAGCGCACACATGCACCCGTGACAGATGTTGGCACCAAACAGGCTATTTAAACTCAGCCAGTGCTCAGGATCCATGCTGCTTTGTCTTTCAGCCTTCCCTGCATCCTATGTTCCTGTTATCATGATTTCAGTTGCTGACCCGCCTTATCTGACCACTCTCTGAACTCTGTCTGCACCGACCCGGGCTTGTGCTTGACCTTCACTTCTGTCTGCTCCATTGACTTCTACTGCAGTAATAGGCACCTGACCTGGCTTGTACCCAGACCATGCTATTGCCTGCTCCTCTGTATCTATTCTGTCCTGCCAGTATATGACCCGTCTGCTGCACTGAAGTCTACTGATGACCTCTCCTGCCAGGCGTGGATAACCGCTCTGCTACTAGCAAGACCTTCAGGCACTCATACCACTCTGCACTTCTGCGCCTTCTGTTCACACTACCAGGGGCCTCGAGTCAGAGGTGTAAGAGAGGCCTTCCCCCTCATTTCAGGCTCTACCAGGTACATGATACCAGCACCATTACTTCTTGCTGCTTCCCCCCTTTTTTTCTCTTTCTTCTCCTTCCTTACTTCCAGAGTTGTATAAAGTACTCGAAACCCATACTTGAGTAAAAGTACAAGCGCTCGATCAAAAAGTAACTTGAGTAGAAGTGGAAGTGCTCTATCAAAAAGTGACTTGAGTAGAAGTACTAAAGTATTCAACATTTTTTGTACTTAAGTATTTCAAGTATTTTTTTTAAAAAATGTTGCTACTCAAGTACTGAAAGTAAAAGTACCAGTAGTTTTGAAAAAAAAATTGCTACTGAAGTACTGAAAGTAAAAGTACAAGTACTGTGTTATGTATATATTAAAGAAAGAAGTCAAAAGTTTGAACATCATATTGTTTTTTATTATTTCAAATGCAGCTTTTATTTATACATACATTAGCTTGTATTTTCGTATGCGCTGATAATACACATGTTTTGAGCTTCTTGAAGCCTGCCATCTACTGTTCTGGCAGTGGTAATTTTTATAATTGTAACGAGTAACTATGCAGCACAAAAAAAAAATATCGGAGTAGAAGTATTGAAATCATTGAAAAAATGTAGTGAAGTAAAAGTGGAAGTAGGAGAAAAAAATTCTACTCTAGGAAAGTACAGATACCGCCTTTCGGTACTTAAGTAGTGAAGTAGTTCTACTTAGTTACTATACATCTCTGGTTACTTCCTCAGTATCTCCCCCAGCTTTCTCCTAGTACCACATAAAACCTGGGTGTCCACCCCATATCTGTTCCGTGGCATTAAATTATACAATACTGTAGGAATATGTGTAACTTGTGAATACTGTTATATTTGCACATTTCTTTCATGACCTTTCCATTTATGACCTTCTCTTTATGTGACATCACTGCTATTACATTATTAAAGCAGTTTGTTGGATACCTTTGCTTTACAAATAAATAATTAAAAAAAAATTGTGTGGACTTTGAATTATTATGATTGACTCTAATAATTTTGACTTATTTTGCTTGTTTATTGTTGTTTTCACTTATGTATGCATTTCCTATTTTGTACATGCATTGGATGTGTTTTTTTTTTTTTCACCTTGATGGCTATACATTGAGATCCGGTTTACACTACTCCGACTTGGGACGTGACATGTGCGACCTCAAGTCGCTTGTCGTTACAAATTCAATGTAAATGAATGAGAGCCGTCTTAATATGCACTACTGAAGTCGCTCCAACTTCAGAAAAGGTTCCTGTACTACTTCAAGGCGACTTCTATCCGACTTGTGCACATAGACTTCAATGGGAGTCGCCTCTAAGTCGGATCCTTATCTATTTTCAAGCGACTCTGATCAGACTTTCCAGGAAGAAGAAAAAGATTACCCAGGCATTCCCCACAGACAAAGTCACCTATCATTTAAGTCTCTTCAAAGTAGTGCACAAGTCGCGCTAAAGTAACGCTAAAGTCACGCTAAAAAGTCGCTCCTTCATGGGGCGACTTTCTGGTTGTGGTAGTGTGAACCGGCTCTAAGGCTTTAATAGTGACCTTTGGTACAGTATGCACATCGTTTTTTTCAATGTGTGGTTAGCACAGCACAATTTTTTATGTTGTTGGTAGCATCGGGTATTGAGGTACTGTGCATGAGGCTTTCCTTTAATAACCTCTGATTTTAACCTAAGCGTAGATTTTTTTTACATTGCAACGTATCAATTCTTTGGTGTGATAGCTACATTAGTTTTCTTTTTTTTATACTTTCTATTCTATATTTTGACCTGGTGATCTGGCCAGTAAGCCTAGGTTTACACTGATGCAGTGCGGGATTCGCAGCAATTCCTGTGCGTTTCCCACACCGCATCACAATGGCGCTCTGTTCATGCGTACCACTGGGGGTATCAACGCTAGGGTAACGGCACCCCGAAATTGGTTCGCAAAAGGCAGTGCAGGTGGCAGAATCGGATCGCATAGGTGGGACCACCCACGCAATTTGATTCCAGCGTGGCAAAAAGAGGTGCATGCTAGGGATCGACCGATTATCGGCAATGCCGATATGTCGAGGGCCGATCTGCACTTTCCCCGATATATCAGAATCGGCCCCTGAGGTTACCGATATTTCGGGAAAGTGCTGTTCCAGAGTGATGCCTGCAGCTAGAGGCATCACCCCGCTACCGGCGTCCATAGCCGACGGTCGGCTGTCTTGTAATGACATGTAATGCTCGGCTGTCATTACAAGGAGCGGGAGGGGACGTCCCCACCCACCGGGAGACCCTGGCATCCTCTGCCAAAGAGAAGACCCGATCAATGTTGCATTCGGCTCTGCCCAGGTCTCCTTGTAAAAACCCGGAAGTGATGTCATGACATCACTTCCGGGCACTCTGCGCCAAATTAAAAAAAAATGACAGCATTCAAAACAGCCAAACTTGGCATTTGGAATGCTTTTAAGTGCAGAGGAGGGGTTTGGGGTCTTTTAGAACCCCAGATTCCTCCACAACAGTACCTGTAAAAAAAAGAAATGTGTTTAAATGTCCGAGAAAATCGGCCGATACCGATATGCGATGACCAAAATATCAGTTTCGGCAATAAAAAACCGATATCAGTCGATCACTAGTGCATGCATCTTTTTCATGTGATTGGTGTGCGATGTGAGCCATATAAATAGCATGGGCTCAAATTTCACTGCAAAGAATTGCATGTGATTTGAACAGAAATGCGGTGCAATTCCTATCCGAATAACATGTGGTTCGCCACACCGGTGTAAACCTAGGCTCAAACTGTTCTGCAGATGTAGCAGTTAGAGGGTTGAGACAAACCATTTAATACCAACAGGGATACTTACAGTGATCGGCTTTTATTTATGTAAAACCTTTATCCCAAAATGAACAAAACTGTTGCTGTAACTCCTTGCAAAGTGTAAGCTAGAGTTTGGCTCCAGTTTGTTAGTGTATCTAATGAAATGTGCTAGTCCATCTAACAACCCCCTCCCCCCCAGACTAACACTGCTACTGTCCAAATGTGATCCCTGTGCTCCTTCATCCAGAGTGGGGGCACTCTAATACAGGGGGTGTGTTACTGGCCAGATCACCAGGCGAGAACAAAGGGAAAAAAGGCAAAGAAAAGAAAACTAATGCAGCCATCACATCTGATTGATAAGCTGCAATACATTACATTTTTGGTGTTGGGTTTAACACCACTTTAAAGCTGAACTCTAGACAACTACAAAAGACAAATGATACTGCTCTATGACCAATTTTTTAATACAAGCAATGTTAAATACAGTAAGGCTGGAATGTGAGAGGAAGAAGCAGTATAAGGGGCCAATCATTTCATGTGTTGGCAAGAAGCTTGCTGATAGGAAGAGAAAGCAGAGTGACAGAGATGAGCTCCTTCTCTTTTTTACTGGAGAGTTGAGGACAACCTGGGCTCAGAGGAAGTGGGTAGAATGATGCTGCCAGCAGACTGAGGGCATCTGGTGGCTGAAATGAAGTACTGCAGGGAAAATTGCTTGACTGACAGTAACTATTTCAGAAGCAGCTCTGGTTTTATCACTTAAAAAGGAATTCATTTTTATCTCCTTTTTTTTAGCTATAGAGGAACACTTAGGATGATAAAGGGCCAGTACACAGCTATAGTATGGCTGAGGATGGTGATTGCACACTGGGTACCATCGCTGTCTAACTAGTCACCACCCTTTCCTTGCTGCATAGTCCATAGGGCTGTGCTGCAAATCTCTGCCACACTTCTCCCTGCCTGATAAAAGCAGCCACTGCAACCACACACAATCCCCCGACGATGGGTATTTGATTACTCTAGTCCGCTGTTCCCTATGTTTATAAGCCACCCGAAAGCCACGCTGTTTGGCGCTGCTGTTCGGACATTGTAGTTTTTTCTTTCTTCTCATTCCAGAACTCCTTGCGCTGACCGAACATCAAAGAACCACAACTCCCGGCATCCACCTCGCCGTGGAAGCCCCACCCTACGCTTTCAGCACAACTAGGCAGTGCGACGAGGGGGAAGGCCCGTCTCCGCCCAATCAGAGAGAAGAGGGCCGGCGTCCAGGCAATCACAGCTCTGGAAATGAGGCCGAGGGAGGGGCCATAGCGGGAGTAGGTTGAGAGGTCGTAGCGGAGGGAGGTAAAAAAATTAGTCGGTGCTGATAGTCGGTCTGTGGGTGGAAATGCCGGTTCATTCCCGAGAGAAGAAGGAGAGTAACCACAATGACATGGAGGTGGATTACCCGGAGAATGATGGCAGCAGCTCCGAGGATGAGGACACCGACAGCTCCAGCGGCAGCGAGGAGGGAGACAGCTCGGGTAATGATGATGGGGGGTATAGTACTGTTCCAGCTTCACCCAATAGAGGGCACTGCTGGAGGGTCCTCCCTTCACCCGGGGCTGGTGATGGAGTACTGTGCACCCCCCTGAACTCCTCTCTATGTCACAGTCATGGCCGATGTGACGATCCTGCCCCCCACTACTGTCTATCCTGACATACAAGTGTGACGATGGCTTCTATAGTACTGTGTGTGTGTGTGTGTGTGTGTGTGTGTGTGTGTGTATACATGTACGCACTTCCAACTGCTTTTATCAGTGTGGGTTACTGTCCTCAGTTTTCTCCCCCCTCCCCTTGTCCTCAGTCCCCCCCCCCTTGTCCTCGGTCCCCCCCCCTCCCCTTGTCCTCGGTCCCCCCCCCTCCCCTTGTCCTCGGTCCCCCCCCCTCCCCTTGTCCTCGGTCCCCCCCCTCCCCTTGTCCTCGGTCCCCCCCCTCCCCTTGTCCTCGGTCCCCCCCCCTCCCCTTGTCCTCGGTCCCCCCCCTCCCCTTGTCCTCGGTCCCCCCCCTCCCCTTGTCCTCGGTCCCCCCCCTCCCCTTGTCCTCGGTCCCCCCCTCCCCTTGTCCTCGGTCCCCCCCTCCCCTTGTCCTCGGTCCCCCCCTCCCCTTGTCCTCGGTCCCCCCCCTCCCCTTGTCCTCGGTCCCCCCCCCTCCCCTTGTCCTCGGTCCCCCCCCCTCCCCTTGTCCTCGGTCCCCCCCCCCTCCCCTTGTCCTCGGTCCCCCCCCCCTCCCCTTGTCCTCGGTCCCCCCCCTCCCCTTGTCCTCGGTCCCCCCCCTCCCCTTGTCCTCGGTCCCCCCCCTCCCCTTGTCCTCGGTCCCCCCCCTCCCCTTGTCCTCGGTCCCCCCCCTCCCCTTGTCCTCGGTCCCCCCCCTCCCCTTGTCCTCAGTTCCCCCCCCTCTTTTACTGTCCTCAGTTTTCTCTCCCCCCTCTTTCCCTGTCCTCAGTTTTCTCTCCCCCCTCTTCCCTTGTCCTCAGTTTTCTCTCCCCCCTCTTCCCTTGTCCTCAGTTCTCCCCCCCCCCCCAGTTACTGTCCTCAGTTCTCCCCCCCCCAGTTACTGTCCTCAGTTCTCCCCCCCCCAGTTACTGTCCTCAGTTCTCCCCCCCCCAGTTACTGTCCTCAGTTCTCCCCCCCCCAGTTACTGTCCTCAGTTCTCCCCCCCCCAGTTACTGTCCTCAGTTCTCCCCCCCCCAGTTACTGTCCTCAGTTCTCCCCCCCCCAGTTACTGTCCTCAGTTCTCCCCCCCCCAGTTACTGTCCTCAGTTCTCCCCCCCCCAGTTACTGTCCTCAGTTCTCCCCCCCCCAGTTACTGTCCTCAGTTCTCCCCCCCCCAGTTACTGTCCTCAGTTCTCCCCCCCCAGTTACTGTCCTCAGTTCTCCCCCCCCCAGTTACTGTCCTCAGTTCTCCCCCCCCCAGTTACTGTCCTCAGTTCTCCCCCCCCCCAGTTACTGTCCTCAGTTCTCCCCCCCCCCAGTTACTGTCCTCAGTTCTCCCCCCCCCAGTTACTGTCCTCAGTTCTCCCCCCCCCAGTTACTGTGCTCAGTTCTCCCCCCCCCAGTTACTGTGCTCAGTTCTCCCCCCCCCAGTTACTGTGCTCAGTTCTCCCCCCCCAGTTACTGTCCTCAGTTCTCCCCCCCCCAGTTACTGTCCTCAGTTCTCCCCCCCCCAGTTACTGTCCTCAGTTCTCCCCCCCCCAGTTACTGTCCTCAGTTCTCCCCCCCCCAGTTACTGTGCTCAGTTCTCCCCCCCCCAGTTACTGTGCTCAGTTCTCCCCCCCCCAGTTACTGTGCTCAGTTCTCCCCCCCCCCAGTTACTGTGCTCAGTTCTCCCCCCCCCCAGTTACTGTGCTCAGTTCTCCCCCCCCCAGTTACTGTGCTCAGTTCTCCCCCCCCCAGTTACTGTGCTCAGTTCTCCCCCCCCAGTTACTGTGCTCAGTTCTCCCCCCCCAGTTACTGTGCTCAGTTCTCCCCCCCCAGTTACTGTGCTCAGTTCTCCCCCCCCAGTTACTGTGCTCAGTTCTCCCCCCCCAGTTACTGTGCTCAGTTCTCCCCCCCCAGTTACTGTCCTCAGTTCTCCCCCCCCAGTTACTGTCCTCAGTTCTCCCCCCCCAGTTACTGTCCTCAGTTCTCCCCCCCCAGTTACTGTCCTCAGTTCTCCCCCCCCCAGTTACTGTCCTCAGTTCTCCCCCCCCAGTTACTGTCCTCAGTTCTCCCCCCCCAGTTACTGTCCTCAGTTCTCCCCCCCCAGTTACTGTCCTCAGTTCTCCCCCCCCAGTTACTGTCCTCAGTTCTCCCCCCCCAGTTACTGTCCTCAGTTCTCCCCCCCCAGTTACTGTCCTCAGTTCTCCCCCCCCAGTTACTGTCCTCAGTTCTCCCCCCCCAGTTACTGTCCTCAGTTCTCCCCCCCCAGTTACTGTCCTCAGTTCTCCCCCCCCAGTTACTGTCCTCAGTTCTCCCCCCCCCAGTTACTGTCCTCAGTTCTCCCCCCCCCAGTTACTGTCCTCAGTTCTCCCCCCCCAGTTACTGTCCTCAGTTCTCCCCCCCCAGTTACTGTCCTCAGTTCTCCCCCCCCAGTTACTGTCCTCAGTTCTCTCTCCCCCCCCCCCAGTTACTGTCCTCCGTTCTCTCTCCCCCCCCCAGTTACTGTCCTCCGTTCTCTCTCCCCCCCCCAGTTACTGTCCTCCGTTCTCTCTCCCCCCCCCAGTTACTGTCCTCCGTTCTCTCTCCCCCCCCCAGTTACTGTCCTCCGTTCTCTCTCCCCCCCCCCCAGTTACTGTCCTCCGTTCTCTCTCCCCCCCCCCCCCCAGTTACTGTCCTCCGTTCTCTCTCCCCCCCCCCCCCAGTTACTGTCCTCCGTTCTCTCTCCCCCCCCCCCCCAGTTACTGTCCTCCGTTCTCTCTCCCCCCCCCCAGTTACTGTCCTCCGTTCTCTCTCCCCCCCCCCCCAGTTACTGTCCTCCGTTCTCTCTCTTCCCCCCCCAGTTACTGTCCTCCGTTCTCTCTCCCCCCCCCCAGTTACTGTCCTCTGTTCTCTCTCCCCCCCCCAGTTACTGTCCTCCGTTCTCTCTCCCCCCCCCCAGTTACTGTCCTCCGTTCTCTCTCCCCCCCCCCAGTTACTGTCCTCCGTTCTCTCTCCCCCCCCCCCCCAGTTACTGTCCTCCGTTCTCTCTCTTCCCCCCCAGTTACTGTCCTCCGTTCTCTCTCCCCCCCCCCAGTTACTGTCCTCTGTTCTCTCTCCCCCCCCCAGTTACTGTCCTCTGTTCTCTCTCCCCCCCCAGTTACTGTCCTCCGTTCTCTCCCCCCCCCCCCAGTTACTGTCCTCCGTTCTCTCCCCCCCCCCCCAGTTACTGTCCTCCGTTCTCTCCCCCCCCCCCAGTTACTGTCCTCCGTTCTCTCTCCCCCCCCCCCCAGTTACTGTCCTCCGTTCTCTCTCCCCCCCCCCCAGTTACTGTCCTCCGTTCTCTCTCTTCCCCCCCAGTTACTGTCCTCCGTTCTCTCTCTTCCCCCCCAGTTACTGTCCTCCGTTCTCTCTCCCCCCCCCCCAGTTACTGTCCTCCGTTCTCTCTCTTCCCCCCCCCCCCCAGTTACTGTCCTCCGTTCTCTCTCTTCCCCCCCCCCCAGTTACTGTCCTCTGTTCTCTCTCCCCCCCAGTTACTGTCCTCAGTTCTCTCTCCCCCCCCCCCCAGTTACTGTCCTCCGTTCTCTCTCCCCCCCCCAGTTACTGTCCTCCGTTCTCTCTCCCCCCCCCAGTTACTGTCCTCCGTTCTCTCTCCCCCCCCCCCCCAGTTACTGTCCTCCGTTCTCTCTCTCCCCCCCCCCCCAGTTACTGTCCTCCGTTCTCTCTCCCCCCCCCCCCCCAGTTACTGTCCTCCGTTCTCTCTCCCCCCCCAGTTACTGTCCTCCGTTCTCTCCCCCCCCCCCCAGTTACTGTCCTCCGTTCTCTCCCCCCCCCCCAGTTACTGTCCTCCGTTCTCTCCCCCCCCCCCCAGTTACTGTCCTCCGTTCTCTCTCCCCCCCCCCCCCCCCAGTTACTGTCCTCCGTTCTCTCTCCCCCCCCCCAGTTACTGTCCTCCGTTCTCTCTCCCCCCCCCCCAGTTACTGTCCTCCGTTCTCTCTCTTCCCCCCCAGTTACTGTCCTCCGTTCTCTCTCCCCCCCCCCCAGTTACTGTCCTCCGTTCTCTCTCTTCCCCCCCCCCCCCAGTTACTGTCCTCCGTTCTCTCTCTTCCCCCCCCCCCAGTTACTGTCCTCTGTTCTCTCTCTCCCCCCCCCCCAGTTACTGTCCTCCGTTCTCTCTCCCCCCCCCCCCAGTTACTGTCCTCCGTTCTCTCTCCCCCCCCCCCCCCAGTTACTGTCCTCCGTTCTCTCTCTTCCCCCCCAGTTACTGTCCTCCGTTCTCTCTCTTCCCCCCCAGTTACTGTCCTCCGTTCTCTCTCTTCCCCCCCAGTTACTGTCCTCCGTTCTCTCTCCCCCCCCCAGTTACTGTCCTCCGTTCTCTCTCTTCCCCCCCCCCCCCCAGTTACTGTCCTCCGTTCTCTCTCTTCCCCCCCCAGTTACTGTCCTCTGTTCTCTCTCTCCCCCCCCCCCCCCCAGTTACTGTCCTCTGTTCTCTCTCTCCCCCCCCCCCCCCAGTTACTGTCCTCTGTTCTCTCTCTCCCCCCCCCCAGTTACTGTCCTCCGTTCTCTCTCCCCCCCCCCCAGTTACTGTCCTCCGTTCTCTCTCCCCCCCCCAGTTACTGTCCTCCGTTCTCTCTCCCCCCCCCCAGTTACTGTCCTCCGTTCTCTCTCCCCCCCCCCAGTTACTGTCCTCCGTTCTCTCTCTTCCCCCCCAGTTACTGTCCTCCGTTCTCTCTCCCCCCCCAGTTACTGTCCTCCGTTCTCTCTCTTCCCCCCCCCCCCCAGTTACTGTCCTCCGTTCTCTCTCTTCCCCCCCCCCAGTTACTGTCCTCTGTTCTCTCTCTCCCCCCCCCCCCCCCAGTTACTGTCCTCTGTTCTCTCTCTCCCCCCCCCCCAGTTACTGTCCTCTGTTCTCTCTCTCCCCCCCCCCCAGTTACTGTCCTCCGTTCTCTCCCCCCCCCCAGTTACTGTCCTCCGTTCTCTCCCCCCCCCAGTTACTGTCCTCCGTTCTCTCCCCCCCCCCCCAGTTACTGTCCTCCGTTCTCTCTCTCCCCCCCCCCCCCAGTTACTGTCCTCCGTTCTCTCTCCCCCCCCCCCCCAGTTACTGTCCTCCGTTCTCTCTCCCCCCCCCCCCCCAGTTACTGTCCTCCGTTCTCTCTCCCCCCCCCCCCCCAGTTACTGTCCTCAGTTCTCTCTCCCCCTCCCCCCCTTGACTCTATCTGGATCCAGATCACGGGCTGCTTTTTAGTGATGCCTGTTAGAGGAACTGCACCCTCTGGTATCTACTAAAATCAATGCTGATGATTAATATTGCTTCCACTGACACCAGTGCTAGGGATTATTTCATCCACTGACACCAGTTTCGGGGACTATTATTGCGCCCCCTGACATCAGTGCCGTGGGGTTGCTGTTGCGTGCCCAGACGCCACTGCCCTACATCCAGGTTCAACCGATTCAAGATATTCAGATTTGAAAGCTCCCTTAAAATCAGAACGTTCTTCTCTACACAACCCCAGACAGCAACAGTACCCAAGGGGGAACATTTTAAGCTGAAGAGCAAATTCATGCTTCCTGGACAGTACCAGTCCATTGAGAGTTACACAAGAACTGTAAATCACAATGTCTGTACTAGGATCTGCAAGGGGACTTCTACCAATCTTGGTCCTGAAGAACTTTCAGATTTAAAAACCTTAAGGATTGACAAAAGCAGAAAAATCAAACCTGCTGATAAGGAGCAATCTTTATGGACTACGCAAAATATAGGGACAGTAGGCTTGTGACGGTATCAGATTTTCATGCTGCGATTAATTGATTAAGGTTTTGCCACGGTATACGGTATTATCACGGTATTCTATTATTAAATTTAAATTATTAAATTTCTACCTCACTTGAATTTCATTGCTGAATTTAGGGGCTTTGGTTCACTTATGCACATTATTATATAGTCAGTCAGTACAGACTCTGTGAACCAGGCCTAAAATAGGTCATCAAGCAGTGTCTGGCCTAACTGGTGATAACTGGTCCTGGCGCTCGGCTCCGATCCGATGGCCTGGTCATTAAGAGGGCAAATCCTTGTGGTCAAGAAGTGGTTAAACCTGAAGGAGGTGTTGTTTATAAATTACTTTACTATTGCTTTAGGCTTGGTTCACATGTATGCGGGTTGGTGGTTCACATGTATGCGGGTTGGCGGTTCACATGTATGCGGGTTGGCGGCCCACATTTGCACAGGCATAGCAGCCCATTGATTTGAACGGGCTGCTATGCCCTCATTTTCCGCAGAAAAAAGGTGCATGCAGCATTTTTTTAAAATTCAGTGGCCTTGAAATCCATCCTGCTTTTGCACCATGCGACTAACCTGCAGTTCCTGCTCTGGCAAGCTTTCTGCATTTTTTGTATACGTGGGCACGGCATTTAAAAACAGTTTGCGTGTGCAGCAACGGCAGGTGAGTCGCATGGTGCAAAAGAAGGATGGATTTCATGGCCACTGCATTTTTTTAAATTCTGCATGCACCTTTTTTCAGCTGAAAACGCAGGCATAGCCGCTCAAGCCCATTCACATCAATGGGCTGCTATGCCTGTGCAAATGTGGGCCCCCAACCCGCATACATGTGAACCACCAACCCGCATACATGTGAACCAGGCCTAAAGCAATAGTAAAGTCATTAATAGATAAAAACACCGGTCCTCCTGCAGGTTTAACCACTTCTGGATCGCAAGGATTTGCCCCTTTAAAGACCAGGCCATCGGATCGGAGCGCCAGGACCAGTCATCACCAGGTAGGCCAGACACTGCTTGATGGCTATATAATAATGTAATGTGGGCTGCTATGCGTGTGTGTGTATATGTATATGTATATATATATATATATATGTGTGTGTGTGTGTGTGTGTGTGTGTGTGTGTGTGTGTGTGTGTGTGTGTGTGTGTATATATATATATATATATATATATATATATATATATATATATGTGTGTGTATATATATATTAGAGCTGCACGATTCTGGCCAAAATGAGAATCACGATTTTTTAGCTTGGAATAAAGATCACGATTCTCTCACGGTTCTCTGTGTAACAAAAAAAAAATTGGGATAACTTACTGTTACGTTTTTTTTTTTTTTATTATTCATTAAAGTCTATTAATTGCGTTTGAAAGACTGCTGCGCAAATACAGTGTGACATAAAATATTACAACAATCGCCATTTTATTCTGTAGGGTCTCTGCTAAAAAAATATATAGAATGTTTGGGGGTTCTAAGTACTTTTCTAGCAAAAAAAAAACTGATTTTAACTTGCAAGCAACAAGTGTCAGAAAAAGATCCAGTCTTTAAGAGGTTAAACTTCCTTTCTCCCTGGCAGAGGGAAGGAAAAGATACAAATGTAATCATTTTTGTTTATAGTTATGCTGAAAGGCATTAGCTGTGTGAGTGAATGAGTCATCCAGCTCACTGAAATGTATCAATTCACAAGTCAGACTGAGGAGCAGAGAAACTCGGTATTTTAAAAATGCCACAATAACAATACCGTGGCTATGCAATACCGCGATATATCGAATTACCGAAAACTGGCATATGTCTAAGGGACAGTATGCAATTGATGTTGGCAGATACCACAAGCTATGTGCAACTTGCCAATGACCCCATACACAGCACAAGAAATGCTTTAACATATTTGGTTGGATTTAGCCGATCAAATGAGTAGATCTCCTTGGACACTGCTGAATTCCTGATGAATGAATATCCATGTCTACCAGTGAACTACAGATTGCCTAAAATCCACAAGGGTTACTAATCCGCTTAAGTTTCGTCCCATTGTGTCTGGTTCTGGGTTAGTCACTCAATCTTTGGCACAATGGATCAATTTTCAGCCAGTAGTCAAGAGCTTACCAGCTTATGTCAGCGACACAAGTGATTTTCTGGATACACTAGCAAAATTCTCAACTTTTGACAAGAATTGGCTATTAGCAACTATGGATATCTAATCCATATGCACCGGCATACCCAATGCGGCCGGTTTGGCAGCAGTATATTTATTTTCTAAATTGAATGTCCAGAATCTCCCAGTTGATTTTTTGATCGAATGTCTGCACTTTGTGCTTGAAAACTGGTTCCTTACATTCGAGGGTAGAAAATATACCCAAATACGAGGTACAGCTAAGGGCAGCTCTGCAGCCCCCTCGTTTGCAAGGTTATTTGTTGGTTATATGGAGGAATGTGACATTTTTAAAACAACTGCTTACTCTGAACATGTTAAATGCTGGTTAAGATACATCGACGATATCTTTCTGATCTGGGGATGGTAGGGAGTCTAAATTTTCTCCGCTTTTGTTAATAACTTGAATGTGATTTTTTTTTTTTTTTCCCTGTGATTTTTGTCTTCAATCTAGAGATTTCAAAGTATCACTTACATTGATGATATGATTAGGAAAATGCATGGGTCACACGATTTTGGCAAACAGACAGGAGGAACACCTTGCTCCATTACATTGCACACCCCAAACACCTTTTTAAACAGCCTTCCTATTTCCCAGTTTGAGTCTTGAGCATCTACTCCAGTGAAGATGAAAGAAACCGGCAGCTTGAGATCATGTACAAAAAATATTCGGAATGTGGTTATCCCACACCTGTACTTGCTAAAGCCATGATGAGAGTCACCATGAACAGCTCTAAGACATCGAAAACTGGGAATAGGCCACTGTTTAAACACAGGTTTATTTGTGAATTCCGAATGGATCAGACATGCAGCTACACTGAACCTGAACCTTTTTCGAGCTAATGATACCTTGATGACTGTGTTAAAGAACCCACCATTATTGGTTCACAAACGTGGAATGTCTTTAAGAGACCCTAGACCTAAATATGCTAAACCAGTCACCAAGATATCACCAAAATTATTACAAAACAGGGCTGTTACAAGTGTCATCATTTCAAGGTTTGTAACTCTTGAAGCGGAGTTCTAGCCAGTTTGAGCATTTTTTTTTTATATCACCCCCGTGATAGTTGCCAAAAATGTATTTGAAATTGGCATATGCTGCATGTGCTAATGTTTTCCGTGTTAGTACTCACTGTAGCCTTCTGATCCAGCAAGTGTCCATTCTGAGTGTGGGCATCTGAAGCCCACTAGGAGTCTCTTCCCGGATAAGGTGCTGCTGGCTACCCAGCAAGCAGCTCTTGATCTCGTGCATGTGCAGTGGGACTTTATCACAGCCGTAGCCTAGCCTAGCATTGCGTCATTTCTGCTTTAGAAGTAAGGCGATGCTAGTCGTGGTGGATGCCCATTGGCTCCTGGGATTGCTTACACTGGTATCTCAGGAGAAACACCAGGTAGATGAAATAAGGGGTATAGTAACCAAGCACATTGACCATTCTGTAGGGGAAGGTAACCGTGACCGTCTTCTCCTACATAGGGAGGCTTACTGGATTTACATATTGAATACGGTACAGCCCAAGGGCCGTTCTTTCTGTTGGTCTATTTTCCATCTTTTAGTTTGGTCCCTCCAGACCCCCCCCCCCCCTTTTTTTCCTCCTGTTTTCTCTCTGATCCCTATCAGTTTCTTCTTCTGCTTTCCTTCTTTTTTTTTTCCTCTTGACTTTTTCTCTACTCGGTTTAAAACAGTCTTTGGATAAAATGATAATTTTGGCTTTGCATAGTGATTAGTATTCCCTTGCATATATTGTAATTCCTTACTAAATACTTGATTGGTAATTCTCTGGGTATCCATATTGAATGGGTATCAGTTAAGGCATGAGTTATCATTGTTTTTTTTTTTTTTTCTTTTTTTTTTAAATTGTCAGCTTTTTTTTTCCCTTATAGCGCAGAAAATAAAAACCCAGTGGTGATCAAATACAAAAAAAAAAAAAACATTTGGGTACAGCATTGACCCTGCATTCGCCACTAGATCTGGTCTCCCACAGTACACAGACCATGGAAAAACAATTACATAGAAACATAGAATGTGTCGACAGATAAGAACCATTTGGCCCATCTAGTCTGCCCAATATATCTGAATCCTATGAATAGTCCCTGGCCCGATCTTATATGAAGGATAGCCTTATGCCTATCCCATGCATGCTTAAACTCCTTCACTGTATTTGCAGCTACCACTTCTGCAGGAAGGTTATTCCATGCATCCACTACTCTCTCAGTAAAGTAATACTTCCTCATATTACTTTTAAACCTTTGCCCCTCTAATTTAAAACTGTGTCCTCTTGTGGTAGTTTTTCTTCTTTTAAATATGCTCTCCTCCTTTACCGAGTTGATTCCCTTTATGTATTTAAATGTTTCTATCATATCCCCTCTGTCTCTTCTTTCTTCCAAGCTATACATGTTAAGGTCCTTTAACCTTTCCTGGTAAGTTTTTTCCTGCAATCCATGTACTAGTTTAGTAGCTCTTCTCTGAACTCTCTCTAGAGTATCTATATCCTTCTGGAGATATGGCCTCCAGTACTGCGCACAATACTCCAAGTGAGGTCTCACCAGTGTTCTGTACAGCGGCATAAGCACTTCTCTCTTTCTACTGCTTATACCTCTCCCTATACATCCAAGCATTCTGCTGGCATTTCGTGCTGCTCTATTACATTGTCTTCCCACCTTTAAGTCTTCTGAAATAATTACTCCTAAATCCCTTTCCTCAGATACTGAGGTCAGGACTGTGTCAAATATTCTATATTCTGCCCTTGGGTTTTTACGTCCCAGGTGCATTATCTTGCACTTATCCACATTAAATTTCAGTTGCCAGAGTTCTGACCATTCTTCTAGTTTTCCTAAATCCTTTTCCATTTGGCGTTTCCCTCCAGAAACATCAACCCTGTTACATATCTTTGTGTCATCAGCAAAAAGACAAACCTTACCATCGAGGCCTTTTGCAATATCACTTATGAAGATATTAAACAAAATTGGTCCCAGTACAGATCCCTGAGGTACCCCACTGGTAACATGACCTTGTTCTGAATGTTCTCCATTGACTACAACCCTCTGTTGTCTGTCACTCAGCCACTGCCTAATCCACTCAACAATATGGGAGTCCATGCTCAATGACTGCAGTTTATTGATAAGTCTTCTATGTGGGACAGTGTCAAAAGCCTTACTAAAATCTAGATATGCAATGTCTACTGCACCTCCACTGTCTATTATTTTAGTCACCCAGTCAAAAAAATCTATAAGATTTGTTTGACATGATCTCCCTGAAGTAAACCCATGTTGTTTTTCATCTTGCAATCCATGGGATTTAAGATGTTCCACAATCCTATCCTTTAATAGGGTTTCCGTTAATTTGCCTACTATTGATGTCAGACTCACTGGTTTATAGTTGCTCGATTCCTCCCTACTACCTTTCTTGTGAATGGGCACGACATTTGCCAATTTCCAATCTTCCGGGACGACTCCTGTTACTAATGATTGGTTAAATAAATCTGTTAATGGTTTTGCCAGCTCACCACTAAGCTCTTTTAATAATTTTGGGTGTATCTCATCAGGACCCTGTGACTTATTTGTCTTCACTTTAGACAGCAATCTTAGAACGTCTAAAAATTATTAGAAATAACTAAAAATTATTTTAGTAAATATAAACTGCTAAATGTCTTTTCTCATTAGCAGTCTTGTGACCTCTATCAGTGTCTAGCCGAGCACTGGTTAAAGCTTGCTGAGTAAATATATCATGCCTTTAAAATTGTGTATTCCTGTGTAATGGCGCTAAAATACGTTAACTTAAAATCTCCATAGGTGATGCTTTAACCACTTGCCGACTGTATATTATGTGTATGTATATATACATGCATGCATGCATACATACATCGGCAAGCTGGCTCTCCTAGGCAAAACCATGTATCGGTACGTCATTTGCCTGGGAGGAGCTAGGGGGCGATCGTCAGCGGGGAAGCTGGCGCGTATGTCAGGCAGCTCTGATTGCCGCCTGACACCTGCGATCTCTCCCTGCTGATGTAAACCCAGCCGTCCATTAGAGCTGCACGATTCTGGCCAAAATGAGAATCACGATTTTTTTGCTTGGAATAAAGGTCACGATTCTCTGTGTAACATCTTTTACATTTTAAAAAAAAATTGGGATAACTTTACGTTTTTTTTTTTTTTTTTTTTTTTATTTTTTTTTTTATTCATTAAAGTGTATTAATTGCGTTTGATGCGCAAATACAGTGTGACATAAAATTGTACAACAATCACCATTTTATTCTGCAGGGTCTCTGCTAAAAAAAAAATATATATATAAATGTTTGGGGGTTCTAACTACTTTTCTAGGAAAAATAAACTGATTTAACTTGCAAGCAACAAGTGTAGGAAAAAGGTTTAGTCTTTAAGAGGTTAAACTGCCTTCCTCCAGCAGAGGGAAAGAAAAGATACAATGTAATCATTTGTGTTTACAGTTCAGTGGGAGACTAATGCTGATAGGCTTTTGCTGGAGGCTTTTTTTTTTTTTTTTTGACAGCTGCTCCCTCATAGCTATGTAAAGAATTGAGCAAGTGTCATGTTAAGATCGTCAGGGGGAGTGAATCGCGATCTCGATTCTGTTACGATTAATCGTGCAGCTCTACCGTCCATCCTTCTCCCTCGGGTGATCACAGAGCCCATGTGATCCTGCTATATAGAAAGTAAAAATAGTGCAGCGCTAAACTATTAAATCACATGTGAATATATTAAGCATAAGTACATGTCATATAAAAATTGGTAGAAGGTCCAAAAAGTCCCAATAAACAAAAATGTGAATATTCATCCGGGGAAGGGGAACTTATTTCCAAATCTCCTTATGAGACAACCACAGGGAAGTGTAAGTAGGGGACACCACTGTGCGAATATTATAAGGAGCAGCTTACCAGACCAGTATGACCAATCAAATTAATGAAATGGCCTCACGAGCATGTAGATAAACAGATGATTCTAGAGTTATCAAGCTCAATACCTGGGAGGTCCAGTCTCCACAATATATCCGGATTGCCAGATAGGTGCAGTATATATAGGGGATATGACACTTCTCAAAACCGTAGGGCAATACTCACTCCTTTCATGGGAAAAGTTTGCAGGCTGCAGGTTCCTCTGCTAGAGCTGCAATGAAGGGACACCTCCTGGAACTACTCACAGGTGGACAATGCTAATGAGGCTTTGATGTGAGAGAGTGGGGTGCTTCGCCCATAAGTCTGGTCATTACTTTAATGAAACAAAAAAGATATTGGGGGGCATACCCTAAAACGCACAATTCTCAGGTTGGTGATGCTAAAAGACCAATATACAAATTGAACAATATAATAGCGCACACATACACAGAAAAAAAATTGGTTTTCAAATCTTGCAAGGCTATTTAAAAACACCTGCTCTTATGAAGACAATATGGGGAGTTGGTCACACATGGCCATACTGTGCTTAAGCCCACCACTACGTCAAAGTAACCCATTTTCAGTGGGTCCTACACTGAAAGAGAATGGTTGAGAGCGCTGACTGGAGTATTCTGGCGGGGGGTCCCCCTGGCAGAACACAATAGAACAGCAGGGGATATCGCTGTACTAACATTGGAGCTGTCAGTTTTTCGTGCAACCTGCTGGGTTGAACGAAAAAAAAAAAACTAGAGTGTACTAGGGATCGACCGAGATCGTTTTTTTTTTTTTTTTCCAAGCCCAATATCGTTTTTTTTTTTTTCCAGCTCCCCTTGAGGCTGATGGCCAATATTGGGTGCAGATATTCTGCACATTTTAACCAGTTCTGGATGGATTTGCCCCCCTTAATGACCAGACCATTTTTTGCGATTCGGCACTGCGTTAATTTTAATGGAAAATTGTGCGGTCGTGCGACACTACGTTTTTTTTTTTTTTTTTCTGCTATAAACAAAAAAAGGGACAATTCTGCTATACAGTGACCAGAAAAATATATCGGAGCAAGCATAAATAGGTAAAATCAAAGCTGCTGAACACCTTGGTACAATAGAGAATATGGCGCAGCGCTAGATATGCAATAAGGATCAACAATAAATAAATTAAAATTGAATACAATCCATAGAACTATTAAAACAATCCATGGAAATGGGATAAAATATGCACAGAAAGTCTCAATATGTAAGAGTTGATAAGTTCATTCATGTAAAAACAGCCCAGAGAAAGTGCACGGTGCAATGTCCTAATCCAAAGAGTGCTCACACACTGTGAAAATCCTCCACCGGTATTGCTAGCCTCTCACCTGAAAGCTGCAATACAAACAGCATAGGTTGTAACCTCACACTGGCATCTGAAGACATGCACTCGGACCAGGTACAGCCACCAAGACTCCACTAAGCAATGGATGGATTCCTTATCCTCTCGATACTCAGCAGTATATGATCCACCATATAAAGTAAAAAGAAGGCAGCACCATAGCGTAATAAAGTCTCAAAACTTTATTTATAACAGGTAAAAAGCCTCTTACTTGATGTCAGCAGACCAGGAGCATAAAACAATTGGTTATCTTTCTGGATAATGAGTGCAGGTGATTGCAGCACGGCTGGAAGCAAGCACGGCTCCGTCCTCCGACCGGGCTGCTGGACTGCGGGTGACGTCACAAACTCCTCCTTCCCTCCATACGCGTTACATCCCTGGGGACAGGACTTCTTCATTCTGCTATACAACATTCCCAAAAAATAAAAAAAAAATTTTCGTGCTTTTAGGCCAATTTGTATTTTGCTACATATTTTTGGTAAAAAAAAAAAATCGCAATAAGCGTATTTTGATTGGTTTGTGCTAAAGTTCTCGCGTCTACAAACTAGGGGAAAGATTTATTTGTGTCCCTATTTTATTTATTTATTTTATTTCTTTTTTTTAATAGTAATGGCGTCGATCTGCGATTTTTAGCGGGACTGAGGCGGACAGATCGGATGCCTAACAGACATTTTTGACACTTTTGGGGGGACCAGTGAGATTACTACAGTAATCAGTGCTAAAAATATGCACTGTTACTGTAATAATATTGTCAGGGAAGGGGTTAACCTAGGGGTGATCAAAGGGTTAAGAGTGAGTCTAAGGGAGTGTTTACTAACTGTATGGGGGATGGGCTTGTGAAATGACCATAGAGACCTGTGATCCTATATAGAAGGATCATAGGCGCTCTGTGATCTTTTCAGAGAGAAGAGCGGTCAGCTGTGTTTACAACAGCTGACTGTCCTCTCTTAGTGGGGAGTGATGGTGGGTGCCCGGCGGGACTGAAGTAGGGCTACATCGGTTTGCGCAGGAGAGCCAGCCTGCCGCAGTAAATGTACGATGGGCGGTCGGGAAGGTGTTAAAAGTGTGCGTGTTGTTTTTTTTTTTTTACACTCCTTTTTAACCACTTAACGACCAGCCACGTAAATCTACGTCGGCTGACTTTGTGTGGTTATACCGGGATGATGCCTCTAGCTAGAGGCATCATCCCGGTACCGTTGTTTAGAGCCGACGGTTGGCTTTCCGTCGGTAACGACCGATGCGGCTCGGGAGCCGCTCGATCGTTACCCGGGGGGCGGGAGGGGAAGTTCCCCACCCCCCCCCCCCCCCCCCCGCCGCTTTCCGTGGCTTTGCTCGGGGCTCCCGTCCCACCGGGAGCCCCGAGCACCCAGCCGGCACGTCCGCCGGCTGGATGGAGTCCCGATGAATGCCGGAAACGGCATCAATTGGGTCTCCGATGACGTAACCCGGAGGCGGCGTCCATGACGTCACTTCCGGGTTACTGTGCTGCAAAAGGCGGCAGATTTGAAAAACGGCTGTATGCAAAAATGCCGTTTTCAGCGTTTTGCATACAGGTAAGTGTAGTGGAGGGGTCCATAAAGTGTACCTGTCACTACATATTGGTGTCACAAGGGATGTTTACATTGCTTGTGACAGCAATAAAAGTGATCAGATTTTTATTTTTTTTAAAAAACCTGTAATAAAGTTAAAAAAAGAAAAAATAAATAGGAAAAAAAAATAAAAATTTAGCCGTCACCGTTAGCTCGCGCACAAAAAAAACATACGAAAGTCGAGCCGCGAATGAAATCGCTGTTCAAACCACACATGTGAGGTATCGCCGCGATCGCCAGAGCGTGGGCAATAATTTTAAAAAAAGAGCTACACTCTAACTCTAAACTGGTAACCGTTAAATAAATTTAAAGCGTAGCAGATTGAGATCTCTATTGACCGTAGTTTGTCGCCATCCCACGGGGGGGCGTAATTTTAAACCGTAACATGTTGGGTATCTATTTACTTGGCGTGACATCATCTTTCACAATATACAAAAAAAATGGGCTAACTTTACTGTTTAGTATTTTTTAAATGCAGTGAAATGTGATTTTTTTTCAATTTTTTTCCAAAAAAATGGCGTTTTAAAGACCGCTGCGCAAATACCGCGTGACAAAAAATTTTTCAATGACCGACATTTTATTCTCCAGAGTCTTACCTAAAAAAATATATATAATGTTTGGGGGTTCTAAGTAGTTTTCTAGGAAAAAATACTGGTTTTAACTTGTAAACAAAAAGTGTCCGAAATAGGGCTGGGGTAAAGTGGTTAAAAAAAACTTATATATATTTTTTTTCATTATTGCGGTTTGGTGACCCCCCCCCTTCAAACCCCTCCTCTGCGCTTAAAAGCATTCAAAATGCCAAGTTTGGCTGTTTTGAATGCTTTCATTTTTATTTTATTTTATTTTTTTTTAAATTCTGGTGCCTTTTTAATGCTCCAGTACCCAGAAGACATAGTTTCTGGGTTTCTACATCTGAGACCCGATCCGAACAAAGCAGCATTCGGCTCTGGTCTTCGGCCAGCCGGCGGAAGTTCAGGCTGGTCGCTCAGGTTCTCCTAGTGGGTTGGGAGACAATCGAGCGGCTGCTATTGAAGCAATATCGGCAAGTTTGTGGCTTATACTGATACTTCAAATAAAGTGAATATTGGCCCTGCCGATATAATCGGATGATCCCTTGTGTGTACGAGGCTTAACACAGGCAAAACACACCAGGGTTCTTTGCCATGAAAATGAACTTAATCCCATAAACATTTTCACTGCATTTGTGAATAAGGCTTCAGGCCACCCAAGAAAGTCCAGCAAGCGCCAGGACTGTCTCCTACAGTTGATTCAGCTGTGGGATCGGAGCACCACCAGTGCAGAGCTTGCTCAGGAATGGCAACAGGCAGATTTGAGTGCATCTGCACGCACAGTGAGGCAAAGACTTTTGGAGGATGGCCTGTTGTCAAGAAGGGCAGCATAGAAGCCATTTCTCTCTAGGAAAAACATTGGGGACAGACTGATATTCTGAAAAAGGTAGAGGGATTGTACTGCTGAGGACTGGCGTAAAGTCATTTTCTCTGACGACTCCCCTTTCCAATTGTTTGGGGCATCCAGAGAAGAAATCTGTCCGGTGTCATGCCAACATTAAAGCCTCCTGAGACCATCGTTTGGGGTTGATTCTCAGCTAAGGGAGTGGGCTCACTCACAATTTTGCCTAAGAACACAGCCATGAATAAAGACTGGTACAAAAACATGCTCCAAAAGCAACTTCTCCTAACCATCCAAGAACAGTTTGGCGACGAACAATGCCTTTTCCAGCATGTTGGAGCACCTTGCCATAAGACAAAAGTGATAACTTATTGGCTTAGGGAAGAAAACATGAAAATTTTGGTTCCATGGCCAGGATGCTCCCCAGATCGGAATCCCATTGAGAACTTGAAATCCATCCTAAAGAGACGGGTGAACAAAAAAAAACCCCGCAAATTCTGACGAGCACCAAGCATTGATTTTGCAAGAATGGGCTGCCATCAGTCAGGATGTGGCCTAGAAGTTGACGGACAACATGCCAGGGCAAATTGCAGAGGTCTTAAAAAGGGTCAACACTGCAACTATTTACTCTTTGCATAAACTAAAATCGGAGTTCCGGCCTGAAAAAAAAAAAACTGTCACCGGGTTTGCTTACCTTTTTTTAGAAGAAATACTTACCTTGAAAATTTCTTGTCCAGCGCTGCCATCTCGGATGTGGGCAGCTGAAGCCAGGGCATCCTCTTCGGTCCCAGAATGCCCTGCACTGACCCCGCTCATCAGTTTCGGCGCAGGCGCGTCATCCCTGCACAGCTTCTGGGCTTGCCTAGAAGCTGTTTAGCAGGGAATGAAGCGCCTGCGCCGGAACTGACGAGCTGGGTCGGTGCAGGCGCATTGATTCCTGGGAGCGATGACGTTCAGCTCCCAGGAGTCAATGCAAAAAGGAAGTGATGTCGGCCGCCGTGTCCGCAGAGGGAGGAAGAGGAAGTAAGGTAAGTATATTTTCTTTAACCGCTTGCCGACCGCCGCAAGTAGATTTACTGCGGCGGTCAGCCCCTGCCAGGCAGAGTGACGTTAATTAACGTCACTAGCCTGGGAGGGTCTGGGGAGCGAGCGCGCTCCCGCGCGGTCACGGACCCCCCCCCCCCGCGCATGTGACCAGCGGACCCGATGTCCGCCGGCCACTCGGCGATCGTCGGGGGAGAGGGAGAATGTCAGGCAGCTTGTGTAAACAAGCTGCCTGTCATTCTCCTCGCTGTACAGACACTGATTACACGGATCTAGTATGTAGATCCGTTGATCAGTGTCCTTACAGCTAGAGCCACAGGCAATCACAGTAAGAATCACGCCCCTAGGGACACACACAGCCCCTCCCTCCCAAATAAAGTTAACCCCTTCACTGCCAGTGTATTTTTACAGTAACAGTGCATATGTATAGCACTGATTACTGTAGAAATGTCACTGGTAACCCCAAAAGTGTCAAAAATGTCAGTCAAGGGTCTGATCTGTCCGCCGCAATGTCGCAGTACCGCAAAAAAAATCGCAGATCGCCGCCATTACGCGTTAAAAAAAAAACAACAAAAATGACAAAAATCTTTCCCTTTGTTAGTAAACGCGATAACTTTTTGCGCAAACCAATCAAAATACGCTTTTTGCGATTTTTTTTTTTTTTTTTTTCAACAAATTGGCCAAAAATGTTAAATTTTGATTTTTACATTTTTTTTTTTTTTGGGAATTTCATATAAAAAAATGTGAAAAATATTGTTATTTTTGCAAAATTGTCGCTCTTTTTTTGTTTATAGCGCGTGATCAAAAAATCGCACAGGTGATCAAATACCACCAAAAGAAAGCTCTGTTTGTGGGAAAAAAAGGACGTCAAATTCGTTTAGGTACAGCGTCGCACGACCGCAAAATTGTCCGTTAAAGTCACGCAGTGCCGAATCGCAAAATACCCCCTGGTCTTTTAGCAGGAAAATCCTCCGGGGCTTAAGTGGTTAAAAAGAAGATAAGTGAAAGCGGAGTTCCACCCTGGGAATACATTTTTTAATAAAAATACCCCCGGGACAGTCAGGGCTAGTACATTCCACAATGGCTAGCCTCTGATCTGTCCCGGGTTGCACTTACCTTTTAGGAGAAATACTTACCTTGAAAAAGTATTGTCCAGCGCTGCCATCTCAGGTGTGGGCAGCTTGAAGCCAGCGCGATCCTCTTCTGCGTCCTCTTCCGTCTTCTTCGGCCCCACGCTGCACTGCACCGGCCGGTGCAGGCGCATTGATTCCTGGGAGCGATGACGTTCAGCTCCCAGGAATCATTGCAAAGCCAGGAAGTGACGAATTGCCATGGCCGCCGAGGGGAGGAAGAAGGAAGTAAGGTAACAGTGTTGGAAGTAACTGCGTTTAAGTAAACGGCGTTACTTAACGCAGTTACTTTTCATGGTAACGAGTAATCTATCAGATTACTCATTTTCTCCAAGTAACGGTGCTGCCGCTACTTCCGGCTCCGTTACCGCAATTACATCTACCGCCACTAGATGGCAGTAGATGTAATTGTATTCCCCCTCTCCAGACTATGACCTCTGTCCGCGGTCCTGGAGAGAGAAGAGGAGGAGACTCTGACTCATCGAGTGAGTCACGTGACGTCACGCGGCGTGAAGGTCCGACACACACTGTCTCACAGGCACGGCCGCACAGCAGCAGCAGAACAGCGCCCCAGGAGCAAGAGGACAGAGGGCATAGATCCAACCCAGCCGTTGCCGCCCACCCACAGTGCTGTGCCAGTCTGCCACTGCCAGTGCCTGCCAAGTGTCAACCAATATAGTATACACAGTTAGAGACCACTGAGACCAGAGACCACCACCAGTCATAAACGATATAGTCCAGCCCAGGCCAGGAGGAGACTCCACCACCAGTCCTCCACCTCCACCACCACAGGGCAGTAGGGCACTGGGCAGCAGCCAGCCAGCAGGAAGTCCACCACCACCAGTCCACCAACGACAGTCCTACGCACGACCGGACCAACGCACACAGCCAGCCCAGAAGAGGAGAGAGGCACAGAGACAGGCAGGCCTGAGGCCTGCAGGAGCCAGAGGGACCTCACCCGGACAACAGTGTGCCTGCCAGGCCCAGCACAGCAGGTAAGAAAAAAAAAACAAAACTCCAGACAGGAGTCAGGACTCAGACCCCCACCAGCCACCCACCACACCACCACCAGTGTGCCACGTCACCACAAGTGTGCCAAGTGCCCACGCCACCACCAGTGTGCCACGTCACCACCAGCCAGGCAGCCGCCAACAACCAGTGTGCCAAGCGCCCACTCCACCACCAGTGTGCCACGCCACCACCAGCCAGGCAGCCACCCACCACCAGTGTGCCACACCCACGTCACCACCAGTGTGCCACGCCATCACCAGTGTGCCGCCCACGTCACCACCAGTGTGCCAAGCGCCCACGCCACCACCAGCCAGGCAGCCACCCACCACCAGTGTGCCACACCATCACCAGTTATATGTTTCTATGCATATCATTCATATCTATGGCAGGCTGCAATCTATTGAGTTTGGTTAAAATAAATACCAAATGTTCTAAAATACTGTATACTGTAAAATACTGTATATAGTGTATACTGTATACTGTATATAGTGTTTTTATTCTTCAATCAGTTAATATAAACATCTTTGCTATTAAAGATGTTATAGAACGTAATTGCATTATAGAATATTAAAAAAAAAAAAGTCAGTTACTTTGCTGAGTAACTAATTACTTTTTCTATGTGGTAACTGAGTCAGTAACTCAATTACTTTTTGGGAGAAGTAATTTGTAACTGTAACTAATTACTTTTTTAAACTAAGATGAGCAACACTGTAAGGTAAGTATATTTTCTTCTATACGAGGTAAGTAAAAAAAAAAAAAAAAAAATTGGGATTATCCATTTGTTTTTCAGGTGACCCGGAGCGAGAAGATGGAGGCAAGTATAAATTTAGGAAGGAACTCCACTTTAATAAAAAAAAATAATTTTGATTATCCAATTGTTTTACAGGTTATTAACCACTTGCCGACTGCCTAACGCCGATCTACGTCGGCAGTCAGCCCCTCACAGGCAAAGTGACGTAGGGCTACGTCACTAGCTTGTGAGGGTCTAGGGAGCGAGCGCGCGCCCCCGCGTGGTCACGGACCCCCCCGCGCGTGTGACCGGCGGACCCGATGTCCGCTGGTCACTCGGCGATCGGCGGGGGAGAGGGAGAATGTCAGGCAGCTTGTGTAAACAAGCCACCTGTCATTCTCCTTGCTGTTAGGATACTGATCACTCGGATCTAGTATGTAGATCCGTTGATCAGTGTCCATACAGCTCAAGCCCCAGCCAATCACAGTAGAAAGCACGCCCCTAGGGACACACACAGCCCCTCCCTCCCAAATAAAGTTAACCCCTTCACTACCAGTGTATTTTTACAGTAACAGTGCATATATATAGCACTGATTACTGTAGAAATGTCACTGGTAACCCCAAAAGTGTCAAATGTCAGTCAAGGGTCCGATCTGTCCGCCCCAATGTCGCAGTACCGCAAAAAAAATCGCAGATCGCCGCCATTACACGTTAAAAAAAAAAAAACAACAAAAATGACAGAAAACTTTCCCTTTGTTAGTAAACGCGATAACTTTTGCGCAAACCAATCAAAATACGCTTTTTGCGATTTTTTTTTTTTTTTTTTTTTACCAAACATAGGTAGCATAAAACAAATTGGCCGAAAAAGTAAAAAAATTTTGATTTTTAAATTTTTTTTGGGGGAATTTCATATAAAAAAATGTGAAAAATATTGCTATTTTTGCAAAATTGACGCTCTTTTTTTGTTTATAGCGCGTGATCAAAAAATCGCACAGGTGATCAAATACCACCAAAAGAAAGCTCTGTTTGTGGGAAAAAAAGGACGCCAAATTCGTTTAGGTACAGCGTCGCACGACCGCGCAATTGTCCGTTAAAGTCACGCAGTGCCGAATCGCAAAATACCCCCTGGTCGGAATGGGGGTAAAATCTTCCGGGGCTTAAGTGGTTAAGAGCAAGCGGACAGTGAAAACATTTTTTTCAAGGTGGAGCTCCGCTTTAATGTAATTGTCAATAAAAGCCTTTGACACTTGAAATGCTTGTAAATTATACGTCAGAATACCATAGTAACATTTGACAAAAAGATCTAAAAACACTGAACCAAAAACTAAAAATACAGGAATGCAGATACTATGGCAAGTCAGATGGAACAAATTATTATTCACAGATAAAAGTATGTGGCAATGTTTTACAAAGACATACAACACATTTTTGAGTCACCCATAACTGCTGCATGCCATTTCTGGATACACCATATTTGTTCGCAGGCACTAAAGCATCCTTTTTTCTCAGACTTCTGTCAGGTTTTATTGTTTTCTGGTCCTCATTTGGAGAGATTCCTTAACTTCCTATTTAGTAAAAAGTTTGTCCCCAAAACAGAAAGTGAGGGAAATCGCAAAAAACTGACAAACTCTTTATGTTCCCCGTTAAGTCCAAAACTTACTTTTTCATAGTGCTCCATGAAAGGGAACACTTCAGGTTTTAGTGAACTGTAAATAGTTTGCTGGGACCAATATTTTTCTCAAACGCATACAGTGGCTGTGTATGCTGTATGTTAGCATCAACTACACACAGTATACAGCGCCGTGTTCTGGCAGTGAACTTTCCGCCCCGCTCCCAGAACAAAATTGAGTCGGTTTGAGTGCTGTTCTGCAATTTACAGGGAGGTTTGTATTCTGTGAATGAATACAAGGCTTCCTCTGATTGGCACATGATGTCACAATCTCAATTTCAGCCAAACAGTAAGCTTTGCATTCATTAATGAAATGCAAGATTGTGTGAATAGCTGTGCAGTGCTCGGCCTGATTCAGTTTAGTTCCTGGAGAGGGATGAAAGTTCCCCTCCTGCTGCCAGAACAACCCTGTATGCAGATTGAGCTTTGCATGTTAATGTTGCAGGTTTATGCTCTGTTAAGTGCTCTGTTAAAGCGGAGTTCACAGAAAAGGGGAAGCTCTGCTTTTCTACCTCTACCCCCCCCCCCCTTCCGTTGTCGCATTTGGAGCTTTTTTTGGGGGGGGGGGGGGGTAGTGGATACCTGGTTTTCACAGGTACCTGCTCACACTTCAGAAAACTGATCTGGAAGTTCGCCCCCCGCCCTCCTTCCTCCGCAGCCTTCTGGGACACTTTACAGGTCCCAGAAGACAGTGGCCCATTCACAAAGTGCAGCACACTTCACAGGTCCCAGAAGACGGTGGCCCATTCACAAAGTGCAGCACACTTCACAGGTCCCAGAAGACAGTGGCCCATTCACAAAGTGCAGCACACTTCACAGGTCCCAGAAGACGGTGGCCCATTCACAAAGTGCAGCACACTTCACAGGTCCCAGAAGACAGTGGCCCATTCACAAAGTGCAGCACACTTCACAGGTCCCAGAAGACAGTGGCCCATTCACAAAGTGCAGCACACTTCACACATGCACTGTAGGAACCTACTCTTCTGGTTTCCCTTAGTCAAGATGGCAGCACCCAATAGCCGATTTGAAGAATCCAGTTGGGTGAGGACACCGCTGGATGCCTAGACAGGTAATTGTAGCTGCTTACTTTATATGTTTTTGGGAGCAGCCTGGAGCTCCTCATTAAATCCACTGCATTTCTTCTTTCCTGTTTTTCTCCCGGTCTAAGAAAAAAACATATCCTAATGTAGTTATAGTTTTATGCTATTTTTTTCAGTTTACTTCTCACACATAAAAGCTCATGTTGCTGCTCTGTGTTTGCCTGACACCGCAACAAAACTGTGTAGTTCTTCACTCCCTGTCCTTTTTCTCTCTGGCAAATCGCATGAGCACATGCCTTTAATCCTGCGTCTATATTTTGGGGGGAGATTGAGGTCAGCAGTTTTATTCTTGGCAATAGGGGATATAAAGTGGAAAAAAAATGTAATGGGCCACAATGACTGGCCTATCTTAAAGAAGAGATGTGGCCAAGTGTTTTTTGGCCCTACTTCTCCTGTGTGTCCCAGGAATGCACTTAGTTCTATGCCTCTGTGACCCGTATTTAGCTGACAGTGGGTTAAAGTCTGCCATGAGCTGATGGCACTCCAGCCAGTCCAGATTCTGAAGGGATCCTGATTTTAATGTCCTGGATCCACCCAGGTGCTTGACCAGCAGCTGGCTTATGCCTCGTACACACGCAACGATTATCGGCCGACCGAGCGTCCCGTCTTTTGTCCTGAGTTGTGTTTTGTTGGTTGGAATGTGCCTAGACTGCACACGATTTTTCTTGGCCAACAAAAATCTACTTCAGAAGTGATGTCATGTGCTGGTTTACTTTCCGTGTGTTTTTTCTTCTCTGAGCATGCCCAGTCTTGCTCATCAGATTTTTTGTCTGCCGAAATCTGTACTGACTGACGGAAAATCGGCCGTTGTGTTGACGGCCAACAAAAATTTTATAGCCTGCACACCAGATTTTATTCGGCCAAAAAGTCGGAGTCGGTTGTCGCAAGCATCATACTAACAAGCCGAAAATCGGCCGATTGGACGTTGGCCGAAAATTCCCGGCCAATAATCGTTGCGTGTGTACGAGGCATTCGTCTCTCGGTGCACCACTAAGAGCCTGAGCCAGTCGCTTCTGACTCCTGCGTGCTTAAGGGGGAGAGCGAAGAGCCAGTGACTGACAGTCACCAGTCTCTGATTCTTGGAGACTGGGAACTGAGCAATCGGGGGTAATATGATCATTGGGTTCTCGGTCTTGGAGGCAGCAGGGAACAGATGCAGCATCGGACCCATGCTGCATCCACCTAGGTGAGTAGAATTGTGTGCTTTTTTTTTTTTGTTTTTCTCGTTTTTAAATTAGCTATTCTGTCCTAAAACTAGTAGAGAACGTTGAAACTGTTGCAATACTGTTCCCACCCAGCAGATGGCAGGATATTCCTATAACTCAATGCTTTTAAAGCAGATAAATAGGCAGCCTCCTGTGCATTATGTTTATGGGCATCCTCTCCTTTATGCTGTGGAAGCCCTTAAAGTATGGGGTACAGAGCCCCCCAAACACACAGAACATGTAGTGCACTGTGTACCCTATGGGTACCTACCTATTTTTACAGTATATACCTGTTTCCCAGACAGTTGGTTTTTTGTACATGACAGTTGAGGAGGGAGGGGGGTTGTTTATGGGTGTTCTTTGCCCACGATCCTGTAGGTTAGTGTGTATTAACATAGAACTTTTCATAGACTACCTATTTTAGGTAAAAATTTATTGCTTTCCAAATAAAAAAAGTGCCTCAAACGGTTCCTAGGGATAACCTTGAAGACCCAGCATTTTGAACCACTTTTTTTTTTTTTAACCTCACAAACTTTTTAATGTAAATTATACAGTGTTTATCACTTTAACCACTTCAATACCGGGCACTTTTACCCCCTTCCTGCCCCGGCCAGTTTTCAGCTTTCAGTGCTGTCACACTGACGATTGCGAGGTCATGCAACACTGTACCCAAATTAGATTTTTCTACTATAATTAAAAAAAAAATTATATTATGCGACAGAGCTGTCTTTTGGGTGGTATTTAATCGCTACTTTTTTTTTTTTTTTTTTTTTGATAAATGTAAAAATACCAAAAATTAAAAAAAAAAAATTGTTGCAAACAAGTAATTTTTCCGCTGAACTGATAATCAGTGCCCTGATTATGAGTGTAAACCATGTTCTTGCTGTGCCCTGTCAGCCCTGCTTGTTATTGGCTCTCCTTTCCTTACACCAAAGACAGAGATTGAGGAAAGTAATGCCAATAAGCGGCAAGTCTGTTTTACACTGACCATCTGTGATTGGACACAGCTGATCACATGATAAAGGGCCACTGTAATTGGCCCTTTATTGCGATCTATGATCAGCTGTGTCCAAAGGACACAGAGCTCACCGGTTGCACGATTCTGGGGGGACACCCGTGGACGCCCTCCTAGACTTGGGCAGCCACACTGTTGCCATCCTTCACAGCAGAGAAGTGGTTAAGGTCTACCTGAACTTTACACAGTGTTAATTATGGCAAGCACAGCTGCCTGCCCCCCCCCCCCCCATTAAGAACTAGTAGGAATATACAGTGTTGGGATTTCAAGAATAGAACATTTAAAAATGGTAAGCTGTAATTTTTAAATATATTTAAGCTATACTTTTGTGAATGGGAACATGAAACAAAGTAGATGTTCTCTCAATTTGACTGTAAAGTGGAAATACACTTTTAGGCCTTGTTAACACAGGCACACTTAAGCGTATGTTTTATGCAGGAGGTGACCAGGGCTATGGAGTTTATAATAAATACAAAAAAAGACCTAAGGTGTAAGCTGCCAACAACCAACCCTGAAAGGGTTAAAAGTGATAAAATTGTAAGAAAGGTTGAAATCGGCGCTACCTTGAAGGTAGCGCCGATTTCAACCTTTCTTACAATTTTAACACTTAAGCGTACACCAGTGTAAGGGCCATGTTTGCCTGCAAGGGGATGTGCATCTAATGCATGCAGTCCTATTCATGTCATATGGGACACCACAGCTGCACCGATAGAGCTGCAGCTCCTATATTAACAGCTGTGCGGATGTGGGTCCTTGAATGCAGACAGTGTGCGTTTGGAGACCAGAACCCACATGGCTGTCAGATTTAGAGCAGTTGCTGTGTCCATGCAGCCGCTGCAACTCACTTGGCATGAAAAGGGTCTGTACTTTCATGTTAGGGTAAATATGGCCGTATGCTTGTATGACTTTGTGAATGAAGCCTAAGGCAGTTTGTGGATTACATTCAGTTCTCTAAATGGTCTGTTTTAGGAAGTCTTTACTGTGCTTCACATTAGGGTAAGGGCTTTTGATTGCTTTAATCCCTTCCCACCTTAACCTAATGTATTTATCTTGTAGAGATGGATGACGAGGACTGTGAGAGGCGACGAATGGAATGCCTTGATGAAATGTCAAACCTCGAAAAGCAGTTTACGGATCTTAAAGATCAGTAAGTATTTTCTATACTAATGTAATTTAAGTGTGCTAGAAACATCCAGTTGAGCTCTTGAGTTTTACAGTAGGGCTTGCTGAATGTTGTGATTGGAGTGTATTTGGGTATATTGAGTAGAAATGTGTGCAGAGTAACACTGCTAATGTAAGCCAATGAAATTTCAGCGTAAGGTAGCCAGATTATTTTTGAGGTTAACCGTTTATATATACATTGACAGGATGGGAGCAGTGCTGATGTGACCATAGGTCCTCCTGCATTTTCCGCTCATATGCACTCTCGAGTGCCCAGCGGCGTGATTGATTGCAGTACCAGGCTGCTTTGCGCATCCTTGCTACCATGTGATCAGTCACAGTAGTAAACAATGCTATCATTTTGTATTATGGTGTGAGCTCTGATGTTGTCACAGTGATCACATAGTACCAAAGCCAATTACACTGGGCATGTACCATGTGATGGCTGTGATCAATCACAGCATAACAGTAGTAAACAAGGTTTCATGAATAAAACCTTTAGACAGGCCCACCAATTGCTTATTGCAGTGGTTAGCACCATAATAAGCAATCAATACAGTGTGAAGACGGTGACACTATCGCAGTGCTCTTGTAACAATATGTAAAAAAACAAAAAAACTTACTGTACCAACTCAGTGTCCCCAATCAGCGCTGCA
>NC_138780.1:116916652-117159152 GCF_965119305.1 Pelophylax lessonae
ATATATATATATATATATATATATAGTAGTGTTAACCATGCTGCAGATTTTTTTTTTGTAAATCCTTTATATATTTATATATAAGCTCCAAAAGTCTGGGAAAACAGCTTGCCGAAAAATCTTTATATATATATATATATATATATTTATATATATATATATATATAAGCTCCAAAAGTCTGGGAAAACAGCTTGCCGAAAACTCCAACTATATACTGTACAGCGGCTCCAATTGTCGGGCGCATGCGCAGTTGAGTTTAAAGTTCTTGCCGAGAAATTCAACTCTCGTGCACAGTTTTCGCCGCTGTGCACGGGCATCGACTCCCGCGGCCAGGCATTGTATTGCAAGTTCCATTGGAAATCTCCTAGCCGCTCGTACTCGCGGCGGAAGTGACGTCTGGGGTTGAATTATTCGGCAAGTTGAAATAATCGGCAGTACACCGGCTCTAAGAAACATGTTGTTTGTTTTTCTTTCAACATTTCTGGTATTTTCTAATTTGCATAGCAAAAAATATTCGTGATTTTTAAATACCACTTAAAAAAAAAAAAAAAAAAAAAAAAAAAGCTTAGTCTAAGAGCGGAAAAAAAATATTTAATTTTGGGTGCTGTGTTGCATAACTGAGTAATTGTCATTCAAATTGTGACAGCGCTGAGGGCATGTAGAATGGCCTGGACTGGAAGCGGGTGAAAGTATACAGACTTGAAGTGGTTGATGGCATGTTACTTATTCGTAATCCTTATTGAACTATTCAAGATTGTTTTATCTTGGTGGCTTCCTCAAAATTGTCTAGTCCGCCATCCATCTGTTGTTTGTTAGCTGTTCTGCTCAAATGCAGATAACTACAAAGCTATTTAAATGTAGCGCAGCACACAAAGACCAGGCTTAGATACCTGATGCACTTTTTGGCCTTGTGATAATTATGATATAGAAAACTAACATTTTTAGCACAGGAGAAGGAAAGCACGGATGGGGTGCAGAGAGGTAGAGAGTATTTAGATCACTTGCTCTGATCAGGGAGTCCTGATCTATTGAGATCTGACCTCAGCTGTATGCACAAAGAATGATACTTGCAGGAAACCAATTGCAGCCTTAAATGGTTACAAACGGTGACCTTGTTCAACATACATGGATACATTTGTACTCTGGCTTTTATCTGTAATAGGCCTGAAAGGATACATTTTATAGTTAACACAGTACAACATTTATTTGTTCTGCAAATTGAAGGTTTACATTCAGATGTGTTCATCGCCATAGAAAGCATACTTTCACTGCAATAAATGCTTTACCTTCACTTACTAATTGCCAGTTGTCTGCTCTTTTTGTTGCCTTTGTTCATTTTATTTCTGGAAATGAATAATTAGGAGTAAAGTACAGAATACATTTGCTTAGCAATATTGTTAACCACTTTTGTTTTCTTGCATTTATAGACTTTATAAAGAACGGTTGAGTCAAGTAGATGCCAAATTACAAGAAGTAATTGCTGGTAAAGCTCCAGAATACCTAGAACCACTTGCAGCTTTGCAGGAGAACATGCAGATCCGGACAAAGGTGGCAGGTAGATAACCTTCTTTGTATGTTGGATGTGAAAATGGCATTCCTTTATCTGGTCTTCAGGGCAAATGCCAGCTTGTACCATACTTGTAAAGATGCCAGATCCACAGCATTGCAATAGCAGTGTCCTTTCCATAAAACATATGCTGACTGAAATATGCAAGCCATTGTTGGACAGGTCTCCTGAAAATGTTCTCTTCCTGGTTTATGCTAATCCTGTAGCTTTAACGCGTTGCAAAGGCTGTTTTAATTTTTAATTTTTTTTTTGCTAAATTAATAGTAATCATTTTGTATACTTACCTGCTCTTTACAATGGTATTGCACAGAGCAGCCCCAAACCTCCTCTTCTAGGGGTCTCCCTTTGTTCTCTTCTGTGTGTATCCCCATAGCCAACTGTGTGTTATGGGGGCACTCATGCGGGTTTGCTCCTGAGCCCTGCTGTGTGTTCATAGACACACACTGCATGGTTCAGTCCTGCCCCCTGCACATGATTTGATTGACAGCAGCAGGAGGCAATGACTCCCTCTGCTGCCTCTGTGTCCTGTGAGATGAATAGAGACCAGCGCTGTTGCAGATGTGCACAGTGTTGGATTGAGATAAGACTGGGGTAGATATATATGGGGGGTAAAACCACTACTGGGATATTGCATTACCTTGATGTAGGGAATACATTTTAAGGTAAAAACCCTTTCCTTTTAAACAACTTTTTTAAATTCAGAGAAACTGACCCAAGAACCAATAAGCAGTGCAGTAATTCTGGTGTTACTTTGATCTACTTGTATGGCAGGTCCTTTTTAAAAAAGCATAATTTTGAATCACTTACTGAGCATTTAAAGAATGCAATGGTCCTTCCATAGGCTCCAATATTTTGTATCCAGTCTATTCAAGAAAAGCCACACCTTATGATGTCAATCCTCATAGTTGAGGACGTGTACACAGATCGTCCCTGTCTGTATCCACACCCCTTTGACGCGTTTCATCTGTATTGGGCTTAAAGGATAACTTTACCCCACTTTTGTGGGGGGAAAAAATGGCAAATAAAGAGAACAAAAGTGGAGTTACGCTTTTAATCTTGGAGATTATTATTTTGTAAATGTGTTTAAATTCTAGATCATGTTTAATTTAGGGTAATTTTTCTTATGTTCTAAAAGATTCAATTAGGATTACATCTACCAATCTGCAAACAGCAAGAAAATGCATAAGGGTTTCCACCTTCATACTTTCCCTTCATAGGGATTTATGGAGAAGACTTAGATTAGCCCTCTAGCTGATCTTCATTTTTTGGTGTGGCTCCACACCCTCCAGTGCAAGAGCAGTCATTTTTATCATTCTATTCCTGTGCTGTGGTGTTTTGACAAAGTATTTGTGTATGGTGTCTATCACAACAGCCCTTCAATTCTGCATAGGAAACGGTGTGGACAAAGTTCTTGGAAGGACATTTCTATACCTGTTTGCTGGAATCCCTGGTAAAATTGTCATATACCCAGTGGTGATGCATTGCCATTGACACACAATAACCACTCCCCAGCAGGGTAGCTGAACAGGTTTAGTGTGACTTTAATTGATGAGTTGACTCCTAGAGAAAAGCCAGAAAGTATATTATAAAAGCCATCTTTATTAGTGTCATTCCAACCATACCAGATTAGGTTGGTGATGAATTGAATCACCAAACTTTTCTGGTATGACTGGAGTGAATCTAAAAAAAATGGCTTTTATAATATACTTATGAACTTTGGCTTTTCTCTAGGAGACAAATCGCCAAAGGCTACGTATTTCAAGGCGGCAACACCACTTTTTTTTTTTTGTGTGTGAAAAAGCAGGTATAAAATCCATTCACAAAACAAAAAGGTATATTCTACATGAAGCCAATATATAAACCTACAATCACGTGTATCTTTTTGAGGTAGAACAGGGAGAAGGAACATGACATGAAAACAGAGTCTTTAGACATATTATTTATTTTTTTTTTTTATTGGTCAGGGTAGTCCTACCAAAGGAGACTTGTTGGGTATTTCCTAGGGTTATATAAAAAGATTAAGGTTTAAAGCAAGGAGAGAGAGAGAGAGAGGAGAAAAAAAAGGGGGAGGGACAGATAATAAGGGGGAAGGGTACATATTGGGGGCTGGGGAGGGCCCATTTAAAAAAAAAAAAAAATTAACTATCCTAGTTCAATGATCATCAATTTGGGATCCACGTCTTGTTGCAACTTCTATAGGAGTGTACCCATCTCCAATGCTAGGAGGCAGGAGACACTAACTAGAACAGATCTCTAGGTCCCCCTCCAATGACATGAGATTAAAGGTAGATTGATCTAGACGTAATCCATGCTTTCCAAACTTTGCCAAACTTCAGGGGACATTTAGGATCCATGTAGGTTAGTTTATATAGAGTAAGTACAGAGTCAATTAACAGGTGCCATTGGGCAACCATAGGGGGAGCAGCTAGCTTCCAGCTTTGTAGAACAACCTCCCCAGCATAAAAACACAAATAAAATAATAGCGTTGTATGTGTAGAATTTGCCACTGAGTCATTGATGCCCAAGAGGAGCATTTTGGGATCCAATGTCACGGAGATCTGTGACCGCATTAATGTCCATCACAACCACCTTCCAAAATTCCTGGATGACCGGACAATCCCAGATAACATGGAAATGTCACCACCTGCTTACATTTTAGGACATGTCTCTGGGGGTGTAGGATGTATCCGTGATAGACGCTGAGGAGTGTAATATGCTCTATGTAAGAATTTATGCTGAATAAATCTATCTCTGGAAGAGTATATACTGCTGTAAGTCCCATTCCTCTCTTGAAAGGATAAGAATATTTTTCTTCCAAGAGTGGAATAGGAGAGGGTCCCTATCCGTTTCTCCACATGTGATGTGGAGATATATTGAGGATAATATTTTGTCTGCATTACGAGTGGTAAGGAACCTCTCCACCACATGAGGCGTTATGATGACTGGCCCGGGGAACTGCGCCTGCGCTGCATGCTTCAACTGCATGTATGAAAAAGGCATCCATGGGGGGAGCTGAAATGTTGCCTGCAAAGTGGGAAGGGGAGCAGAGATCCGGCTTTTCACAATTCCCTATCTGGCTCACACACTGGGATCAGGAATGGATCTAAAATGTGGTAGTTTAGGGCAGTGTTCGACAAACCCCGGTTGCCAGGTCGCCATGGCGACCAGAAACCGCGTCCTGGCTCCTGATTTGCCGCCAGCCCACTCTCTGACTGATCAGCTCAGAGTGTCAGGCAGCTGATGCTTCGCTCTCCCCCTCCGTGTTTTCCCTGGAGCCGTGCAGTAATCTGAAGTCCGGCTGTGAGTAACCTGAGAGGGGAGGGGCCGGCCTCCTCTCTTCTGCCAGAGTAAGGTCCGTTCCTGAATGGCTGCTCTCTGAGCTCTCCTATGCTGCCCCGTAGCGTCCTTATCAGGCTGGCCTTCCTCCCCCAGAACGCACAGTATTTCAGACCTTGGAGAAGAGTGAGGAGGAGGAGGAGGGGGACCCGGTAGCCTGGGTGGCCTTTACCTGACCCTGCAGGCAGACTGTCACTACTGTGAGGGAGGGGGGGAGAGTTCTGGTGGAGGATAGAGCACGGGGGCTGCCTGTGTGTGTTCTGTGTCCATGCTGTGACACACTGAGCCGCTGTTCTCATAGTGCAAAGTTGTTTAAGGTGTGCTGTGAGGTGGAGGGGAGATGAGGCTGGCATGCTTTAAAATGATCTTTTTATGTCCTGATAAAGCCCTGTGTATTATCAACAATCACCACAGGGGGACACACAGGCAGGAAGTAGCTGCAAAGAGGCAACAGAAGATCAGCAGCGCTGGGATACTTCTTTCATCCTTTTCTGTGTTTTAGTTAAATGTCACAAAGGCTTTATTTAGATGTGCAGTTGGGTGGTAAGCATGCGCTGTAAAGACATGTTTTTGCCACCCACCAACAGCCACCCTTAATCTACAATAGGCAGAAGATTAGGGTATTTTATATGCCGCAGTCATGATGCATTCGCATAAAAGGAGTTTCCCCTATAACAGGTTTTTAATGTGATTCTTTCTGGCCAGCCCATAACCTTGATGTAATGCGTTACATTGGAGTTATTGACTGACCGCTCTGCTGTAAGTTATGCCCCATACACACGTGCAGATTATCTGCAGACTTTTGTCTGCAGACTTACCTTTTCTATGTAGTGCAAGGGCCTGCCGGATTGCATACAAATTGAAAGTGTTTAGGTTTGACCTCATATTATATTGTTTTGGTAAGTCTGCAGACAAAAGTCTGCAGATAATCTGCACGTGTGTATGGGGCATTAGAGTTAGGGGGCGCAAATTACTTGCCCTGACAACCCACGCTACCCAAAAAAAACTGGCTCCTAACTTTTTTAGCTGGCTCCTAGATTCATAGCAAATTTGTCAAGCCCTGGTTTAGGGTTACCCCATAGCGTAGTGTGGGGCAAAACAGTATTTCTCTTACGTCCTCCGACAGTCGCCGCCTCCTCTAAGTCATCACAATTGGATATTGTCCACCTGTCCGTAGGACCAGCTAGGCATATAGACTTAGTCAAAAGACAAAAGGCATTAGCATATACACACCCACGGGGGCTGTCCCATCTGGCCAATATCCCCCCTGCATCACCACTCCCAACTCAGTTTTAATCTGCCTAGCATCAGGACTAGTTAGGCTTTCCTTCTGCTGGGGCTTCTGTCTCAGCCTTCCTGATCTTTTATTTGATTTTCTTTGAAAATGTCAGTTTTTTTTCTCTCACTTTACTAGCTGTTTATTTTGTCAGCTTTAGTGTTAGTTTATTCTTCGGATGAAGATGGATCATGCGGTGCTGGGATTCGGACTGGCCGCCCTGGTTCTCCAGGGCACTGAGGGTCAGATGGACCCCCAGCCCGCCATCGAGCGTTCAGCTATGGTTCGCCCTGGCACTAAGAACGACCCATCCCTATTCGATGCAGGGATGCAGCCGTGAGGTGGCTACCTCACAGGACTCGTCTGCGGTGCTGCAGCGTCATGTCCCTGGCTCACGGCACTCCCTGTCAGATGAGGACAGAGGTTTATCCGTGCATAGAGGCTCCCCCACGCCATTGTACAGGTAAGTACTTTTCTGTGTGGGGCCTCTGTCTGGGGTGGCAGTCTGTGTTGCTGTGTGTCCCCATGTCTGTGCCTGTGTGACTCCCTGTGCGATCCCTGCGGGGTTCGTTTTTGTACAGATATGTCTGTTTGCTGGGGGTCACTGTCCCTGTGTCACCTTAGGTGCATGTTTGGGGGTACAGCCGTGTGTCTGGTGCGGCGACCGCTGCGGACGAAAATTTGCGCGGTCCGCCATGTTTTTTGCTATGCACACTGTGTGGCCCCTCTGGGGCGAGTATACCGCTCGTTTTTGGCGCCATCCGCCGCCATTTTAGGGGCGGGAGAACGATCGGTTCCGCCGCATGTCGGCGGCCATTTTAGTGAAGCCTCCTATGCTTCCCTATGGGGCAGCCATTTTCCCTGAGGTCTGGCTTATAGCCAGCCCCTCCCAACAGCATTTCCTTTTTCTCTGCGACAGCACAGGCACAGGTAGCAATGATCTGCAGGCTCTGCAGTGTATCCCTCTGTCTTCTTCTGCATACTGCTTCTGGCTCAGTTTTTTTCTTTCTCCTTTGGGGGTCTTCATTGCTGTGACAGTAGCGGTGGGCTGCGCACTCCGCAGCGCTATTTAAGGGGACAGTACGCTAATTTTTTGCACTGTAATTTTTTACTGTATTGAGCCATGGATTCTCAGGAAAGCAAGTTTCCTCCTGCTTTGGTGGGGGGCCCCAGCTCTCCTGTGGCCCCGCTGCGACCTGATCTGGCTGCAGTAGTGGCAAATATGGAAATGCTGATGTCTGAACGGGCTGCGAGAACACAGCGGTACCTTCGGTTAGCTATTGCAGAGGACCACTACCAGTTTGTGGCGTTACCTTTCGGTCTCGCTTCGGCACCAAGGGTGTTTACCAAGGTGTTGGCACCGGTCCTGGGCCTGCTACGGGCCCAGGGCATTGCGGTCCTGGGGTACCTGGACGATCTGCTTCTGAGATTGAGAGCCAGCCAGGACCTTGTGCGCGATCTGTCCATCACGGTACAGACGCTCCAGGAGTTCGGATGGACCATCAACGTTCAGAAATCAGTGTTGTCTCCGTCGATTCGCCTTCCCTATCTGGGAATGGTTCTGGACTCTGCTCAGGCAAAGGTATTCTTGCCGGAGGGCAAGCTCCGGACTTTGCGGGACGAACTCAGGTCCCTCAGGGACAATCCGTCCTCATCACTCAGGACCTGCATGCGGGGCCTGGGGTTGATGGTGTCGGCCTTCGAGGCGATTCCCTTTGCCCAGTTCCACGCGCGGGCTCTCCAGACGGAGATCCTGGCCAGGTGGGACAGACTTCCTCAGTCCTTGGATCTGGATGTCTCCTTGAGTCGCCAGACCAGATTGGCTCTTCTGTGGTGGATCCAGTCCTCGGCGGTGGCGGAAGGCAAGTCCTTCCGCCCTGTGGTGTGGACAGTGGTTACCACGGACGCCAGCCTGTCGGGCTGGGGTGGAGTCCTGGGCAACCTATCTGCCCAGGGCACTTGGTCGGAGGAGGAATCCTCCCTCCCGATAAATGTACTTGGAACTAAGAGCGATACATTCCGGGTGTGAAAAATTGGCAGGCCGACTATCTGAGCCGCCAGACCCTGGACCAGGGGGAATGGTCCCTTCACCCGGAGGTCTTTCAGATGCTGTGTGCGAATTGGGGATCCCCAGATGTGGATCTGTTCGCATCCCGGCTAAACCGAAAGGTGGAAAGCTTCGTGGCATGATCGCGCGATCCGTTGGCGGACGCTTCGGATGCGTTGGTGGCCCCTTGGCATCAGTATCGTCTGCTGTGCGCCTTTCCTCCGATTGTTGCTATCCCGGTTCCTTCGCAGATTGGCCTCGGAACCGCACATGGTGATTCTGGTGGCACCGGACTGGCCTCGCCGGTCCTGGTACGCCGACGTTGTTCGCCTGGCAGTGGCACCTTCGTGGCGCCTGCCTCTGCGGGAAGATCTCCTGTCTCAAGGTCCGATCTTCCATCCTGCTTTACAGTCGCCGGCTTTAACGGCCTGGCTGTTGAGACCCAGGTCTTGAAGGACAAGGGTCTATCCTCTGAGGTTATCCCTACCTTGATCAAGGCTAGGAAATCTTCCTCTGGTAAGATCTATTACCGTACCTGGAAGGCCTACTTCAACTGGTGTGAGTCCAGGGGGTTTTCCCCTCGTTCTTACTCGGTGTCGAATCTTGGCTTTCCTCCAGTCTGGTGTGGATCAGCGCCTGGCGCTGGCCACAATAAAGGGCCAGGTGTCAGCACTGGCGGTCCTTTTCCAACGCCCTGTGGCGTCTCATTCCTTGGTGCGCACATTCATTCAAGGTGTGCGACATTTGGCTCCTCCCAGAAAGGAGCCTTTACCTCCATGGGACCTGAACTTGGTCCTGTCCGCGTTGCAGCGGGCTCCCTTTGAATATATCAGGGAGATATCGTTGCCTCTGCTGTCGAAGAAAGTTGCTTTTCTTGTGGCGATCACTTCGGCTCGCAGAGTGTCGGAGCTGGCGGCGTTGTCTTGCCGCTCCCCTTACTTGATAATTCACAGGGATAAGGTGGTTTTGCGACCACCCCCATCCTTCCTTCTCAAGGTGATCTCGGATTATCACCTTAATGAGGACATTGTCCTGCCTTCGCTTTGTTCGAAGCCAATACATCCAAAGGAGATTGCCTTGCATTCCTTGGATGTTGTCAGGGCGATCAGGGTTTACCTGTCGTCTACGGAGTCCTTTCGGAAGACGGATTCCCTCTTTGTCCTTCCTGAGGGACCTCGGAAGGGCATGGCTGCGTCCGCAGCGACTATTGCCAAATGGATCAGACAGACCATTGAACAGGCTTACGCCTTGAAGGAACGGGTTCTGCCCTTCCCTGTTAGGGCGCACTCTACCAGGTCTTTGAGTACTTCCTGGACCTATTGGCATCGGGCCTCGGTGGCCCAGGTGTGCAGGGCGGCGACTTGGTCGTCGGTGCACACGTTTTCCAAGTTCTACAAAGTAGACATTCTGGCATCAGCTGATGCTTCTTTTGGCCGCAAAGTTCTCAGTGCGGCTGTGTCATGATGGACCCTTGAGTTTTTTTCTCTGGGTCCCTGGCTGTTGGCATTTGCTTTCCTGGGCTGTTGCTCCTGTTGAGCATGTTTTTTTTCTCTGTTGCCCAGTTGGTTCTTACAGTGATTGTAAGATTCCTTTCTCTGATGTGGGTACTGCGTTGCCTTTTCTACGGTTGCGTCTCCCACCCCTCATGTCTATACTGCTTTGGGACATCCCAATTGTGATGACTTAGAGGAGGCGGCGACTGCCGGAGGACGTAAGAGAAAACAGAATTTTTGTAAAATCTTACCTGTAAAATTCCTTTCTCTGAGTCCTCCGACAGTCGCCGCCCCCGCCCCTCTTTTGTGGGGTTCTTATTACCTACTGCTATGCTACCAAACTGAGTTGAGAGTGGTGATGCAGGGGGGGTATTGGCCAGATGGGACAGCCCCCGTGGGTGTGTATATGCTAATGCCTTTTGTCTTTTGACTAAGTCTATATGCCTAGCTGGTCCTACGGACAGGTGGACAATACCCAATTGTGATGACTTAGAGGAGGCGGCGACTGTCGGAGGACTCAGAGAAAGGAATTTTACAGGTAAGATTTTACAAAAATTCAGTTTTTCCGCTCCAATAGCTGCCGTTGCTTCTTCTTATACCCGCGTGAAGCCGCCGCTTGTGGGATAGCCTTCATCCCTTGTTAGGGCAGAATATGATCCCACAATGGCAGCTTCTAAGTTAACAGCTGGGTTAGACTTGGCTTGGACAACCCGCCAGTGGACCGTGACCAGCACCGCCGTCCAATAGTATTTCTGAAAGCAGGGCATTGCTAGTCTGCCAGAGAATAGAGGGGGCTGTATTTCATGTTTAGCTATCCTAGGGGCTGCCCCAGCCCAGATGAAGGATGAAATGAGCCCATCTAGCTTTTGGAAAAATGCACCAGGAATAGGGATTGGGGTTTTTCCTAAAAATATAAAGGAATTTTGGAAGAAATGTCATCTTAAGGACATTTACCCATCCAACTGTGGTTAAAGGGAGTGTTTTCTATATCTGGGATTTAAGTATTTGCTTCTGCAGCACAGGGTATAAATTGTCAGCCAGGTAATAAGATGGGTTGTTGCGTATTACAATACCAAGATACTTGAACTGGGATACCCATTGTCTCAAGCCTGTCATTAGGCTTGAGAAAGAGGCATTGCTGCCTCCAAAATGCAAAGCCATTCCCCCTCCGCACCCTTCTACATCTGATATTGACCATATTCCCATGCAGTCAGACTGGCTCCTGAGCTATTGTGTATTCTCAGGTTTTGAGCTTTTGCATCTCCTAATACTGACAGTGTTGCTCCCATCTGTGTAAGATGACTCCGATGCTCATGGATGACCTTTTTTAAGCTTGATATGGATATTTATTCCTACTTCATGTGGGTTGCATTGCCATGCCTGTGCGCAGATTGGGCCAGATTGCCCTGTAAAATCTTCCTAATTTGTATTGAACACATTTACATGGCAGTCTTTAATTACATTCGGTGTCGGAGTAACTATACCCAGGCCCTGATTTTTTTAGTTTTTTTTTTTCTCTGAAATGTATACACATGTGTTTATACATTTATAGAAGCATGGTTAAAGAGAGACTCTTCATGATGATCAGCTCACTGCTGATATACACATCAGGGCTACATAAGAGGAAGGGGTTTGTCGTTGAAAATAAAGCTTTGTTAATTAAACAAAGTGGCTCCTAATTTTTTTTTTTTTTAGCTGGCTCCTAGATTCAAAGCAAATTTGTCAAGCGGTGGGTAAGCTATGGTATATGTGGGCACATGAAGCTGCTTAAAAAGGTTAGCACAGCTTGACAGCCAAAAAAGCCATGTATACAAATGATTACAGATAAATCTCTCATTCATTCTTACTGGTTTCTAGAAGCCCTGTTCACAAACTATGTAACCCTTTTGCTGGAAGTAGTTAAAAGTTGCATGGACTCAAATCATTTTGTGCAGAAAGACAAACTCCATTAGATGCAACACTCTGCCACTATTTTAAAATATATCCACAGATCATTACTGCTCTGGTTTGTGTACACCATGCTGATCTTTGCTTGAATTGTAATCCGAAAGCATGCTAATATTACATTGTTTCCCAAGTTATGAGTAATAAATGCATTTCACAGAAAATGCAGGCTATGTATGTGAACATATTTTTTTTTTTTTTCCAAAATATCTTTATTGAGGATTAACATGAAAAGAAACTGGCATACAGCAAATTCACAGTAACGTCTGTGTTAACAGGTGTGATAAGATTTCAAACATATTCTGACATCAGTAAGACATTGGTATTTAAAAAGCAGTAACAGTATGTGATGTAGCATATTTTAAGGGAAAATACTAAATCTTATTAAATCGCAATGAAAATCATAAGGAATAAGTCTGCTCAAACAAATGACCTTAAATCTCGAATAGATAAAAAGAGAGTGGTATATGAAAAAGGTTACAGAAAGTAAGCCTATTTTGAGTAGGTGTATGGGTTTAAAAAGAGGTTCTATAAGTGTGGTATATTTTAACCATATAATCAGTTCGAAATAAAGAGTGATAGAATAAAAATTGAAAGGGTGTTAACAAGACTCATTTAAGTGGGATGATATAGTCTGCTGTATGACGCAACTCCCTGGACGGAAAAGGGGTTTGCCCCCCCCACAATCTCATAGGATGTAGGGTGCTTACCCCCCCCCCCCCCCATGGTGGGAGCAGCGTACCCAGCCAAAATGAAAAGCGCAAAAAAAAAAAAAAAAAAAAAGGAAAGATGTAGTGATTCTCCTAAAGGAGGTGAACATATTTTTATAGTTCTAATGCTCAGACCAATAGTAAAAGACCTCACAGGGTGTAACCTACCTGTATTTGCCTAACAAAAAATAAGTTTGCCACTTTTGGTAGATTTACTAAAGGAAAATAGGCCGTTCACTTTGCAAGTGCAATTGCGCTTATTTTCCCCAGAGCTTAGTATGTTTTAAAGCTTCACTTTGTAAATAATACCCAAATCGGCTACAAGGAAAATTATAAAAAAAAAAAGCTGCATTTTTGCTTGGACTTGATTAATGATGGAAATCAGCAGAGCTTTACCACATTCACTAAGCTCTAGGGGAAAATGAGTGCAACTGCTTTTGCAAAATTCAGTCTATTTGCCTTTAGTAAATCCACCCCTTTGTATTTTCATAAAGGGGTCATATGTACTCTTGCATCCTCTTTATGTATATTTACCAAAAATGCAGTTTTATCAAGTTTTCTCTTTCTTTTCGATTTCTGTTTTAGGGATATACCGTGAGTTGTGCCTAGAGTCTGTAAAGAACAAACATGACTGTGAAATCCAAGCCGCCCGCCAACACTGTGAGGTATCTTTTTTGTATGCTTAAGCAAATTGATATTAATATGCACATGTTGTTCTACACACACTTTATATACCTAAAGAAATTCAATACAATGGAGTCCAGTCTTGTATAGTAAGTACATCCAGGATTTGTTTGAGCATGAATGTTAGAGTTCATTCACATGCCAATGCTACTCAATGCAGGCCCAATACAAGCACAATGTAAAATACATTGCTTTCAATGGACCCAGTTCTGGGAGAAAATGGGACATACTACATTTAAACACAGCTCAATGCACTACAACATGTCTAAACACAGTGCAGTGTGCATTAAGGAAATGGCAAATAGGCTCTTGCCAACTGCGTATAGCGTGCATCAACTTGTGTTTAACAGAATTCACACGGCATGTTTTCTGTCTAAATGCCCTTTACATTGTGTCACACTGTGGTAACATGGCGTTGTGCAATATCATGCCTTTCATTCTGAATGGCACTCCAACACACCTTCTCAACGCACATGCATTGCAGCACAGCACAACATAATGTGCGCTGCCGCATAGGCTGCATGACTTTTTTTGGTGCATTCAGCAGCCCATTCAAATGCCTACTGGCGAGTAATGTGGGAGACGAATAAATGCTGTTGCATCACACAAGCAGAGGGCATGCAGTAAGACATGTGCAAGGAGAAATAAAAATGTTACAATAAAGATGCACAGGGCTCTACAGACGGGTGTTGCATAGCTTTCCAGCAACATACCATTATCGTTACCTGGTATTTAAGCCGTGATTGACAGAGGAAGTCTGTGCTGAAATAAAACCCCATGTAGTGCTGGGAACTACAGGGGGCTTGCCGAGGACAGCCAGGCATCTGACCACACAAGGTGTTCTGTGGCTAATTACTGGTGTCCAAAGCTGCAGGGTAGGAAAAAGTGGCATACATGTGTGATGAGTAGTGTGTGTGGTGTCCCCCCCCCACAGCCGCTCTAGTCTGGTCAAGTGATCTCCCCTGTGTCATCCAGGCTGTGAGGAGAGAGTGCTCTGACAACTGCTAGTAAAGCATGAAGCAGTGACGTCACCCATAGGCTTCAGTGGACTACCTGTTGTCAGCACTTCCTCCTCTACCCTGTAGCTACGTTGGCTGACACGGGGGAGCTAGTTCACATGACCAGACCAGAGAGGCTTGAAAATAGCGAAGTATATGCATCTTTCTTACACAAGTTAAGTTTTGCATAAGTTTTTAGAGAGGAGCAGACAGCTTTAAGGCAAATTGGGTGTAAACTGAAATTCCACTTTCAAACTTTTTTTATACAAATTTTATGTCTGCAAAACTATCTTCTGTTGCTTTGCAGAGTGAGAAGCTTTTACTGTATGATACTGTTCAAAGTGAACTAGAAGAAAAGATCCGCAGACTGGAGGAGGACCGTCACAGTATTGATATTACATCAGGTAAGCTTAAAAAATGTGAAACCAATATGTAACTACAGATCATGTCCATTTTTCTAATATGTACCTGTATAGGAGACAGATTCCATTCCCCATCATATACTTGTGGTTATGGATTTTTTTTGCTGGCTGTAAAGATAGATTATACGTATAAATTTTCCTGAATGGGGAAAAAAAACAAAACTTTTGCTTTCGTTCATTGACAGACACAGCTCCTGATCTTCATAAACATAGGGTTATACAACCCCTAGGACACTAGGCAGAAAAAGAATCTGGCTATGCCGATGGGCAGTCCCAGGGGCATACTCCCTCTCTGCTATAGGTGCTCAGTTGTTACAAGCAGTGTCAGAAGAATTACAACTCCTCCACAGGGGGGTGCGTGCTGTGTCCATCAATGATCATCAGAGAAATGGATTTTACATTAAGTCAAAAATCCCATTTCTGTTTCGTTCATTGACCGACACAGCTCCTGATGGTCATAACCATTGGGACGTCTCAAAGCAGTGTAAAATATGAGGGGTGGGAACAGGAAAAAATTCCCCAAGGCTAAACCGTAGCCAACCAGGCAACAGGAGCGCAACCAAACAACTGGAGCCCACCTGAAAAAAGAATAATACACCCTCAAAGAGGATCAGGTCCTCTCAAACAGCAGCCTGCAAAACCTTGCGGCCAAAGAAAGCATACACAGATGCACATCCACTTTATAAAACTTTGCAAAAGTGTGCACCGACGACCAGGTGGCCACCTTGCAAACCTGTGTCACTAACGCCTGATGGTGGAAGGCCCTGGAGGCACTAAGCGATCGCATATAATGTGCCTTAACAGGAAAAGGAGGGTTTTTTTTTTTTAGTAAGGACCTAGTTCCTTGCTGGGATCTCTGGTCTTGGCAACATATATATTTTTTATGATAGAAATGTTTTCTTCTGGATTTTTCCTGTGAGATCTACAATCAACTGCCGGACTGGGCGACGGGCTGGATAATTTAGATCCAGTGGTCACTCCAGTCTGGCCAAAGAGTGCGCACAGACCTTACCTCTGCGATAGGTTGGCCGTGATATAACCCCACTGGACAGGGGCTGGCCTGCGAGTTAAACACCTCGCGAGGCCGCTTATGACCAGGTTTCGGCCCGAGTCGCAGTGTTCCTCCTGGCCGACAGCTCGCCTCATTTCGATGGAGAGGGGATCTGTCTGGAGTGGTGCCTATCTGTTTTCTGGTATGGTGGGTAGCTGCCCACCCCTCTCCCCCTGGAGGGTTTTGGGGTGGATGTGGGCCCCTCCTTCGGACAGTCAGATCCCCGGGTTCCCCTCTTTCCTGCCAGGTACCCCCCTTTTTTCATCATTCCCCTATCCCACCTCCACCCCCCTTCCCCCTCCACTTATGCTGGGGCTGTTTGGGTGGTCTGGTCCACCTCCTGGGGTCGGGGCAGGGCACTTTGCTGGCAATGGGGGCTGGGGGGTATGCCAACGGTGACTGGGTGATTTGCTGTGTGGGGAGGGTGGTTGTACCTGGTGGGGGTTCCTGCCAGGGCTCCATATCCTGCCTGGGTCTGCCCTTGAGGCCTCGGAATCCCTCCTGCGTTCCTGGGAGCCTTGTGGTGCTGCGTGGGCCACCATTTTGTTGTAGCCTGTGTTTCTATGCATGGTGGCCATGTTTGTGTAGTCCGGCAGCCATTTTGCAGTGGCTTGCCATTGAAAATAGCAGTGGCTTGCCATTGAAAATAGCAGTGGCTATTAGAGTGGTGCCCTGTGGGTGGCGATTTTGGCGGTCGGAGCCCCTCCTCATCCCCCTGTTGCTGACTCGTGGATCCTTTCACTTCCTGATAGCCGCACATGAGTGCAAATTATCCTGGTGGCTGCAGGTGCCTGTTTCTGCTGGGTGGTGAGTCTGGTGGGATCCTCTTCCTCTCTGCTGAGGATCGCTTAGTGCCTGACGGTGGTTGGTGCTGCCAGCGCGGTGGGAGTTATCCCTTGCAGTGTTTTTCACCTTGGTGACTCATGGAGTCTTTGGAGCACATCTTCCCACCTAAACCCCTCTCTGGGTCCCAACCATCTATCGATTAACTGACGGCAGTCTTGGAGTCATTTGTGTCTCGGGTGGAGGTGGTTTTCGGGCGACGGGCCAGCAAAAAGCGCCCCCCTGCCTCATCTGTCTCATCAGATCCTGAATCTGATTTGGACGTGGGTCACTCTGCTGAGTCTTCGACCACGCACCCAGAATCCTCTGATAGTGAGGATGATTGCTCCACATCTGCAACTGCGCACGAAAAGGCGCTGGTGGAAGCACTGCGTGAGACCTTGCAGATGGGAGGACGCATCTGCGACAGATGCGCAAGTTTCCTTTGGTACTCACAAGCCATTCAGAGCGGTAAAGGGGTTTCCTTTCCCCATCTATTTTGACAAAATTGTCACTAAAGAGTGGGGACAACCAAAGCGTCCCCTTGTGGTCCCTAAGAGGTTTGCTAGGCGATACTCCTAAGAGGAGTCCCTTTATTAAGAAGTGGACTGTTCCACCGGTGGTGGACCCTCTGGTTTCCAGATTAAACAAGGCAACCATGATTCTGGTTGAGGAGTCCCTGGCCTTTAAAGATCTGGCTGACAAGAGGTGGAGGCTGTGGCCAGCAATATGTACGTTCTGGGTGGTTCAGCACTGAGGCGGGTATTCACCATTGCCCTGATGTCGCAAACTCTGACTGAGTGGGCTAAGCTTTTAACCTGTGACCTAGAGGGAAAACTGCTCCCCCCTACCTTTGCTGAGCTGGCAGAGGGGCTGGTCCAGGGGCTGCAGTTTTTCTGTGATGCCCCTTTGGATGCGGCTCTCCATTTCAGCAGTGGTCCTGCGGCGTGTCTTTTGGCTTAAATGCTGGTCAGCGGACCAGACTTAAAAAATAGCCTTGACTGATCTACCCTTTCAGGGAAGATTGCCTGTTTAGAGCTAGATGACATCATTAACGGTCTCACAGAGTACAAGAGTACCTTTCTTTTGCAGGCTACTAAGAGCAAGGAACCTTGTCGTATATGTGGGCTCTCAGGAAGTTTTTTTTTTTTTCGTCTCTCAGGGTCGACTGACAAGGGCTCGAAGCCTTTCAGGGCCTTCTCTGGAGGATCAAATTAACCTGGTCTGGCAAGCCGAGAGCGGGCTTCTCCAGACCTGTGGACAAGGCTCCTTGAATGAAGGTGCGCCCTCTCCCGTATCTGGGGTGGGCTCCTTCACTGGTTTCCAGACCCATGGACTTCCCTGGTAGAGGACGAGTGGGTTCACAAAGTCATTCGGTCCGGCTACAAGATCAAGTTTCGCTCTTGTCCCCTGGCAAGGTTCTTTCCTTCCAACTTGTGCCTGTCCCCCCCCCCCCCCCCCCCGGATTGCATACAGGGTCTGTTTGGGGTGGTACAAGGCCTGTTACTTCAAGGGGAGATTGTCGCGGTTCGGACTTCGGAACGTTTTCAGGGTTTTTACTCAAACCTGTTTACAGTTCCCAGGAAGGAAGGCAAGGTGCGTCCAATCGTGGACCTCAAGGTGCTGAACTGCTTTGTGCGGGTGCAGAGGTTCGGAATGGAGTCCATTCGCACGGTGGTGGCATCCCTGCATCGGGGATTTTCTTGCCTCTATTCACATCAAGGATCCTTACCTTCACATTCCAATATGTGACAGTCACCAGCGCTTTCTCCACTTTGCCGTGGGACAGGGGCATTATCAGTTTGTGGTTATACCCTTCGGTCTCGCCTCTGCTCCTCGGGTCTTCACAAAAGTGTTAGCACTGGTGCTAGCTTTGTTACGCCAGCGGGGGATTGCGGTACTAGGCTACTTGGACAACCTCCTTCTGCGAGCAGTCTCCTACTGCTCTGGTGGAAAACCTGCAGATCACCGTACAAACTCTGCGGGAGTTTGGCTGAATTATGAATTTTCAGTAGTCTGCTCTGGTTCCGTCCACAAAACTGGACTATCTGGGTTTGACTTTGACAAACTCCAGAAATTGCGAGTGGGTAATTCATTTCTTGCTGTCCAGCAGATTGTCATCCCTCTGGACTTGCATGCGAGTGCTGTTTCTGATGGTGTCTACCTTCGAGGTGGTTCCATTTGCACAGTTCCATACGAGGTCCCTGCAAAGGGAGGTTCTGGCCAAATGGGACAAGACTCCGCAGTCTCTGGACAATCAGTCGGGGAACGAAGGAGTCCCTGATATGGTGGCTTCCTTCTCCGGCTCTTCCTCTTGGCAAATCCTTCCTCCCCTTGCATTTCGACAGTGGTTACCATGGAAGCCAGCCTGTCCAGCTGGGGAGGCGTCTTCGGCAAACAGTCTGCTCAGGGGATCTGGACACTGGAAGAGTCGAGACTACCGATCTATGTCTTGGAACTTCGAGTGATCAGGATGGATCGTCTTTAGGGAGGCCCAGTGCGCATTCAAACGGACAATGCAACAGCCGTCGCTTATGTCACTCAACAGGGGGGCACAAAAAGTGTCCTGGCGGCTCTGTAGGTAGCTGGCATTTGAAGGTGAGCAGTATGATTCGTTCCAGCCCTTTCCGCCATACACATTCCCAGGGTGGAAAATTGGCAGGCAGATTACCTCAGTCAGCAGGCATTGGACCAAGGGGAGTGGTCTCTTCATCCGGAGGTGTTTCATAAGTTGTCTCCGGTGGGGCGTTTTGGCTCAACAGAAAGGTGCAGAGGTTTGTGGCTCGGTAACGAAATCCTCTTGCGGACGCCACAGATTCTTGGTGGCCTCATGGGGTCAGTATCGTCTGCTTTATGCCTTCCCTCCTCTCAAGCTTCTGCCAGGATCGAGGCTGAAGGGATAACCGTCATCTTAGTGGCTCCGGATTGGCCTCGCCGGGCTTGGTACGCTGATCTGGTTCGGCTGGTCGCCGACGTTCCTTGGAAGCTTTCTCTCAGGGAGGATCTGCTGTCTCAAGGACCGAATTTCCATCCTGTTCGTGGGTATCAGTTTTACACCTTAAACAGTTATTGCTGGGGAAGGCTCTGCCCATCAATTTCCCCATACTTTGTCCTATTTTTCTCAGGCAACCTCTATGTAAATACGTGTTTTTATAGAGGGGCAAGACATTATTAATTTGCTTTTTTCCAAAGGGAGAGGGACGGCAGAGCCCATTTCTTCCAACATAAGGTGATGGCTTTTTCTAGCATAGAATAAAAGACTGATCTGGGTCTTTTCCGCTGCCCTAGATACCAGGTCCTCTACCAGACCCAGAAGACATAATCCGGGGCTGGAACTATGAAAACTCCTACTATTGAGTGTGCCACAGAGTGCACTTGTGCCCAGTATACACAAATTTTAGTGCAAGACTAAAATATATGGGTATAATCCCCCAAGGTATGGTCACAGAGCCAGGACTCAGTGGAGAGGGAAGGCCTCATTTTGTGTAACCGGTAAGGAGTGCGATACGCCTTATGAACAGTCTTAAATTGTATGGGGCGGTCCCGTAGGGAGCCAAGAATTTTAGAATTTTGATGGGAAATCCCATATGACTTCCCAATCCTCCAAAGTTCAACTCTGAAGCATCGTGGAGCCTGTGCTGGCAAAGAGCTGACCACAGGGGAAAACACCAGGAGAAGATGTGCATAAAGAATTAAAGTAGGTCAAAACCAGGTACCTGCCACCCCCCCCCCCCCAAAAAAAAAATCCAAATGTGGAGGGGGAAGACCAGAAGTTCCACTTTAATCTGCTGGTTTCTTCAGTGACCATGAGTTTATAACACTAATGAATAGCTCTGAGGATGTGTAATTTGGTTTAAGATCATGTTATAGAGTTCAAGCAGATTCTAACATAGTTTTTCTGAGAATTCTTGCAATTGAGAGTAACACGAAACCTACAAGTGGCATCAAACCCAGTAGGTTAAATCCATATCATCAATAAAAACTGATGAACCATAGGTCCAAATAGGCATTCGAAACCCTTCCTATCAGAGCAGAAAGTGATGGTAAATTCCTTTTTTTAAACAGAGACACAGACAAAACACAGAACATTGTTAGTAGAGTAGAGAATGTTTTAAAACTACACCCTGTTCCAAATTATTATGCAAATTTATATTTTTCTCATTTGCCTAAATAACTCATGTAAATAACAGTCAGCATAATTCACATGTTATGAACTATTAAGAGTACAATTCAAATTTTATTGAACAAAAACCTCCTAATGATAACAGTATTTTTTTTAAACATAAAAAAACTTACAATGCACTGTTCCAAATTATTACGCACGGTAATTTTCAAAACACTTTATAGGTTGTAAAGAACTGAAAATGGTAATTTGTTGTGTTTGCAGCATATTTTACTGAAATCAAAAGCTTTTTCAATCAAACCTATAACAACATTTTAACATAGGACCCCTTATTTTTTAGCAGCTTCACAAGTCTTGCATCCATTGAACTTGTGAGTTTTTGGACAGTTTCTGCTTGAATTTGTTTGCAAGATGTCAGATTAACCTCCCAGAGCTGCTGTTTTGCTGTAAACTGCCTCCCATCCTCATAGATCTTTTGCTTGAGGATGCTCCAAAGGTTCTCAATAGGATTGAGGTCAGGGGAGGGATGGAGGCCACACCATGATTTTTTTCCTTTTTATCCCCATAGCAGCCATTGATGCAGAGGTATTCTTTGCAGCATGAGATGGTGCATTGTCATGCATGAATATGTTTTTCTTACGGAAAGCATAGTTCTTCCTTTTGTACCAGGGAAGAAAGTCCACATACTTTGCCGGGGTCATCTTTACACCTTCAGGGACCCTAAAGGGGCCAACCAGCTCTCTTCCCATGGTTTCAGCCCAAAACATGACTCCACCACGGCCTTGCTGACGTCGCAGCCTTGTTGGAACAGGGTGGCCGTCCACCAACCATCCACTACTCCATCCAGGGTTGCACGGAACTCATCAGTGAACAGGACTGTTTGAAAATTAGTCTTTATGTAATATTCTGCCCAATGCAGCCATTTTCTGCTTGTGAGCATTGGTTAGTGGTGGCCGAATAGAAGGTTTATGCACAGTTGCAAGACTCTGGCGGATTCTACACCTTGATGTCCGTGGGACTCCAGAGGCACCAGCAGCTTCAAATATTTGTTTGCTGCTATGTTATGGTATTTTAACAGCTGCTCTCTTGATCCGATGTGTGGATCTGGCAGACATCTTTCTCAATGTGCCTTTCTCTGCACAAACCCGTCTGTGCTCTGAATCAGCCACAAATCTCTTAATAGTATGATGATCACGCTTTCGTTTTCGTGAAATATCTAATGTTTTCATACCTCGTTCAAGGCATTGAACTATTTCACTCTTTTCGGCAGCAGAGATCCTTTTTCTTCCCCATATTGCATAAAAATCGTGCTCTGCTTAAAGCGGTTGTAAATCCTTGGGGGGAAAAAAAAAAAAAAAAAAAAACCTGCAAGACAAAGGCATAATGGGCTAGTATGCATCGCATGCTAGCCCATTATGTGTAACTTACCTTAGAACGAAGCCCCGACATGGACCCCCGGACATCGCTGCGGGCGCTGCCATGATCCCTCGCCGTCTCTTCCGGGATCGGCGGCTCCGGCGCGGTGATTGGCCGGAAGAGACGGCTCCGGCGCGATGATTGGCCGGAGCCGCGATGAAGTCACTCCCGCACATGCGCGCTGGAGTGATTTTCCGGCAAGCTCCCGGCAAATTAATTGAAGGTCCCCCCGGACCTTCAGAGCGCATGCGCCGCTCGCGAGAGAGGCTGCATGCACTGTAAATATCTCCTAAACCATGCCGGTTTAGGAGATCTTATTTGTACCTACAGGTAAGCCTTATTATAGGCTTACCTGTAGGTAAAAGTGTCAAAAAGCGGGATACTACCGCTTTAATAATGTGGAACACTCTCCTTTAGTAGTTTTTCCTTAAATTGGGATCACCTGGCAATCTACTGTAATTATCACAGGTGTTGGAGATTGTTTTCAGTGATCAAAAGAGCCCTGAGACACAATGCCATCCTTGTGTTAAACTGAAAAACAAAATGTAATCTTTGTGCCACTTAAATAGAATTTGCATAATAATTTGGAACAGGGTGTAGTTTTTATATTTCCATTTGTTCCTTCCTGCGTTTATGATATCCATACCCCTAATTTTTTTTTACAGGCATCAGTTGGACAAAAAGAAGCAAATCTTTAACCAAAACGAATAAAAATGTTTTGTCTGGATTTGGGCTTTGCCTGATTGGTTCTGCCATAGGAAAAATGTCTTACAAATAGGCATATTTTTACTAAAATAGAATGTTATTACATTTTTTTTTACTATACAGTGGAAACGCTCCTACAATAAACTAAAACATAACACATCACATTGTATTCCTTGACTTTTCAGAGCTGTGGAACGATGAACTACAGTCGCGGAGGAAACGTAAAGACCCCTTCAGCCCCGATAAGAAGAAGAAGCCTGTTGTTGTTTCTGATATCCTTTTGTCTGTTGAATGGTTTTCCTTTTTCTTTACAAAGGTGTTATTCTAATTTTTCTCGTTCAATACTTTTATTGAGTTTTATAAAACAGCCATAAAGCAAGTTACAAAACAAAAACAGAAGTAGAAATACTGTTATTGTTACAGAAGTATTATAAATGTTATACTGTATAGTGAAGTTTTCACAAAAGGAAGGAACAAAAGAAAAAGGTAGAATTATTAATATGATATTCTGAGATATTAAGATTTTGAGAAGGTATTCAAAACATGGCTGTGGGGGGAAAAAAAAAAAGGGGAAAAGGGAAGAAGTCAGCAGGGTGTGGGTAAAGGAGAGGGCATCGAGAATAGAACTTGTACCACAAAAGTTAATACAAAGTAAATAAAATATAAGTCTTGACTACCAAGCATTCAGAACCTGTTCCTCAAAACCCGGTGATGGGCTATGTTTAATCCAAGGGTCCCAAATGCTTATAAAAGTACTAAATTTATCGCAATCCATGGCTTCCATTTTTGCATGTAATAATGCATTATTCATCCTATGTTTGACTTCTACAAGATTCAAAGTTGTAGTCTTCCAAGCTTTGGCTATTGTTTAGTGGCATTAAGAAGCTGAAGGAATAATTTGAATTGTTTTCGTGTCAGGCATGCGTGTCGGGCATGCAGGTTTTAAATTTAAAATGGCAATCACCGGATCTGGAGTAATATCTATTTCAAACATTTTAGATGCTAGAGAGAATATTTCTTTCCAAAAACTGTAGCAATTGAGCAATTCCACCATATATAATATGAACATGTGTACCTATTTCCGTACAACCTCTAAAACAAATGGCTGGATAGTTTGATGTGAACTTGGCGATTCTAGCTGGTACCATCGTGAAAGAACCTTGTATGATGATTCAATTGCGATAATATTTGAAGAAGACTTTGTTACAGACCAGATTTCAGACCATTCTGATTGGTTAAGTGTACGGCCAAGGTCATTCTGATTGGTTAAGTTTACGGCCAAGGTCTGTTTCCCATTTCTTGACATAGTTTGGTGTATCTACGTCTGGATTGTTAAATTGAGAATATAGGCTAGAAATTAGACCTCTGGAGTGTGGGTTGTTGATACAGATACGCTCAAATTGAGAGAGCTGATTCAGAATGGTACCATTTGTTATAAATGGGGTATAGAAATTTTTAATTTGGAGATATCGAAAAAGTTCTGAATGTGGTAAATGATGTGATTCACAAAGTTCAGGAAAACTTAAGATAGAAGAGCTAGAGACCAGATTAAATAGCCTTGACAGGCCTGACCTAGACCATGCCCGAAATGAATTTGGGAATTCCCAAGCTGGATAAAAGGCTGGATTTCTCAGAAAAGATTGTAGTGGATTGTGTGTGTAGACTGTAAATTATAATTAGTCTTTAGTCTATCCCATAAAGAGAGAGAATGCTTGGTAATTGGATTAGTAATATGTTTTCGATCTGATGGTTGTAACCATAAGAGATTGGAAATTGAGATGGGGTCACATTCGATAGATTCTATCGGAACCCATAAGGGAATTTCAGTAGTGGCATGATACTTAGTTGTGCCAATTGCGCAGCTTTGTAATATGTGGCAAAATTGGGGAGACCCAGTCCACCCCTTGTTTTGGGGAGAATCAATGTGGATTCGGGCAATCTAGGTTTGATTGAACCCCAGGTGAATTTAATTATTTTACGTTGTAAGATTCGAAGAAAATGTGCAGGTATATGAATTGGCAGGACCCTAAATAAATATAAAAATTTGGGTAGAATAACCATTTTGATTGCGTTTATCCCAAACCACGACAATGGAAGTGATGCCCATTTCGTCAGTAGTTCAGTAACTTTTTTCAATAATGGAGTAAAGTTGGCTGCATAAAGATTAGAATGGTTGGGAGTAAATTTTTTACCCAAATATGGAATGTGCTTCAAAGACCATGAAAATGGTAACGCATTCTGCGCTAAATCTAACTCCGATTCACTCAATGAGATATTAAGGGCTGTGGATTTTTGAAAATGTATATTTTAGTCCTGAAATAGCAGCGAATTTATTAAGGGTAGCAATGAGATTAGGGGCTGATATATGGTGAGATGATAGAAAAAGAAGACTGTCATCTGCAAATAAACACAACTTATGATGGTGACCACCTAGTTCTATACCAGAAATTGAGGGATTACTTCTAATACTGTGTGCTAGAGGTTCTATGAGAAGGGCAAATAAGAGAGGGGAGAGAGGGCACCCCTGACGCGTGCCTCTCTCTGTTAAACAAGTCTGATTTATAGCCTGCGTATTTAGTATATGCTTTAGGTTTGTTGTAAAGTGCAGAGATCCATTTTAAAAAATTTGGGCCAAAACCCCATTTACTAAGAGTATATTGCATATATGGCCAGGATATGGTATCAAATGCTTTTTTAATGTCTAGTGATAGGAAGCACGAGGGGATGCGGCGTGTTTTAGCTATATGAGATAACAGAGTTGCACGTCTGATGTTGTCAGTAGCTTGGCGAATAGGTATGAAACCTACTTGATCCCTATGAATGAGTTGTCCTATGAAGTTATTTAGTCTGGAAGCTATAATTTTGGCTAAAATTTTAATATCTAAATTTAATTAGGAAATGGGTCGATAGTTCGACCAAATCACGTCATCAGTTTGAGGCTTCGGGAGCATACAGATGATTGCTGTTAAAGTTTCCGGTTTAAAGGATTGGCCATTAAGAAGTGTATTGAAAGCATTAGCTAGGATAGGCAAAAGGGAATCGGAAAAAACCCGGTAGTATAATGCCAAAAAACCATCAGGGCCTGGTCTTTTTTATTTAATTTTAGTGATTTTATAACTTGGGACACTTCATCTGGTGTTGTTGATTTTTCCATAAATTCCATCTGAGACTGAGAGAGTCGGTAGTGATAGTTGAGCAAAAAAATCATTTGCCGCAGAAAAATTCAAATTGTTTTCACTTGAATATAGAGTAGCTAGGTGTGTTTTAAATTTCTTAAGAATTTTATAGGGTTGCTGGAAAATGTTTCTCTCGAGATTTTAAGACGTATGGGCTTAAATGGTTTATGGAGTGACGCGAGCATGCGGGCCATGGGTGAATCTGGTTTATTTGCTTTAATGTAAAAATTGTGACGCGATCTCCGAAGTGTCTTATCTGCAGATTCTGTAAGAAACAGATCAAATTCAAGCCTAGCTTTATCAAGATTGGTTTTATTAGAAGAAGTAGGATTATTTTGATATACTGTGTAGCATGTATTAAAAGTTTTGTTTCTAATTTCTGGCTAAGTGTTTTACGTTCACGTCTAAAGAGTGCAGCCTGTCTCAAACAAATAACACGAATAACTGGTTTGTGTGCCTCCCATAAAGTAAGGGGAGACACATCTGGCGTTGAATTATGTAATAGATATTCAGATAGAGCATTTTTAATATCCAGACAGTGAGATGTATTTTTTAATAAAGAGTCATTAAGGCACCACGTAGTGTCATGTGCTTTAGGAATAGTTGAAGCAATAACTGTGCATACTGCATTATGGTCAGACCATGTGATTGGTATGACCATAGATGCAATCGTTTCAGGTATGAGACAATTGTGTGCTTAGCATAGGAGGTAATATATAAAACAAATAGTTAAGGCACAACCAATGGGAACGTATGCCGTTGATGGGAGATGGAAATTCCCCGACAAAGGCTAAATAGCTACCGTCAGTAGTTTCTGAAAGGGAGAGGCCACAGAGGGTAAAAAATTGAGGACGCACGGAACAACCTAGGAAGGTACAGAAAACCACAAGTTAATCACTAAAAAATATACAGTAGTATAAGAGACTTATGCTATAATAACGAGCAGAAATCACAGTACTCCTGCCAGTAGTAGCTGTGCAAGATACTGCGAATCTAAGAATTAATTTCATAGGAATAAGTTATCAACTATAAAGAACTTTATAGAGCTCTAAAGGAAGTTATCCATGTCCTCTAGCACATATTATAGATAGGAAAGGATGTAGCACAGTGAAACTGAATAATTACCATATTCAAAAAAAAAGGAAGATTGATTTGAACCAAGCAACAGGGATTAATCTACAATAAGTAGAACTAAATGGAATTATGTGCCACAGTGTAGTTTGCTATAACATGTATGAGCTTGAGCATTTAGCTCAAAAAACAAATTAGAAGTGTGTGGCAAAAAGGGATTGGATCCATGAAATATTATACTGGCAAGATAAAAAAAAAAAAAAAAAAAACTGAAGTCTTTCCTAGGAAAAAGAAATTGGATGACCAACATGAGACACATTGGCATAAGACAGAGGAGATAAAAGAATTATCTGGTCCATCAGTCCATGGAATCTTCAGCAGATGGAGAAATGAAGCGACCACGTTTATGTGAATCACGACAATTTTGTTTCCCAGAGGATTTTGAGACGTGCGTGGTGAGCCAGAGGCAGATCTGTGTCGAGCATTTTCTGAGCCTTGCAATTTCTGGTGTTCAGTTAGGTGAAGGTCTTGAAGGGTGTTTTGAAAATCTTCAGATGAATGACATTTGTATTTAGTACCTTGAAAAGTAAAACGCACGGAAAAAGGAAAATCCCACTGGTAGGGGATATGTTTTTGCTGCAATATTTGTAATAATGGTTTAAGAGCTCTTCTTTTATTTATGGTGATTGGAGACAGATCCGCGAAGATTTGGTATTCGTGACCCTGAAAATTTAAGGATCCTTTCTCTCTAGCAGCTAAGAGCTGTTCCTTTGTACGGTAATGATGTCTCTGGGTGGACCTTTTGATTTTTTAGGAGATAAGGTGCGATGGACTCTGTCCATTTCCAGGCGTTCGACTGGAATAGCAGGATGTAATTCCTGAAACAAGGATAACATTGTCGCTTGTAAGTCAGTTATGGATTCAGGAATGCCTCTTATGCGCAAATTGGAGTGTCTTGCCCTGTTTTCAAAATCTTCTAGACGAGACTGAAGTACTAAGTTTTCCTCTTCAATTTCTGTATTTTGGTCCTGTGTAAAATTCTCTATCCTTGTTTCAAGATTAGCTATGCGTGTGCCCAGCTCCCTTATCTCTTTATTCAGGCTATTAGTAATATGGTCAGAAGTCTGTTTAAGTGCCTTTTGAAACATACGTTCAATGTGTGATAATCTATTAGGAGAGACTGACTCAATGTCCTTTTCATCCTGTGAAACTGAGGTACTGCGGACTGTTTCAGTTTGATATGTGAGGAGAGGAGGGAAAAGTTTCACTGCTCTGTCAGCGCTGTGAGGTGATTCTGAGGCGTCTGAGAGAGAGGGAGCCGACGCCATTTTAATTGAGGCTCTGGACAGCACTTCCTTGCCACTTTTGGACTTAAATTTAGTCCGAGACCCGCTGAAAACCATACCTTTTTATGTACAGCACAGTTTCCTGTACTAATGCTGTAAAAACTGAGCGAATATTCGGCGGGCAGCCGCTGCTGTATGTGTTTTTTTTTGTCCCCTAGGAGTGGAGCATCAGCCAGACATGTGCTTGAGGACTCCGCCTACTTCCTCTCCTGTTATTCTAATTTTTCAACGTAACAACTGCATGGGCAGATTTTGTATCTGTGAAAATTGGGTTACCCTGGACGTTTTATGGTTCTTCCTTAAAGTGGAACTTTAGTCAGAAAATTTCTAAGTCCTGCTACATCACTTCAGGCTGGCCCATTTTGCAGGTATATCTATGTAAAACATTAGCCTTTTATACTGTTTAAAATCCAGTAATATACTGTTTAACCCTGCTCTGCACATGCCCAGTAGCTCTCAATTTTAGGCATTTTTAGTCACTGGTGAGTTTGTAGATGCCGATCTGCTAACAGCCTTAAAGGGGTGTAAAGTCCAGACTATTTTTTTTCTTTTATGTATTTTATGGAATAAGATAAAAAAAAAAAAAAAACTTCTCGATCCAGCGGTGTCCACAACTGCGGTCTGGGACTCCCTTCCTCATTGGCTAAGACACATCAGCGGTGCCATTGGCTCCCACTGCTGTCAATCAAAGTCAGGAGAGAGAGGGAACGGGGCCGAACTGCAGCTCCCTGTCTGAATAGACACACAGAGCTTTAATTCAGCTCGGATGCTCCCATAGCAAGCTGCTTGCTGTAGGGGGCACTCAAAGTAAGGGAGGGGCCAGGAGAGACGAAGAGGGACCCGAGAAGAGGAGGATCAGACCGGGGCTGCTCTGTGCACAACTATTACACAGGGCAGGTAAGTATAACCGGTTTTGTTTTTATTGAAAAAATAAAATAAAATTTACAATCACTTTAAGGCCCCTTTCACACTTGTGCAACTTGTCCTGCGACTTGGGATTGCATAGTCACATGACCAGTCGTACCCCATGATTTCCAATGAGTACCGATCATATCTGTGCGACTTCAAAGTAGACCCTGCACCACTTTGATGGGACTTAAGGTCCATAGACCTCAAGATTACACAGGCATTGCTACAAGTCCAGTCAAACTCGTGGCAAAGTCGTGAAACGTTCAGGTCGCACAAGTGTGAAAGTGGCCCTAAAGCAGAATTATACCCTCCTATTCTTTAAAGCCAAGGACACTGCTGCTGTTAAAACTGCAACTGCCATGGTGCTGCACATGTGATCAGTTAGGACACCAGCCATTTGATGGTTTGACAGTTTGGTTGAGGACACAAGCAAATGTGATAGTTGGCAATCCTGGTATTCCAGAAATGTAATTGTTTTTTGAAACCGTCAAATCAATGGTTTTAGTATTACTTTATGATTTACTGCTGTTTGGGGGCTCTGGGCTTCAACAAAATGGCAGCCTTCGGGAAGAAGAAAGTTGTTATGGGTAAACTTCCACTTTAAATTACCTGTATTTATTTGGTTTATCTGAGGCACCATGGCAAAAATGGAAAAGTGTGTGTGTATATAATCTTTCATTCAGTCTGTACACTGCCTGACCTCTTTTACAGGCATATGGACATCCAAAGTATGATGATGAAAAAATTCTTGACTTGTCTTACAAATCCAGGTTCAGGTTATTTATACAGGTTCAGGTTATTTATACGGAAGTGTATTCAGTATATAGTCAAATGACAGAACAGTAAATGGTAGGATGAAAAATGCATAAGAAGAGTATTTTACATTCCTGTGAAAACCATATGCTAAAATGATTAGCAGATACAAGGAGTTCGCTGAGATTACATGCAAGTCTCAGATTTTTAGGTAAATTTGTGCTTTGTGTGCCTCCCCATTGGTTCAATTAAATAATGGAAAGCCGACAACTTTAGCTTATTCGTTTTTTTTTTTTTTTTCTTAATTTGCATCAATTTAGGGGGAAACCTAGTTTGTGGGAAAAATGTAGGCTTTTGCTGCTGACATCTGTTTGAAAGTGCTAGTTCTTATTGCTGCTCTAATTGCTTCAGTTTTTGTTGACCAATACCTTGGGCAAGTATGCCAGTAAGTAGTTATACATTCCTACACTCTTGTTGCAGGTCAATGACTCAGAGAATGAAAGCTTAACTCTGGACTCCTTGATTTTGCTTATCGTACATTGCAGGAAACAAGGTATCTTTATTACATTGGGTTTTGTTGCCACCTTCATGTGATTGGACACTGGCAAAAAAAAATCCCCTCCTAGGCATAACTGTTAGGCAAGACTTCAGTTTTTTTGCTAGCATCTTTGGTGATGATCATAACTATACATTAAAAAATAACTAACAGTTCAATTTGGGATTTTTAGACAAGCTGTTTGTATGCTTGGAAGACTGGTACCCAGCAACCACTCTGGACACATGACAGCCTGCACTGAACCCTGAATGGAAACTGGCGCAATGTTATATTACCTTGTGCACCATTATGGTGCTGTACAGGTTCAGGGCAGTGATCCCGAGCTAGGGAGTGGAGTCCTTGAAGGCCCTCATGGCATTGCCTGCTGTATTGGGTGAAAATGGGACCCTCCTGGGGGGAGGGGGTGCTGCAGCGTGAATTGGCAAGTGCCCTGGAATAGTCACTGCTGGTACTACCTAGTGCCTAGCTGGCTTGGACCACTGTACCCAGCAAGGGTACCTACAGTATATACCAGTGATGGGTAACCTTTCGGATGGTTGAGCTGTACCTGGACAACATAGAGTAAAACGAAGATACCTGGGGGGCATCAGGGGATCCCTCGAATGCAGTGTTCTCTGCCCCCAATAGCAGTTTTCTCAGCCCCCCTTCACACAATACTCGCCCCCCCCCCCCATTCCACTGTGTAGTGTCCTTTGCCTGCCCTCCATCCAGCACTATACTGCCTCCAACTCTCCGCTGTGCAGTGATTAAAAGCCGCAGGGGAAACCGTGGCCACAATACACCTGTCTGCTCCCTGCGGTCGGTTGCGATCGACAGCTTGCTAACCCCTGCTATATACAGTGTGTTTGCAGATTAGGTCATCAATGGCAGATGGGAAGGGATGTAGGGAGTGAGGGTCCCTAAATATCTTTTCTCTGTCGCTCATTGACAGACGCAGTCCTCTTGATTAATATCAATAGGGTTATACTGCCCTCTACAGGAGTAGGACACTAGGCAGAAAAAAACGTTCTGGCCACACCTTAGGGGCAGTCCCAGAGGGTATATTCTCTCTCTCTTTCTCTCTTTCTCTCTTTTTCTCTTTTTCTCTTTTTCTCTCTCTCTCTTTTTCTCTTTTTCTCTCTCTCTTTTTCTCTCTCTCTTTTTCTCTCTTTCTCAGTTTTTTTTTTTTCTGTCTAGTCAGGAGTAAGGACCTAAGTTCCTTGCTGGGATCTTTGGTCCTGGCAAGATTTTTTAGATCCTTTTTAGTTAACTTTTTTCTCCAGTTGTTCCTGTGAGATCTTAAAGCAATTATGCCGGATCTGGGCGACGGGCTGGATGTTGAGGTCCAGTGGTCACCCCAGCCGACCTACAAGCGCATGCAGGCTCCAGCTCCGCACTGGGTCGGCCGCGACACATTCAAGCAATGATGCTGGAGCTGGGCGACGGGCTGGATGTTGAAATCCAGTGGTCACCCCAGCCGGCTTGCGAACGCGTGCAGGCCCTAGCTCCGCGCTGGGTCGGCCGCGACCTAGTCCCACTGGTCGGGGACTGGCCCTGCGAGTTAAACGTCTTGCCAGGACGCCTACGACCAATCTGAATTGGAGTCGCGGCGTCTGTGTTGGCCGACAGCCCCCCACCGTGGTGGAGAGGGGTTCTGTCAGGAGTTGGTGCCCGCCGGTTTCGGTATGGCAAGTAGAAGGTTCCCCCTCTCCCTCTGTCCGGTGGACGCGGGCCCCTCCGTGGGATTATCGGACCCTCATAATCCCGGGTTCCCCTCTATCCGGTAAACATACTTCTCCTATCTTCCCCACCGATTAAGGGTTGGTAAGTAAGGCCTGTCCTGTAAAGACTCCAGGAGGCTTGGTTAAAGAGCTTACTATCCTGTCCTTGACTAGGGTTTGTAAAGCATGGAGTATGGGGCCGCATTATTAGTAACTCGGTCATACAGTTTGTCAGACACTTACCGTTCTATCGCTAAGGTTTGTCAGGGCGCACAGAACATCCTTTCGAGGTTTGTCAGGGATGGGGATGGCGCCGCAGGCATTCACTTAGACGAGTATGCAGATTGTCAGATACCTACCGGTGGTTCGGTCGGTTGCAGCACGAAACACCAGCCTTTGGAGCGATCGGTCGGCTGCAGCATGGAACCCATGACTAAAATGGTCAGGTATGGGGCCGCGGGCGTTACCAGTGTAACTCGGTCGGCTGCAGACGCGCGGAGCGCCATTCTATCGTGGGCCACGCGGGGCCGCCATTTTGGCGTAGCCTAGATGTCCCGCTATGGCGGCGGCCATCTTGGATCCACCCAGCCTCGTGGAGCAGCGGTGGGAGTGCCGGAAGGGGCGGGCCGCTTCCTTTACCCGGGTAAATCAATTCACAAGACTTCCTGTCCTGTAAAGACAGCGCTGAGAGCAGTCCGGTAGAAACTTCTGTGCATCAGGTGGTAAGCCTTGGGGGTGTCTCTTCTCTCTCTGTGGGGGCTCCAAAGCGGTCACTGAGGGGCGCTATTGCGCTGAGGGATTACTTTAAAGAGAAAAAAAAAAAAAAAAAGTTTTTTCCTTTTAGTTTCAAATTTTGTCATTTTTGTTTGCTGAGAGGTTCCTGGCTTTGCCATGGACCCTGCGACACACGTATCCCCACCTGATCCCCTCGAGGTGACCACGGGACCCTCCAACTCTCCACTTACTATAGATGCATTATCAGCGGTCCTGGAGTCTTTTGTATCCCGGGTGGAGGTGGCCTGTCAGGGACGGGGGGCGAAGAAACGACCCCCGCCTACCCCAATTTCATCTGACATATCAGATACAGATTCTGAGCCTATTGCTGCGGCTGCAGGTCCCTCTTCTGGGGCTTGTGTCTCGGGTACCGTCTCCTCAGATAGTGAGGAGGACGTTTCTGCCTCCGCCATAGTGCATCCACCAACGTTTCTTCTTGTGCTAATTGTGTCTGTCCGGGAAACCCTAAGACTTGAGGTTACACCGGCAGAGGTAGCTGATACTGAAATTCCTTTTGGTACTCTCAAACCTACCAAAATGGCAAAGGTGTTTCCCTTGCCCAAATGTTTTGGTAATATAATTAAAGAGGAATGGGGTCGTCCAAAACGAACCCCTGGTATTTCCAAACGGATTGCTAGGCGCTATCCGTTTGAGGAATCCCTTCTTAAAAAATGGACAGTACCACCATTGGTGGATTCACAGATTTCCAGACTAAATAAAGCTACTGTTATCCCGTTGGAGGACGCTCCGTCCTTTAGGGATCCGGTGGATCGTAAGGTGGAAGCTCTATCCCGCTCCATTTTTTCCCTGATAGGGTCAGCCTTTAGGCCAGTGGTTGCCATTGGTCTGGTTTCACAGACATTGACAGAATGGACCAAGTTGCTACGCCGTGACCTAGAGGGGAGAAGTATCCCCCCGGCAGTATCGGACTTGCTGGAGCAGATGATACAAGGGCTACAGTTTGTCTGTGACGCCACTCCATTGTTGGGGCGTGTATCGATTTCAGCAGTGGTCCTCAGGCGTGTGTTGTGGTTAAAGTGCTGGTCGACGGATCAAGGTTCCAAAAAAGCTTTGGCTAATCTCCCCTTTCAAGGGAATCGCCTGTTTGGGGCCACCTTGGATGAGATTATTAAGGATCTCACTGGGGGCAAGAGCACTTTTTTGCCACAGAATACTAAGGGTAAAGGACCTCGTCCGAGACGGGGGCCTTCCTTTTCCGCTCACGAGCGATAAGGCAAAGTCCTCCAAAGCCCCTCCAGGGGATTTCAAGGGGCGCTGGTCGAGTAAACAAAAGTCCGGCTCTTCCAGAGCTGAAGATAAGACCACTAAAGCCTGAAGGTGCGCCCCCACCCATATCTGGGGTGGGGGGGGGGGGCGTCTTCACCGGTTTCCGGATCCATGGCTTTCCAGAATCCCACACAAATGGGTTCGCGAAGTCATACGGTCGGGATACAAGATCGAGTTTCGATCACTTCCACCGGTGCGATTCTTCCCTTCCAATATTCGACTATCCCCGGATCGCTTAAAAGCTTTGCGGGGGCAGTAACGGATTTGATGCAAAAAGGAGTGGTGGTCCACGTTCCTTGGACAGAACGTTTTCAGGGGTTCTATTCGAACCTATTCACAATACCCAGAAAAGAGGGCAAGGTGCGTCCAATTCTGGACTTAACACTCAATCATTTTGTCCGGGTACAAAAATTCAAGATGGAGTCCATTCGCACAGTAGTGGCCTCCCTGCATCAGGGGGATTTTCTGGCGTCCATAGACATCAAAGATGCCTATCTTCACATTCCCATTTACGCAGGACATCAGCGTTTCCTGCGTTTTTCCGTAGGAGAGAACCATTATCAGTTTGCGGCGTTACCCTTTGGTCTCGCCTCTGCTCCCCGGGTCTTCACCAAGGGGTTGGCCCCAGTTTTGGCGCTGTTGCGACAGCGGGGCATATAGATTCTAGGTTACCTAGACTAGTGTTTCTCAACTCCGGTCCTCAGGGCACACTAACAGGCCTGATTTTAAGTATCACCTTGGGGAGATCCAGACTTGAATACTGCAATCACTGAGCAGCAAATGATATCACCTGTGATGTATTTCAGTTTTCTTGCAAACCTGACCTGTTGGTGTGCCCTGAGGACTGGAGTTGAGAAACACTGACCTAGACGATCTTCTTCTCCGTGCGGAGTCTCCGCAGGCTCTGTTGCTAAACTTGGAGATCACTATGATCTCTTTGCAAGAGTTCGGATGGCTGGTGAACCTGCAGAAGTCATCTCTGGTTCCCACCAGGAGGCTGGAATATCTGGGTCTAATTTTAGACACATCCCTGGCAAAGGTGTTTCTCCCTGCGGAGAAACTCCAGAAGATTGTCAACGATTGCTGTTACTGTCCGTCAACTGGCCTTCCCTTCGGACTTGCATGAGGGTCCTGCGACTGATGGTGGCTTCCTTCGAGGCAGTACCCTTTGCCCAGTCCCATACCCGAATCCTTCAAAAGGAGAGCCTTCTCAAATGGAACCGGAATCCCGATTCCCTGGACAATCGGATCCAACTGAGCGAGCGGACCAGGGAGTCTCTGGTCTGGTGGCTTCGGTCTCCGATGCTCAGCCAGGGGAAGTCATTTCTTCCGATATACTGGACGATTGTCACCACGGATGCCAGTCTATCCGGATGGGGAGGAATTCTCGGCAAATTATCTGCTCAGGGGCTTTGGTCCCTGGAAGAGTCCAGGTTACCGATAAATGTATTGGAACTGAGAGCGATCAGACTTTGTCTGATTCACTGGATCGAACCGCTCCGGGGCAGCCCGGTTCGGATCCAGTCGGACAATGCCACGGCCGTGGCTTACGTCAATCACCAAGGGGGCACCAAGAGTGTTCTGGTGGCCATAGAAGTGGCCAGCATTCTTCGTTGGGCGGAACGATTTGTTCCAGCTCTCTCCGCGGTATTCATTCCAGGGGTGGAGAATTGGCAGGCAGATTATCTCAGCCGTCAGATTCTGAATCAAGGGGAATGGTCTCTTCATCCAGAGGTATTTCACCAACTGTGCCTTCATTGGGGCACCCCGGATGTGGATCTGTTGGCATCTCGGCTCAACAGGAAGGTGCAGAGGTTTGTAGCTCGCTCCCGCGATCCTCTAACAGACGCCACAGACGCGCTGGTTGCCCCGTGGGGGCAGTATCAGCTACTGTATGCCTTCCCTCCTCTCAGGTTGCTGCCGAAACTTCTTCGCAGGATAGAGGTTGAGGGAATTCCAGTTATCCTGGTAGCTCCGGACTGGCCTCGTCGGGCCTGGTACGCCGACCTGGTCAGGCTGGTCGCAGACGTTCCTTGGCGACTTCCTCTCAGGGAGGATCTGCTGTCTCAGGGACCGATCTTCCATCCTGCTTTACGATCGCTGGCTTTAACGGCCTGGCTATTGAGACCCAGGTGCTGAAGGACAAAGGGTTGTCTGCTTCAGTTATTCCTACTCTAATTAAAGCAAGGAAAGCGACTTCCAGAAAAGTCTATCATTGCACATGGAAGTCTTATATCGAGTGGTGTGAATCCCTTGGGTTTCCTCCACGTTCTTACTCGGTGGCCCGAATATTGGCTTTTCTGCAAAAGGGGGTTGAGCAGAAACTGTCCTTGAGCACTATCAAGGGTCAGGTTTCAGCTTTAGCAATCTTCTTTCAGAGGCCTCTGGCTACTCATTCCTTGGTGCGGAGTTTCATCCAGGGGGTGCGGCACCTGGCTCCGCCGGTGCGCACGCCCTTGCCGCCCTGGGATCTTAATTTGGTGTTGTCGGTTCTTCAGAAACCTCCCTTTGAAAATATTAGGGAGATTCCCTTGCTTACTTTATCCCAGAAGGTGGCCTTTTTGGTGGCTACCACTTCTGCACGCAGGGTGTCAGAACTGGCCGCATTGTCCTGTCGTTCCCCATATCTGGTGGTTCATAGGGATAAGGTGGTTCTTCGTCCGAATCCATCCTTCCTTCCTAAGGTGGTTTCAGAGTTTCATTTAAATGAGGACATTGTTTTGCCTTCCCTGTGTCCTAAGCCCACTCATCCTCGGGAGTTTGCGTTGCATTCCTTGGATGTGGTTCGGGCGATCAGGGTATACTTGAATACTACGGACTCATTTCGTAAGACGGATTCACTTTTTGTGATCACGGATGGCCCTAGAAAGGGGTTGCCTGCATCTGCCGCGACTATCTCCAAATGGATCAGACAGACGGTGGTGCAGGCTTATTCTATTAAGGGTCGGGTTCCTCCGTTCCCTGTTAAGGCGCACTCCACTCGGGCCCTTAGTGCTTCCTGGGCCTTCTGCCATCAGGCATCAGTGGTTCAGGTTTGCAAGGCGGCTACCTGGTCGTCGGTTCATACCTTTACAAAATTTTATAAAGTTGATGTGCTGGCATCGGCGGATGCCTCTTTTGGCCGCAAGGTTCTGCAGGCCGCTGTTTGAGGAGACCGGTGGTCTACCTCGAGGGTTTTTTTTCTGTTGGGTTTTCAGTTGAGTCTCATCCTTTTGTTTGATGAGCCTTTAAGACTTCTAGTCGGCACCGGTTGGGCCTTCTGGATTGGATTTTGATTTCCGTCATCCCACCCCTCATTTGTGGCACTGCTTTGGGACGTCCCAATTGATATTAATCAAGAGGACTGCGTCTGTCAATGAGCGACAGAGAAAATTGGATTTTTGTAAGAACTTACCGTAAAATCCTTTTACTTTTAAGCTCATTGACAGACGCAGTACCCGCCCCTCTATTTTTGAGTTGGGTTAAATTCTCTGACACTGCTTTGTGACATAACTGACATCCTGTAGCAGAGAGAGAGAGAAAGAGAGAGGATATACCCTCTGGGACTGCCCCTAAGGTGTGGCCAGAACGTTTTCTTCTGCCTAGTGTCCTACTCCTGTAGAGGGCAGTATAACCCAATTGATATTAATCAAGAGGACTGTGTCTGTCAATGAGCTTAAGAGAAAAGGATTTTACGGTAAGTTCTTACAAAAATTCAGTTTTTTCAGGTAGGGAGGAACCTGGACGTAACTCTCTATGCAATGCATCCCCTGGAGGTCAGTGTGTTCTATGCGGCTCTGACTCCCTTCACCTTTCTAGTATTTCTGCTACTTGTGGGGCATCTTCCTCCAGCTCCTTTTGTGATGAGGGAGAAATTTTCATCTTCTATTGCTGGGGTACAGCAGCAGCCTTCTGGAATGCATGCCGATTTCGACTGTCTGGGTCACAAAGGTTTAGGAGTGTGTCCATGGGAATGTTTGACCATTCTTCTAGGAGTGCATTTGTGAGGTTAGGCACTGATGTTGAACGAGAAGGCCTGGCTCGCCAATTCAACCCAAAGGTGTTCTTTCTGGTTGAGGTCAGGACTTTGCGCAGGCCTGTCAAGTTCCTCCACTTCAGACTCAGTCATCCATGTCTTTATGGACCTTTCTTTGTACACTGGTCCAAATCATTTGTTGGATGGGGATTATGGTGCTGGGTTGGGCTAGGCCCCTTAGTTCCAGTGCAGGGAACTCTTAGAGCCTCAGCATAACAAGACATTTCGGACAATTTCATGCTCCCAACTTTGTGGGAACAGTTTGGGGATGGCCCCTTTCTGTTCCAACATGACTGCGCACCAGTGCACAAAGCAAGGTCCATAAAGGCGTGGATGAGTGAGTTTGGGGAGGAGGAACTTGACTGGCCTGCACAGAGTCCTGATCTAAACCTACTGTAGTACATTCTATTGTACTAACAATCCAACAAGCAGCTCCGACCAGAGCTGACAATTTGAACAGGAAAAAAAAAAACGAATAGTGTGTACCAGGCTTTAGGTACAATCAAAGGTTCGATTTCGATCTTGGCGGCCTTTTCAGACTGATCGCTTCACACTCTTTCGTGTAGGCCAGTGGTTCTCCACTCCTGTCCTCAGGACCCACTAACAACCTAGGTTTGCAAGGTGATATCCTTTGCTGCTCAGTGATTGTAGTATTCTAGTCTGCATCTCCCCAAGGTGATACTTAAAATTTGGCCTGTTAGTCCCGAGGACAGGAGTTGAGAGCCACTGGTGTAGGCCTTTTTGTGCCAGGTGTAAAGTGCAAGGTTGCACTGGTTAAGACTCTCCAGGTCCTCAATCTGCCCTGAGACCCTCTTCTAAAAAATATATATAAAAGGAAATATAAATATTAAATGTAGATATAGTGTGTGAGTGGTAACACATAACAAACATGTAGGTTTTTTTCAAATTTTACTGCAGAAGTGGAAATACACTTTTTAAGTCAACAGTCTTGCATTGCTAACATATGTATCAAGACATACACACGTTGGGGGGTATTCATTAGGTAATGAAATTTCAGTTTTGGATTTTCAACTCCAACCTAAAACTGAAAGAACCAATATAGGGCATGTGGCAGATCTGTATTTATGGAAAATGGTTACATCCGGCTTGTTAAACCTCTTGTTAAATAAAAGAGCGCACACAATTCTCCTCCTACTAGAGCTTATTTTTCCATATTTAACTGTGCATTTTTCCTCTACTGCTGGCTTTCATACAAATCTGTGATGCACCGTTTTAGATGAAATGTTTTTTTTTTTTTTTTTTTTTGACTTGATAATCACTTAATAGTCTAAAAAATATGGCTGCTGGTGGTCAGATCCTGACAAAAATGGCCTCCTTAGACATTGGACACAGTGTCCATTCACTGCCATCATAACTAATTATCTTCTTATTCTAGTAAAGCCTTTCAAACCATTGATTTGCATGCATTTCCCCTACTGTAAATTACATCGGCCCACACAAGAGCAGATTAAGTACTTTCGTCCATGATTATGTTTTGAGTGGAAAGCTTGTAGAGTTGAAAGATCTACTTTGTGATAACCAAGCAGGAATGCCTGGCTCACAATAGTCTTATGATCCCGAAATACAAATGGTGTGTGCCAAGAAATGCTACAGATTATTTAAATTTGATGCACAGAGCGGAAAAAAAAATAACATTTGTGTCCTTGGAACATAACAAAAAGCCTTTTAAAAAAAAATGTTTCCCTGAAAGTTGCCGCAAACCTTTAAAAAAAAAAAAAAAAAAAAGGAGATCTCAGTCTGACCAGGACACCTGTTTGTATGCTCCCTGTTTTTTAATACTAATCAGATATATGTGCTGTAAAACTGTGCAGATTACTGTTGAAGGCCACATTACAGTGCATCCGGTAAGTATTCACCGTGCTTCACGCTTTTCACATTTTGTTATGTTACAGCCTTAATCCAAAATGGATTAAATTCATTATTTTTCTCAAAATTCTACAAACAATACCCCATAAGGACAACGTGAAAAGTTTGTTTGAAATAATTTGCAAATTTGTTTTTTATTTTTAATAATCACATGTACATAAGTATTTTTATAGCCTTTGCCATGACACTCAAAATTGTGCTCAGGTGTATCCTTTTTCCACTGAACGTCCTTTGAGATGTTTCTACAATGGGATTGGAGTCCACATGTGGTACATTTAAGCCTAGTACACACGCAACGAATTTCTGCCGACCGGTCGTCCATCTTTTGTCCAGGGTGGTGTTTTGTTGGAATATGCCTAGACTGCACACGAATTTTCCCGCCCGACAAAATTCTACTTCAGAAGTGATGTCATGTGTTGGTTTGCTTTCTTTGTGTTCTTTCTTCTCTGAGCATGCCCAGTCTTGCTCATAAGATTTTTCCCTGTCAATCTGTACTGACTGCACGAAAATCGGCCGTGTTTTGACGGAGGACAAAAATTTTATAGCCTGCACACCAGATTTTTTTTGGCCGAAAAGTCGGAGTCGGTTGTCGGAAGCATCATACTAACAAGCCGAAAATCGGCAGATCGGTCGTCGGACGAAAATTCCCGGCCGAATTTCGACTCGTGTGTACGGGCCTTAAGTTCATTGGCCATGATTTGGAAAGGCACACACCTGTCTATGGCCCCACAGTTAACAGTGCATGTCAGAGCACAAACCAAGGCATGAAGTCCAAGGAATTGTCTGCAGGATTGTATTGAGGCACAGATCTCAGGAAGGGTACAGAAACCATGTCTGCAGCATTTAAGTTCCCAATGAGCACAGTGGCCTCCATCACCCATAAATGGAAGAAGTTTGCAACCAACTGGACTCTTCCTAGAGTGGGCTGCCTGGCCAAACTGAGCAATTGGGGGAGAAGGACCTTAGTCAGGGAGGTGACCAAAAACCCGATAGCCACTCTGACAGAGCTCCATCCTTTGTGGATAAAGGAGAACCTTCCAGAAGAACAACCATCTCGGCAGCACTGCACCAATTAAGTCTGTATGATAGTGGCCAGACGGAAGCCACTTCTCAGTAAAGGCACATTAAAGCACGCCTGGAGTTTGCCAAAAGACATCTCAAGGACTCTTAGACCATGAGAAACAAGTCTCTGGTCTGACACAAAGGTTGAACTATTTGGCCTGAATGGCAAGCTTCATGTCTGGAGGAAACCAGGCACCGCTCATCACGTGGCCAATATCATCCCTACAGTGAAGCATGGTGGAGGCAGCAGCATGCTGTGGGGATGTTTTTCAGTGGCAGGAACTGGGAGACTAGTCAGGATCAAGGGAAAGCTAATTGCAGTATTGTACAGAGACATCCTTGATTAAAGCCTGCTCCAGAGCACTCTGGACCTCAATTGGGAGAAGGTTCATCTTCCAATAGAACAGCGACCCTAAGCACACAGCCAAGATAACAAAGGAGGGTCTACGGTATAACTGTGAATCTCCTTGAGTGGCCCAGCCAGAGCATAGACCTGAACCTGATTGAACATCTCTGAAGAGATCTGAAAATGGCTGTGCACCGACTCTCCCCATCCAACCTGAAGGGGCTTGAGAGGTCCTGCAAAGAATGGGAGAAACTTCCCAAAAATAGGTGTTCCAAGCTAGTAGCATCATACTCAAAGACTTAAGGCTGTGAGCAAGTATTGAGCAAAGGCTGTGAATACTTATGTAACAGACAAAAAAACAACAAAAAAAAATCCACACATAATATGTGAAAAAATCACCAGAATATGGGCGCTGATCCTCGTTACAGTCCCTGCTTGCTGCGGTGTGTGTGTATGACACTTCCTGGTCATTGCAGGTCCTCCTGTATTCCACTGTGTGGCGGATTCAATGACAAACACTGCTGCAAAGTAGGAGACAAACAGCGCACGCTATAACACACAATACACCACTTGATAATTGCACTCGCATTTATCCTCTCAAGGACAGGCACATCTGCAGTAGCCTTCTCCTCCTCTCCCTCCTGGGTGGCCTCCGGTCTGTCCTGCAGCCTGCTATGAGCTCGGAACACCGCACCAGCCTGCTGTTCTGTCCGCTTCCTACTCCTGTCTCCCCACCGAGTGTGTGCGTGCAGACCGTAGTGCGCCTGCGCACCGTTCCGCCGTCTGTCACAGCTGCACTTGCGTGCCCAAGCCTTGGCCGAGGCTGCGCTCGGTAATACACGGATGTGTGAAGGGGTATAGAGGGATACAGCTCCGCAGTGTAGTTGCTATGACTACGTGTTTCAGAGGCAGAGCCTTCTTCAGGGACCTGAAGGAGGCTCCGCCTCCGAAACGCTTAATCATAGCAACTTCACTGCGGAGCTGTATCCCTCTATACCCCTTCACACATCCGTACATGTCATTTTTATTTATTTTTTAAAATACGTTTTCAAAGATTTCAAACAAACTTCTTTCACGTTGTCATTATGGGGTATTGTTTGTAGAATTTTGAGGAAAATAAGGAATTTAATTCATTTTGAAATAAGGCTATACCTTAACAAAATGTGGAAATAGTGAAGCACTGTGAATACTTTCCGGATGCACTGTATATGTGAGAAATCAACTGGCACATGCAGATCAGGTCAGGATGACAAGAATTACCTCCCCTTATCAATATCCAAATTGTTGAAAAACTGAGCCACAGAGTTGGGTTGAGTTGAGTGGTCAAAGATTGCTCAGCTCTTACAAACTTTGCAGTAAATGAATACAATTCAGACCCAACCCATACCACTAGGAGCAATACTGTCATTTTAAAAAAAAAAACAAATTTATAGGAAAAAATTGTCAAGATATATGGCACCAAATTAGAACCAATATATTTTGATTATTTTTTTAAGAATAAAAAGTCTCCCTTAAAGAATCAGTATGATGCTTTGTGTGCTAGTTTCTGAGCGTAATATGTCTCCATAGCATGGTTTACATGAGCCACAGATCATATAGTCCAATGGTAAAGGTTCTTCACTTGTGGCAATATTTCTGACTCTTCAAAAAAATGGGGGAGGGAGTATTGTCATAAATGTCAGAAACTCATACCGGCGCAGTGCCCACACATGGCCTCAAAGGCTGCACATGGAGCTTAAAACAAATAGTAACCACAAGCAGTATAGAATGGTAGGAAGAAGCCTTCAACAATATTGGAGTGCATACCAGAAAAATCTTATTGGTAGTGCTGTGCACATACCAATGTGTAAAAAAATAAATAAATGTGTAAATCAAAATTCTTTATTAGGTATGTACAGTATACTGTCCAAAAATATATAAAAAGCTTTAATGTGTGCGTATAAAGCCCTCGCACACCATATTTCATGCATATATGATATGAATTGGCTTTGTCACACCAGTTTGTATAGGAGTAAGCTTGGTAGTTAGAAAAACCATTAAGGTGTTGTGTTTTCTGTCTTTACGAGATTAAGCAGTTGCCTGCTGATAGCTCTGCCTCGTAAATTCCCCCCTTCCTCATCCCTCTCCCACCACCCAAGCCTTGCCCATTCTGCAATAGCATTGTGCTTGTTGCTTTATTATGAGTTGTTTGTAATATGATTTTCTTTTCATAGAAAAGATTCTAAGGTTGAATTGGTTTAGTGGCCTTTTATTTCTTGGATTATTGTAATTAGACATATGCCGGTTTTCGGTAATTCGATATATCGCGGTATTGCATAGCCACGGTATTGTTATTGTGGCATTTTTAAAATACCGAGTTCCTCTGTCAAGTCTGCCTGACTTGTGAATTGATACATTTCAGTGAGCTGGATGACTCATTCACTCACACAGCTAATGCCTATCAGCAAAGTCTCCCAGTAACTATAAACAAAAATGATTACATTGTATTTTTTCCTTCCCTCTGCCAGGGAGAAAGGAAGTTTAACCTCTTAAAGACTGGATCTTTTTCTGACACTTGTTGGTTGCAAGTTAAAATCAGTTTTTTTTTGCTAGAAAAGTACTTAGAACCCCCAAACATTTTATATATTTTTTTAGCAGAGACCCTACAGAAAAAAATGGCGATTGTTGTAATATTTTATGGCACACTGTATTTGCGCAGCAGTCTTTCAAACGCAATTAATAGACTTTAATGAATAAAAAAAAAACTTAACAGTAAAGTTATCCCAATTTTTTTTTTGTTACACAGAGAATCGTGATCTTTATTCCAAGCTAAAAAATCGTGATTCTCATTTTGGCCAGAATCGTGCAGCTCTAATATATATATATATATATATACACACACACACACACGCATAGCAGCCCACATTACATTATTATATAGCCATCAAGCAGTGTCTGGCCTACCTGGTGATGATTGGTCCTGGCGCTCTGATCCGATGGCCTGGTCTTTAAAGGGGCAAATCCTTGCGATCCAGAAGTGGTTAAACCTGCAGGAGGACCGGTGTTTTTATCTATTAATGACTTTACTATTGCTTTAGGCCTGGTTCACATGTATGCGGGTTGGTGGTTCACATGTATGCGGGTTGGCGGTTCACATGTATGCGGGTTGGCAGCCCACATTTGCACAGGCATAGCAGCCCATTGATGTGAATGGGCTTGAGCTGCTATGCCTGCGTTTTCAGCTGAAAAAAGGTGCATGCAGCATTTAAAAAAATGCAGTGGCCATGAAATCCATCCTTCTTTTGCACCATGCGACTTACCTGCCGTTGCTGCACACGCAAACTGTTTTTAAATGCTGTGCCCACGTATACAAAAAATGCAGAAAGCTTGCCAGAGCAGGAACTGCAGGTTAGTCGCATGGTGCAAAAGCAGGATGGATTTCAAGGCCACTGAATTTTAAAAAAATGCTGCATGCACCTTTTTTCTGCGGAAAATGAGGGCATAGCAGCCCGTTCAAATCAATGGGCTGCTATGCCTGTGCAAATGTGGGCCGCCAACCCGCATACATGTGAACCGCCAACCCGCATACATGTGAACCGCCAACCCGCATACATGCGAACCAGGCCTAAAGCAATAGTAAAGTAATTTATAAACAACACCTCCTTCAGGTTTAACCACATCTTGACCACAAGGATTTGCCCTCTTAATGACCAGGCCATCGGATCAGAGCCGAGCGCCAGGACCAGTTATCACCAGTTAGGCCAGACACTGCTTGATGACCTATTTTAGGCCTGGTTCACAGAGTCTGTACTGACTGACTATATAATAATGTGCATAAGTGAACCAAAGCCCCTAAATTAAGCAATGAAATTGAAGTGAGGTGGAAATTTAATAATTTAAATTTAATAATAGAATACCGTGATAATACCGTATACCGTGGCAAAACCTTAATCAATTAATCGCAGCATGAATATCTGATACCGTCACAAGCCTAATTGTAATATTTGGTATCTGAGAAGGGCAAACCAAAGGGAAAAAACAGCGGACCTAAAATCAGATCATAGACTTTACGTGTCCTTCTTCTTCTTTTCTCCTCCCAAATTTAAAGCGTTTTGTTACCCTAAAAGAAAAAAAAATAGATCCTGTCCCCTTAAAGCATGTTATACAGCACAGTGCTTGTACTGTGTAATTCCCCCCCCCCCCCCCGTATCACCTAAAAAGCCTGGCTGATCCTGCCTGTTTCTACCCTCCCTTCTGTACACTGACCATGGTATTTCATGGCTGCTGAGCCCTGACACCGTGGTCTGTGTACATGTCTCCATCATCCGCTGCTATCTGCAGCTCTCCTGTCTCCCTCTGTCCTCCTCTCTCCTCCCTGCCAGCTCTCACTAGCGCCACTCTGCTCCCCTTCCAGTTGCTACAAAACTGTTATCTTTTCACCATCCCCTCTGTTGGATTACAACCTGTATCCTAGTTCCTGTGCTTTGTTTAAAAAGCAAACTGATTTCTACCTGTTTTTACAGCTCCTATCGGCGCTCACGTGACTCCCTGCTCTCTCCTCCTTTCCTCCCTGCTTCACTGGCTGACGTCTCGGTGTCTCAGAGTCACGTGAGCACTGTGACTAACAGTTAGAAAAACCACTTTAAATCTTTATTAGGAGAAGAGGGGCAGTGATGTTACATCCTTCAATAAGGCTTTATCTGAATGATGGCAGTGCCATGTGACCCCCTGTGGGTTGGTGTACAGAGGGGAAGCTGCTTGGCACAGGACCCAGAAGATCCGGGCTATCACTGACTCTTACCTTCCCCAGAGGTCCTTCAGATAGGAGATATGCATACTTGCATTAGTCCACGCTGGACTAGCGTAAGGACAATATAGCTGGTATTGATTGTGGGTCTGTATGTTTCTCCATGTGTGAGAAGTGGCCTTTTAATATAGCTAGCATGTTATCTGTTCATAAACACACAAAAAATAGTCATCAGAGATCCTTTGTGCTTTTTGGAAGATATATATATTTTTTTTTTTTTTGTGCAATAAAAAGGAAAAAAAAAAGTTTATCGCTGATAAAGATGTTGCCACCGATTTGCATTGGCTGAATGCTGGGAGTTAATATGTTAATGACAAAAGCTGTAACAAGTTTGTGAACAGTCCTTATCAGTACCACGTCCATATATTGTTTACATGTTACAAGATCTGGATATACTTGAAGATTGGACTACAATCAGAAAGGTAAGGTTTTCTGAGATATTGTTGTTTGCTCTTTTCTGAAAGATTTCTATTAAGTCATTCTTATTGTTACATAGGCAATGGCAACACTGGGTCCTCATCGTGTAAAGCCAGAAGGTAAGAGTTGTTATTAGTAGAAATTTTCTTTTATAGTCAGTGTGCTCCTAACAGCTTTATGTACAGGACTTTGTTTTCCTACATTTAAAACGCTCATCAAACGCAGACCAGCATTTTCCCAATAATTTCTTTGTAGTAGTGTAAATGACAGTTAAAAGGCTGTGTTTGACTAGCTTTGCATTGTGTTGCATTTCCTCAGATGCAGCAAGTCCTATTAAAGCAGGCAGAATCGCATGGCACTGTACAGCCGTGCACGCCTCACGCTGCTGTACAGTGACACGAATGAAGTGTTTTTTTTTGTGCACTTCAAATAAAGTTTATACAAAAACAAACAAAAGAGAGCAGTGTGATGCGCTGAATCACTCACTACACTGCCCCCTACCGCAGTCGGTCTTCATGCACTGTGAGCATTTTATTGTAGAAGAGACCTACAATGTCTCCTCTGCAATAAAACTCCCCTACCTGCCTGCTTACAACAATCCCCAGACTGTAAACTGAGCTAATTGGCTTACAGTGGCCGGGCACATCCTGTGTGCCAGGATGACCAGCGCATGTGCAGGAGTGAAGACGTCCTACGTCAGCCAATGAAGATTGCCAAAACCTGTAACACAGGAGAAGATTCCGGCAAGGGAACTTTGGGAATCTGATGTATTTAGACCTTTTTTTAGTTCAGCTTCCAGATTTGGTTTGTAGACAAGCCTGTAAATGTTCACTTCAAAGTTATTGTAAAGTCTAGTTTTTTTTTTTTTTCTTCTATTAAAATAACAAACATGTTAAACTTACCTGCCCTGTGTAATGGTTTTGCACAGAGCAGCCCCGATCCTCCTCTTCTCGGGTCCCTCTTTTGTGCTCCTGGCCCCCCTCACCTCCTGTTGAGTGCCCCCACAGCAAGCAGCTTGCTACGGGGGCACCTGAGCCGAGCTCCAGCTCCGTGTATCCATTCAGACATGGAGCTGCCATTCGGCCCCACCCCCTGATTGGCTAACTGACTTTGATTGAAAGCATTGGGGGCCAGTGGCGCCGGTGCTATGTCTCAGCCAATCAGGAGAGAGTGCCCTGGACGGCTGAGGCACTGGTGGACATCGCTGGATAGAGTTGGACCTCAGGTAAGTATTAGGGGGGCTGCTGCACACAGAAGGCTTTTTATCCTAATGCATAGAATGCATTAAGATAAAGAACCTTCTGACATTTTTCAATGCCTTTTTAAGAATGGAGCTTGGTTTTAATTAGAGCTACCATGCATGCTCAGGCATTTACTTTGAGGGCCTGTTTGCAGTCGAGAACAGTGTGTAAAGATGTGTGTTGGGGGGCGGTTTATGTGAAGTGCACAGTGCGATGCTTCATTTATGTCCCTGCACTGCAGGGTGAACTTGTTGCATAATATCGCACAGCTCTGGAACGCAGATAAATGCCCTATTCTGGTCTGAACATGACGTACAGAAAACTATTATCTGTGTGTCATTGCAGCTACCTGCTCTTATCCATATGGAAAAACACCAGTTACTGCACATAGTGTGAATGTGCCTACAATTCTGTCCAGTAAGAGTTGGTTTGGTCACTAAGGCGCTGTTATTGAAAAGGGGCATTGCAGTTGGGTGAGGCTCGGTGTCACTGTAACACTGAATACAACTTGAGGGCTGATTGTAAGAGGCTTTCTGCCAAGCAAAGGTAATAGCAAACACCGCTTTTACTTTAAATTCAGGATAACTGAAACTATTTGCCTTTTTTCACCTTTGGTACATGGTCCACTAAGACCGAAACCCACACAATACCAAATGCATTACAGCTGCCATATATGTTCTCTTTATTTACTCTCATGGTTGTGTTTCCTGCTCCTAGTATATGCCCAAAACTTAGTCTTACATAACCACTTGAGCTGTCACATCTCTATACCCCCTTTTTTTTTTTTTTTTTTTTTCTTTTTTCCTTTATATATATATATATATATATACATACATACACACACACACACACACACACACACACACACACACACACACACACACACACACACACACACACACACACACACACACACACACACACACACACACACACACACACACACACACACACACACACAAGGCTCTCTTGGCAATATTGTCTTTGCATAAAAATGTTCAATCTGTATACAAAACCAAATTGCTGTTTATTTAATAAGCTTGATCAGTGTTGGTTTTAGAAAATTTTGCACAGGATTAAAGTAAATCTCTATGTATACATTTGTACTGTGTGGATTGAGCAAAAACAAAAGTCCTTAGAGCTATGTTCTCTTCTGAATCAATTTTTAATGGGCTATAGTCGAAAGAAAGAAAAAAAACATTGTGGCCACTAAATGGCATTAGGAAGTACATGAAATGCATATGTCTTTGTAACATCTAGAGAGAATGAGGCCAAATGAATGTAATCAATGGCTTAAAGAACTTTTTTTTTTTTTTTTTTTGGCCAGTTTGCACAGAATAAATGTACAAGCAGACATGCTAGATGAATGACGTGACTATGCAACTTTTTTTATTTTTGAGCATCTACATTTTCAGAGTTTTTTTTGCATGTATTTGCGTGTATTTTCGCGCATATGCATTCGTGAAAATTTATTCTCGCGTTCTTGTTCTGCACAGTATGTAGATGGGCATGTGTTGGAGCTGGAGAGAGTCCAGAGAAGGGCAACTAAACTGATTAGGGGTTTGGAGGATCTTTTATTATGAAGAGCGTCTGCAATCGCTTGATTTATTCTCCCTGGAGAAGACGCCTGAGGGGGGACATGATAGCAATTTATAAATATCTCAATGGGGATCTCAGCTTAGAAAAAAAGGTGTTCAGTCGAAGGGATTGCATGAGGACTCGAGGGCATACAATGCGATTTAGAGGAGAAGCGTTTTAACCTCAGGCAACGTGGGGGGTTCTTTACTGTTAGGGCTACAAGATTGTGGAATTCTCTACCACAAGAGGTGGTTTCTGCGGGAAGTATGGTGGATCTCAAGGATCAGAACATTCAGGGCTATGTTCGATGATTACAGCCACACACACCTACACAGGTTGAACTGGATGGACTATTGTCTTTATTCAACCTCACCTACTATGTAACTATGTAACTGTCATGTTATAGCATAAATAAAAATTTTCATCCAATTTGTCCTCTTTATTATGATACTAAAATCTAATTTTAGTACAAAACATGGTGGGGGTCAGAGACTTTAAGCATTAGTGGTTTCAAATATAAAAAAAAAAAATAAAAAAAAAAAAAGCAATATGGCTAAAGGGAGGAAAAAATGGGGTTTACTAGTGCCACATTTTGTTTCTTGTGTTGTTTTTTTTTTTTTTTTTTTTGCGAGGTTGTTTTAACAGACTTAATGCAGATCAAAGGACATCCTTTTGATCTGCTATGTAAGAACTGTAGAGCGTGGAAAATGTATATATAATTGCTACATTGGAACTCTTGACACTGCACATGATCTAGTGTAAAATTTATAAATCCGCAGCAATATCTGCATCTTTGATACTAAACAAGTCCCTGCTGGTCGTTTCCAGTGTAGTCAGGGAGCCGTAGGAGAGAAGGATGTACCACACATGCTCGGAGCATTTAGATGGTTTCTATGGGCGTGTGTGGCACACATTACTTTGTTTTTTTTTCCTTTTTAATCCAGCAAGTTAAAGGGGGAAAAAAAAAACTGACAACTCAGGTCGGAGCTTCTGTACAAACAAACCAATGTTAGTACAGCGATCTCCACTGCTGTGCTATTTTAGTTCTGACAGGGGCATAACCCCCCCCCCCCAGACCTTTTTCTGTCATGACCCTTTGACACAAGCCAGCCTGGCTGCCACACACAGGGGCCCGAATGTCGGCTGATGCCACCCGACATTCGGCTCGTGTGTACTAGGCTTAAGCCCAAACTCCATCCATTAGTACTTTGGTTTTATTCTGTGTTTGTAGTAGGGAGAGTCTTGGTGAAATTTTATAAGAAAGGAAGTGAGGGGAAATCCAAATTGTCACTAAAACAGAAACTGATAGAAAATCTCTTGTTTGTCAATTTTATCATGTTTTTAGTTACAGTAAAAATGGAAAAACATCAGCATGCGGCAAGATCGGAGGATGGGAGGCTGCATTATGATGGAGAGTGGTACGGAAGAGGGCAGACGATCTGTATAGACAAGAAAGACGAGTACCCAACCAGGTAAGTATTTTGCTGAGTTCTAAAGCCCGGTACACACTATGAGAAAATCAGGTGAACGATCGGCCAGTTTCCCTCAATGTTTCACCACAAGTCAGAACCGAGGATAGAAATAATGTATGAAAATTCTCATAGGACAAAGGCTTTTTTTTATTGTTTCTGATCATGCGCAGTCTTTCGTACCTGATATTTCTCATACGAAAATTGTATGAAAACCGTACACATTAAACTAAAATTGTTCGCTCTGTTCCTATATGAGAAAATGGTTGGCGTTTTTTGAAAATTTTCGGTCAGAATCGTCCGTTGAAAGTTGTGTACACACTATCAGAAAATCGTATGATCGTTCTGTGGACGACAATGTTTGCCCCATTTTCATATAGTGTGTGTAGGGGCCATTAAGGTCACGGACTTTTGACAGAAATAACTTAATCGGCTGAACAAAGTGTCTTATGTGCAGTGTTGTATATATTATACTTGGGTCTCTTAATGAAAATGTATTACTGCTGAGAAGGTATGTGTAAAGCCTACTCCTTGACCACTTTATAATCGCTACTTCAGCGCTCTCTTGTCACTCCTTTCTTTATTGCAGTCACAATTAAAATACTTGGTGTCAGATCTCTGGCACATGAGTGCTGGAGCCTAATCACTTACTATTAGGACAGTTCGCATGTGTATTTGATCCATGTATTTAGCCATTTACCTAAACTTCAGCTTTGAAGCCCAAGTTTAGCTAAAAGTAAAAACTACAGTCAGTTAGTATGATATGTCCCTTGTGTAGATTCTTCTTTTAGTAGAAATCTTCCTCTTATCTTTCCTTCCCTTCCTTAATTTAGCCAAGTGGCTGTCAAGAGCTCCTGAAATGTATTAACTTCTGCCACACCGGAAAATTGCGGGTGTGGGAGGTGGGACATAGGAAGATGTCTACTGGAAGAAGAAGCAACACAAGGGACAAATCATACGAACTGAATGTTCCTTGCACTTTTTATTTTTTTTTTTTTTTTTTTAGCTAAACTTGGGCTTTAGACCGCATTCACACTGCCGCGACCATAAGTTGCCCCATGTCGGAGCGACTTTTTACAGCGATTTTTTTCAGCGACTTTACTGCGACTTCAGCGCGACTTCTGAATTATTTAAAGCGACTTATATGATGGACGACTTTTGTATTTGGCCAATCAGAATATGATGTGTTGTGACCAAATTCCCCTTTTCTGTTTTTTTTTTTTTTTTACTCAATTTCTTCATTGCCCACCAGTGCCACGTATTGGTGTCCACCAGTGCCACGTATTGGTGTCCACCAGTGCCACGTATTGGTGTCCACCAGTGCCACGTATTGGTGTCCACCAGTGCCACGTATTGGTGTCCACCAGTGCCACGTACCAGTGCCACGTATCAGTGTCCACCAGTGCCACGTATCAGTGTCCACCAGTGCCACGTATCAGTGTCCACCAGTGCCACGTATCAGTGCCACGAATCGGTGTCCACCAGTGCCACAAATCGGTGTCCACCAGTGCCACGAATCGGTGTCCACCAGTGCCACGAATCGGTGTCCACCAGTGCCACGAATCGGTGTCCACCAGTGCCACGAATCGGTGTCCACCAGTGCCACGAATCGGTGTCCACCAGTGCCACGAATCGGTGTCCACCAGTGCCACGAATCGGTGTCCACCAGTGCCACGAATCGGTGTCCACCAGTGCCACGAATCGGTGTCCACCAGTGCCACGAATCGGTGTCCACCAGTGCCACGAATCGGTGTCCACCAGTGCCACGAATCGGTGTCCACCAGTGCCACGAATCGGTGTCAACCAGTGCCACGAATCGGTGTCAACCAGTGCCACGAATCGGTGTCCACCAGTGCCACGAATCGGTGTCCACCAGTGCCACGTATCGGTGTCCACCAGTGCCACGTATCGGTGTCCACCAGTGCCACGTATCGGTGTCCACCAGTGCCACGTATTGGTGTCCACCAGTGCCACGTATCAGTGTCCACCAGTGCCACGAATCGGTGTCCACCAGTGCCACGAATCGGTGTCCACCAGTGCCACTCACACAGACCAGGCAGAGATAATGGTATATAGGAACTGTAGGCATGGCTGCAATGTGGGGAATGCCTGGCTTAATTTTCCTTCTTCTTCCTGGAAAGTCGGATCACAGTCGCTTGACAAAAGATAAGGATCCGACTTGGAGGCGACTCCCATTGAAGTCTATTGGCACAAGTCGGATACAAGTCGCCTCAAAGTAGTACAGGACCCTTTTCTGAAGTCGGAGCGACTTCAGTAGTGCATATTAAGACAGCTCTCGTTCATTTACATTGCATTTGTTATGACAAGCGACTTGAGGGCACACAAGTCGCCTGACAAGTCATGCTAGTGTGAATGGAGTCTTAAAGTGTTTGTTACCCCAACATTTCATATTCCTGCAGTGCCACAGTGTACTTGTATGAAAAAAGTATCCTGTTCTCTTTGTATTGCTTCATTTGTGTGAAATCCCAGGTGTTCCTGCCAGTCCCTCTGCTTGCCTAATAAAACCTGACCACATTAGGCAGGAAAACACACTGTAGTCAGTTCTCTAGCTCTAATGATAAGAATTTTCCTGACACGCTCCCCTGCACAGCCTTTCACTAGGAAACTCTGTGTGCTGCTGCTTCTCCGTCTCCAGCACTTGTGCAGCTGAGAACAGAGGGAATGTGATCATTTATAAAAAGGGGAAAAAAGGTATGTATAATGTTTTTGTTTTTATATCTATACACAAATGCTTTGTCTTTCTTTTCTATTTTAAACTGAAAGGATTGTTTTACAATCCCTTTAAATAAACACTAGTTTATATACGCATTATAAATTGTTGGTGTTGCTTCTAAAACTTTTTATTTTACTTTGCAGTGCCGTCATCACAACTATAAATAGCGATGAGGTTTGGTTTAAGAGACAAGATGGCAGCAAATCCAAACTTTACATTTCTCAGCTTCAAAAAGGGAAATATAGCATCAAGCACATCTGACTACCTGAATACATTGGAATCAATGCAAGACCTTTTGGGGATCAAAACTGTGCCAAGTCATGGGAAGTCTCTTGACCTGCTCTTATGACTATTCATTTCAAGTATTATCAGGAATGTGTATGTGAGCATGTAGTGTATGATTTCACGACTGTGAGAATCTGTTCGTACAGTATTGTGTATACAATCTCAAGATAATCATTTATGGGTAATTATTCATGCATATCATGGGTACAATGTCTGAAATACCTCCTGGCCTCGATGTGCAATGTACATTTTACAGACTAGTCTGCATAAGGATGTCTAAAGGTACTCCTAGATGTTACATGCCATGGTGTAATACTAAGCACTTCAGCTCTCGTGTGTGTGTTTTTTTTTTTTTTTTTGGATGCAGGATCATCACCAATGGTTGCAACCTCTGGTCACTATGCTGGAAGAAAAGTTGGTTGGTCAGAGAGCCAGACTGGACATTTATTGGCCAGTTTTCTAATCCAAGAATTGATAATCTTGGTATGAAGGTTTAGTCGGTGTATGGATTCTAAGATATCTTCTGAAAGACTAAAAGAATGGCATAGGAATGTCTTTAGGTCATTTCTTAATGAATGCCTTACAGCTGTGGATATATGGGTAAACTGACTTTTTTTTTTTTTTTTTTTTTTGTGAATTTTTGGCTTCCTGCAGAAACTGCATTCAGCTGATCAAACTAGTAGAAGCTGTCCATATTGACATTTATTGTCACACTGACTAATGAAGAAATGTGCTGTAATATTCAGTTTTTAAACAAAATGAATACGCTTTTTTTAAATTTCTTTACATATGCACTCAACACTGTTATGGCTGTATAAAGGGTCGGTAAACCTAAGTTACAACTCTGTATTAACAAGTGATTAATATTTACAAATGTGTATTAAAAAGGTTCTGCAGCTTATCAGAACACAATTTTACTTCAGAGCCTTATTCCTTCACAGGACTGACAGCTTGCCCGGTTTTCCTCTTGATAGATTGCAGGGAGCTTTACAGGTAAACGGTGTGTACATTTCATTAACACAATGGCCGATACCTCCTATTGTGAATGAGTGTTATACTTTAGGTTTACAGATTCTTTATTTCAGCACAATTATCTGAGTAATATAGCTGTAAAATCTCTAAACAAATCGTGAAATTCTTTAAACGGAACTTTATTGTGACCTTTATATTTACCTTGAGATATATAATTTTTTTTAACCATAAACCGTGTATGCCAACATGTCTGTCAATGAAATATTGATTTTAATTTGATGTGCTAGAGACACTGTTGGATTGCAACTAAACTTTTTTTATTTATCAGTCTGTGTTGCAGACACTCCAGTCTAAAGCATTTTCTCTTTCATTTGACGGACACAGTGCTCCATAAATCATGACTAGTGGGTTAAATTACCTCCTCCCAGGAGTAGGACTAGGCAGCACAAAAAGCACCTGGCCAACGTCCATGGGGCATCTTCAGCTGGTATATAACCCCCCTCTCTGCTCTTGGTAATCCGTTTTTAATCTGTCTAGTCAGGAGTAAGGACCCAGGCTCCTGGCTGGGATCTCTGCTCCTAGCAATTTTGTCCTTCCTTACATCTTTTTTGTTTTTCTCCTGGGAGATCTACAAACAATGTCCCAGTGAGCACGTGCAGACCGCTGGTTTCCAGGCCCGTGGACTTCTTTGGTAAGCATCAAGGAGATCTGCAAAATGTTTATTTTGGGGGCACTAACAAAGGGGGACAAAGCTTGTCCTTTTTGAGGTTTTTAAGGTCATGAGGCTCCTCGTGCAGATTTAATTCTTGATGTCTGAACTACCTAAAGTCCCCCCTATCCCTTTCCAGGGAATTGATTTACCTAGGTCTGATTTTATTTCTGACCAGGGTGGTCCTTCCTCTGCACAAACTTCAAGGGCCACAGGCTGTGGTTCACCGGCTACTGTCACACAGATGGTTCTCTCTCCCATTTTGCATACAGGTTCTGAGTCTGGTGGTATCCACCTTCAAGACAGTTCTGTTTGCGCACAATCTTGCATGCAGTTCCTTTAGCAGGTTCAGCTCCACAGAAGAATACCGAAGTTCGTGACGAGGTCACGGGGTCCTCTGATAGATGCTGCAGGCATCCGAGGGCCACGGTAAGGCCAGTATCGTCCTCGGCTATGACTTCTTCCGTAGTTCCTGCGAGGAATCAAGAGCAAGGATCTTCCAATCATCCTGGTGGCTGTAAAAATCCCTTGGGGGCTTCATCTCAGAGAAGACCACTTGTCCCAAGGGCTGATCTACCATTCTGCGTAGGTGCTGGTTTTAATGGCTTAGCTATTGAAAGCCAGTTACTGAGGGATAGGGGTCTGTCTCGCGTGAAGTAGAGGAAGTCGTCTTCCAGCAAGATTTACCATCGTACCTGGAGTGTACATGTCTTGGTGTGAGTCGATTGACGCTCATCCTTTCTGTGGCTTGGTTCTTAACCTTTTTTCAATGGGGTATTGTTCAGAAGTTGGCCTTGAGTACCATCAAGGGCCAGGTATCTGCCCTGGCTATCTTTCAGCAAGCCCTAGCCACGCTGTTTAGTTCGTACTTTCATTTAGGGGGTTCCACATGTGGCTCCACCTGTATGGTCCTTTTTGCCCCCTTTTGGATTTAAATTTAGTACTTTAGATTCTCCAGAAACCTCCATTTGAGAATTGTATTTGGGAAATTCCCTTGTCTATGTTAAGAAGGTGACATACTTGGTGGCTATTACCTTAGCCCGCCGGGTATCGGAATTGGCGGCATTATCCTGTTGCAGTCCCTATTTAGTGGTCCAAAGGGATAGAGTGGTTCTTTGTCCCTGTCCATCATTCCTGCCCAAAGTTGTCTCTGACTTCCATTTGAATGAGGACATTGTGTTGCCTTCCTTGTCCCAAGCCGGGTCATCCCAAGGAATTTGCTTTGCATAACTTGGATGTGGTTCGTGAGATTCAGGTGTATCTGGCAGCTACTTAGTCTTTTCAGAGGTCAGACTCGCTTTTTGTGGTTATGGACGGACCAAGAAAAGGGTTGGTTGCTTCTTCAGCTACCATCTCCAGATGGATCAGACAGACAGTGATTCAGGCTTATTCCATAAAAGGTCAGGTTCCACCTTTCCTTGTCACTGCGCATTTTCCTCGAGTGGTTGAGTGCTTCTTGGGTCTTCCGTCATCAGGCTTCAATATTGCAAGTTTTGGAAGAGGCCACTTGGTTGTCCGTGCATACCTTTACAAATTTCCATAAGGTAGATACTTTGGCATTTGGGGATGCTTCTTTTGGCTGCAAAGTTTTGCAGGCTGCTGTTTTAGAGGGGCTGTTCCCTCTTGAGGGGTGTTTTTTCTTTAACACTTTATTTTTCAGATGGGGCTCCTGTGTCCTGGTTAACCACTTAAGCCCCGGAGGATTTGGCTGCTAAACGACCAGAGGGCATTTTGCGATTCGGCACTGCGTGACTTTAACGGACAATTGCGCGGTCGTGCGACGCTGTACCGAAACGAATTTGGCGTCCTTTTTTTCCCACAAACAGAGCTTTCTTTTGGTGGTATTTGATCACCTGTGCGATTTTTTGATCACGCGCTATAAACAAAAAAAGAGCGTAAATTTTGCAAAAATAGCAATATTTTTCCCTTTTTTTTATATGAAATTCCCCCAAAAAAAAATGTAAAAATCAAAATTTTTTAATATTTTCGGCCAATTTGTTTTATGCTACCTATGTTTGGTAAAAAAAATCGCAAAAAGCGTATTTTGATTGGTTTGCGCAAAAGTTATTGCGTTTACTAACAAAGGGAAAGATTTTTGTCATTTTTGTTGTTTTTTTTTTTAACGCGTAATGGCGGCGATCTGCGATTTTTTTTGCGGTACTGCAACATTGCGGCGGACAGATCGGACCCTTGACTGACATTTTTGACACTTTTGGGGTTACCAGTGACATTTCTACAGTAATCAGTGCTATACATATGCACTGTTACTGTAAAAATGCACTGGTAGTGAAGGGGTTAACTTTATTTGAGAGGGAGGGGCTGTGTGTGTCCCTAGGGGCGTGATTCTAACTGTGATTGGCTGTGGCTTCAACTGTATGCAGAGTGATCAATGGATCTACATAGTAGATCCATGTGATCAGCTCTCATACAGAGAGGAGAATGACAGGCAGCTTGTTTACACAAGCTGCCTGACTATCTCCCTCTCCCCCGCCGATCGCAGAGTGGCCGGCGGCGATCGGGTCCGCCGGTCACGCGCGCGGGGGGGTCCGTGACCACGCGGGAGCGGGAGCGCGCCTCCGGCGGCGCGCGCTCGCTCCCTAAACCCTCACAGGCGAGCGACGTAGACCTACGTCACTTTGCCTGTGAGGGGCTGACCGCCCACGTAGATAGTCGTGCGGCGGTCGGCAAGTGGTTAAGGGCTCTTATGTTTAGCCTTGGGTTATTTTCCCAAGCCCCTCATTTTCCCTTTGGCCCTGCTTTTGGGCGTCCCACTAGTTTTGATTTATGGAGCGCTGTGTCCGCCGATGAATGAAAGCTAAATGATTGTTCCATTCAATGACTAAAAAAAAAAGGATTTTTGACTTACCGTAAAATCCACAGTGCTCCATAAATCATAACTAGTGGGTTATGTTGCCTCCTCCCAGGAGTAGGACTAGGCAGAACCAAAAACACCAAGCTGTGCCCATGGGCCGTCCTCGTCTGGTATACAACCCCCCCCCCCCCCTCTCTGCTCTAGGTAATCAGTTTAGTAGCAAGCAGTATTAAAAGTAGCAAGCAGTATTAAAAGTATCAGAACTCCATAGAGGGGTGGGTGCTGTGTCCGTCGAACTCAGAGAAATGGATTTTATGGCAAGTACAAAAATCCCATTTTTTTTCTTTCAGTATTCCTCATGAAATACCGCTGCTTTCACTGTCAGGGTTGCAACTTTCATTTTCTTAACGCTGCAGTTATATACTTTTTAAATTTTATATTCTGTTATTATTGTGTTACAAAATCCCACGTCTCCTCCTGAAGGTATCCAATTCTGTATGAACATCTGCCTGAACGCTTCCTCCATCTGCTTTCAGCACATGAATTATGATATAATTTTATAAGTTGTTTGAGCTTGTCATGTCATTGTCATGTTGGCATAATAGATAAACTGATCTGGCATGAATTTTGGTCACCCTGGGTTGCGTTCATGTAGATTCATAATTCTTAAAGAGAACTATGGAAACCACATATAGCCAGGAAGATTTAATCACTCTTGAACACTGCCTCGTAGTGTTGGATGGCCTGCCCCTGATGTTCCTATTGATCCATCGTATGATGGTTAGCATCGCTGGCCAGTAAGAAGGTAGTGGACAAAGGCTGGCTAGTCTTCACCACTGATAGGATGTGCTGAAGCTTGCAGAGCATCTCAACCTAGGTTTTCATGAGGCCTGTGTTGCTCTTGAATCATGCATGTTGTGTGTGCAGGCACCACGATATGCATGCGGTCAGTTTTTTAATTTATTTTTTAATTTCTAAATGCCTTTTTTATATAAGCAGTCCCATTGTCAACCAGACTTGCAATATTACGTAGAATGTAATAGAATTTTACTTTTGGCCTTAATTTGTTTTGCATTTCCTTTTCTTGTAAATTGTTGGCATACAGAAAAGCTGGTCATTGTTGTATCCATCATACATTTCAATTATTGCATTTTTATTCGATAACCTAACTATAAATGGGTCTTTGTTTGGGGCCAGTGATGTAATACTGTGATAATTCAGTGTAAAAGTAAAACCGCTTTTTTTCTAGAGCATCAAAATCTGTAGCAATTGTCTGTTCCAATATATTGGAAATTCTATGCGATTTCAAAGGTCACTTATATTGTCTATTAAACTTTCTTGTCCATTGAAAGATACATAAATTATTTGGGTTATACTGCTGCCTAAAACCATATCATACATTGGCCCCAGGAGCTTCCCTCATTTTTATTAGTTGTGGTGTGCCTATTTTAAATGCCCTTTTTCCTGCTGGCTTGCTGTGGACGACGTTGAAACTGTGGTATAGAGTGGTGATGTCATGCGCAAAATCCACCTCCCCTTTCCCATCAGACAGCTAGGAACTGGCACCCTGCTGCTGCTCAGCACTTGAGGCTACAACATCTGTGATTCTAGCTGTAGTGGGTGCCCAATGGGTAAGGGTCTGCCTGTACCACACCACCTGTTAGTGCTGAAGCTTAGATTCATATTGCCTATTAGTGTTGGAATATGTGATGTCCTTGACCTTGTCATTGTCGTTGGGCCTGCTCCTGTCTGGAGGAAGTTTTTACTACTGTGACTTTGTTGCATATTTCCCAGCTTATCTCTGTCCCTGACTGCAAAGGCTGCAATTACATTTACCACACCTTCCTTACAGATTCAGAACCTGAATTGCCTACAGCCTTTTTGGCTTCTGAGCTTCTGGGCTTCTGGCTGTGGAAAGTGCTCAAAAATAATTTATAATAAGAATAATTACTCAATAAATCAAGCCACTGGCTGATTTACCTTTCCCTGTAAGTGTTGCAGTTATCTACTACAAAATTAAGACCCATTCAAACCTTATTGATGAACTTCATCACACCCTGTAGATGGAAGAGTGACCTTTCACTTTTACCAGTACTATCTGGCCTTGGGTCTTACAGGGCCTCTAGTCCTGCCAAACCTTACCTTTTTACACTTTCATTTGAGTGGTTTCTGTATGAACATTGAGACATGCCGACAATTTTTGCACTTCCCAAATTCTCGCTTACCTTTCTACTTATCTGAGGATGCTAAATCTGCCAATGAGCCCTTCTTGGCATGAAGGTGTGCCTCCTCTTTCTAGAATTGGGGGGGGCATTTGGATGTCTAGTTTAGTTTGGATGGCCACTTGGCTCTTAGTGCCATCAAGGGCTAGATCTCTGCTCCTACCCTTCTCTTCCACAGACTATTGGCTTTCCGATCTTTGATCAAGGTTTCCCTGGTCAGCCTCCCAGTCTCCATGGCACCTGAATATGGTGCTTGTAGAAGTCCCAATCAATCTATCAATCTGACTCAGTTTTTTTTTTTTTCTTTTTTTTTTTTTTCTTTTTCTTGCTCCTAGTGGCTTTTTGGCAGCATTATTTTGAAACCTTAGAGCTTCCTTTTCTTCCCAAGTTGGTCTCTGCATTTCATCTTTATTATGACATTGTCCTTCCCTCTTTGTTACTAGCTCCAGTTCGCCCAAAGGAAATTTTTCTCCACTGTTTTAGATGGATTGTCCTTTTTGTCATGCCAGATGGGCCCTCAAAGGATGTCTCGGCTTCTTGTTCAATTGTTTCTAGGTGGATCACATTTTCAAGTTTCAGACATTTTAGACATTTTGGCCTTTTCTGATACCAGCTTTTGGCATAGGGTCCATTGGGTGGCTGCCTAAACTGCTGTGGAAGTCCTCCATACCTGATGGGCCTGTTGGGATTTTTTTTTCTGTTGCCCACCTCCTAAGAACTGCTTTTGGATATCCTGAAGGTTTTAAGGACAGAAAAGAATGCAAAGGAATTTAGTTGCTTGTATTTGTTGTACAATCCTTGTAGGCCATTGAGAGATAAAGGTCAAACTCCTCTGTGCTTTTGATTATGCTCTTGATACTGCTTTGTTAAACTAAGGCATGATGATATTAGGAGGGTTTCTGTTGTAGGCTGGCCTACAGAATTTTTGTTTACTAGTGTCCAAATCTTTAGGTGGCAGTATAACCCAAACATGTAAGACCTGTACATGTACCTGATTGAACTCCAAGAAAAGAATCAGAAATGATCTCGGTGTTCTGACAGTGTTCAAAATGTTTATATTACGTGTCAGTTGTTATCTTTGCTAATGCTCCAAATTCACCAAAAGGCAGATACTAACATTAAATTTTTCACTCTTTGTTATATTGCAGCCATTTGCTAAAAACATTTAGGTTCATTCTTCTTCCTCATGAATGTACACATAGCACCCCATACTGACAGAAAAACACAGAATTGTTGACATTGTTTCAGATTTATTAAAAAAGAAAAGCTGAAATATCACATGGTCCTAAGTATTCAGACCCTTTGCTCAGTATTTAGTAGAAGCCCCCTTTTGATCTAATACAGCCAGGAGTCTTCACACCTGAATTTGGGGATCCTCTGCCATTCCTCCTTGCAGATCCTCTCCAGTTCTGTCAGGTTGGATGGTAAACGTTGGTGGACAGCCATTTTTAGGTCTCTCCAGAGATGCTCAATTGGGTTTAAGTCAGGGCTCTGGCTGGGCCATTCAAGAACAGTCACGGAGTTGTTGTGAAGCCACTCCTTCGTTATTTTAGCTGTGTGCTTAGGGTCATTGTCTTGTTGGAAGGTAAACCTTCGGCCCAGTCTGAGGTCCAGAGCACTCTGGAGAAGGTTTTTGTCCAGGATATCCCTGTACTTGGCCGCATTCATCTTTCCCTCGATTGCAACCAGTCGTCCTGTCCCTGCAGCTGAAAAACACCCCCACAGCATTATGCTACCACCACCATGCTTCATTGTTGGGACTGTATTGGACAGGTGATGAGCAGTGCCTGGTTTTCTCCGCACATACCACTTAGAATTAAGGCCAAAAAGTTCTATTTTGGTCTCATCAGACCAGAGAATCTTATTTCTCACCATCTTGGAGTCCTTCAGGTGTTTTTTTTAGCAAACTCCATGCGGGCTTTCATGTGTCTTACACTGAGGAGAGGCTTCCGTCGGGCCACTCTGCCATAAAGCCCCGACTGGTGGAGGGCTGCAGTGATGGTTGACTTTCTACAACTTTCTCCCATCTCCTGACTGCATCTCTGGAGCTCAGCCACAGTGATCTTTGGGTTCTTCTTTACCTCTTTCACCAAGGCTCTTCTCCCCCGATAGCTCAGTTTGGCCGGACGGCCAGCTCTAGGAAGGGTTCTGGTCGTCCCAAACGTCTTCCATTTGAGGATTATGGAGGCCACTGTGCTCTTAGGAACCTTAAGTGCAGCAGAAATCTTTTTGTAACCTTGGCCAGATCTGTGCCTTGCCACAATTCTGTCTCTGAGCTCTTCAGGCAGTTCCTTTGACCTCATGATTCTCATTTGCTCTGACATGCATTGTGATCTGGAAGGTCTTATATAGACAGGTGTGTGGCTTTCCTAATCAAGTCCAATCAGTATAATCAAACACAGCTGGACTCAAATGAAGGTGTAGAACCATCTCAAGGATGATCAGAAGAAATGGAAAGCACCTGAGTTAAATATGAGTGTCACAGCAAAGGGTCTGAATACTTAGGACCATGTGATATTTCAGTTTTTCTTTTTTAATAAATCTGCAACAATGTCAACAATTCTGTGTTTTTCTGTCAGTATGGGGTGCTATGTGTACATTCATGAGGAAGAAGAATGAACCTAAATGATTTTAGCAAATGGCTGCAATATAACAAAGAGTGAAAAATTTAAGGGGGTCTGAATACTTTCCCTACCCACTGTATATTGGGACAAAGATCTGACATTGTGTAGCTAGCATGGATGCTAATATTAGCAGTGCAGACAATAATGTAAAAGTTGTACAGACTTCAATACATTGGTTCAGAGAGTGATCAGGTAGGAAGGTGTAGTTTATTGCAGAGACACATTGCTTGTCTATTCGGCAAAGCCTGCCTGCTCACAGTTGGAACAGAACTTTAGTTTGGCTTTGAATTCAGAAAGTAGCCAGAATGTGCAGCATTCATAAAAATGCTAAGGCTGGTCTGACTGCAGCTTTTATCAGTTTATTTTGCCAAAAACTAGGAAATCTGAAACCTGTAGTTGTCCTATTTTACCATTTTTTTTATATATATATAATTTTCAGATTTTTTATTTCAAATGACGCAAGACATTTCCTTCAGGTAATGGATAGAAGTTGGGCCCCTTGCCTTGACTAGAATATTGCATACTATTCTGAGCCATATTTGGTGTTTTATTTTTATTAGGCGAGGTTCACACAAGTTCTGGATGGAGAAGACATTCAGAACAAATTTTTGTGGTAAAGACTTCTATCCTCCAGGGTGAACAATACAATGTCTGGGCAATTGCTATACAGTCTTTGGGGCACTGTGGATAAAGTGCTGACATTTTTTACACGTGTACTGGAGCCATTTAGATTAGTAATCTTCATGTAAGGATTTAGGGGGTGCTTGGTAAGGGTCAGAATGCCCCACCAAACCCCCACATTGATTGAAGCCTTGTTTTATACAGTGTACCTTAAGGCAAATGTACCAAAACTGGAGCCGATGAGCATGGCAGTCAATCGGCTACTTTAATTTTCAAAGCCTGTCTGAATAATCTGAAGATAGAAGCTGATCGGTTGCCATGCACCAGCGTTCCAGATTCTGTCTACTTCAGTTTAGTTAAATTTCCACCATTGATTTTAAAACGGGGTTTGTAGGTTCCAAAATGGAATCTAGCTTCTTAAAAATACCTTCAGAAGTTAAAAGTTCTTTAGGTGTGTGCTTTGTTTTAAAAGAATTGCCTCAACTAGGCTGCTTTTATTATGCCACCCAATGTCACAGCAGACTTTGGGGTGAATACAGTAGAGAATCAAGGAAACGTTTTGCTCTTAGGCTTTCTTCACTATATTGCCTTTCTACAAATCTGTGCCTAAGTTATTTAGCATATTTAGAGCCACACCAATTTGTCCCCATTTGAGTTTAACTCAAGAAGTCTAAAGGCAACCATACATGGATCGAAATTTGGCTGGTTTAACAGGGACCGGACAAATTTTGCTCCATGTCTATCGATCAATTTCTGTACAACCAGCCTGTTGGGTTTTTCCTGATTGATCACAGGCACTGGCTATAGCCATCAGAACAGATCAGTGTGTGTGGATGGAGAATTAGGGTAATTTTTCATTGTCCAACCTACTGGTTGAACAAAAAAGAATTGACTAAAGCAGTCCATACATTATTAAGGTAAAAAGGCAATGTATCACATTTTTTGTTCATTCCTTTTGTATTGATGGTTTTTTTTTATGCACTTTTACTTAAAATGTAAATCTTCACACTGATGAGTAAAACTTGGTATTTTAGTAGTATATATTGCTTGGTTTGTTTAAAACCATTCATAGTGCCTGTAGGATTTGTAATTCTGAAGCTTAGGCTACTTTTTAAACAGAGATATCAGTTTATCTGGATTGGAGGCAGCTCTGGGTGCCCTCTCAGTGCAGAGGACTTAGTCATCGGAGGAATCTCGCCTTCCTATCAACATTCCAGAGTAGTTTGGTTGTCCCTTTAACACTGGCTCCTCTATTGTGAGGACCCCTGACTGGAATTCATTTATATAATGCCACAGCCATGGCCTACATCACTTGTGAATGAGGTACTGGAATTCGTGCCTCTCAAAAAAAAAAAAAAAAAAAAAGCAGGCTTGATCCTCTCCTGGGCAGAACTTCACATTTAGGCCCTGTTCGCCGTCCACATTCCAGGAGTTTCACATTGGCAGGTGGACTTTCTCAGTTGCTAACCTCTGGATCTGGGAGGCTTGCTACAGATGGAGGACACTGAATATAGATCTCTTGGCATCCAGATTCAATGACAACCTGGAAAGGTTTGTCCCCAGGTATCCTCTGGTTTTACAGTGAATGATCGGGTGATGCCGTGGTATCAGTTCAGCCTTGTCTACACTTTTTCACCCCCCCAGATTCTTACTCACTACCTTAACAGAATCAAGATAGAGGGCATTGCAGGAATCCTCATAGCACTGATTTGGCTTAGAAGGACGAAGTACTAACATTTGGACTCCTGGCAAATGATCAGTGGGCCCTTCTGGATCGTCTAGACCTTCTGTCCCAAGGTAGTGTATCATCCTGCTTCTTGGTCTCTGGCTTTAATAGCATGACTGTTGAAGCCATGGTGCTGAGGGACAGGGGACTTCAGTCTTCCCTACCTTCTTGAAGGCTAGTATGTTGACATCTTGTAAAGTCCACTATAACACCTGGAAAGCTTATTTGTCTTGGTGCTAATCGAGGGACATTTATCCAAGAAATTACTAGGTTGAACATATTCTGACTTTTCTCCAGTCCTTTCTAAATCTAAATCTGGCTTTGAGTGCCATCAAAGGACAAATCTCGGCCTTGGCTGTTTTGTTTCAGACCCCTTAGGCCTCCGGTTCCCTAGTTAAGGGCTTTGTTCAAAATGTGACTCACATTCCACCCGTCTATGTTCTTCCCTTGGGACCTCAGTCTGATTTATTTCACTGTTGAAACTGTCATTAAACTCTATTTTTGACATTCCCTTATCTGCCATGCCGCATTGATGCAGTAATTCACGCAAAAGGAGCCCTGACCAAGTATTGAGTGCATACTATACTGTACGTGGCATACTTTTCAGTAAGCCAGCATTTCTGTATTAAAAATATTAAAAATCTTTTTTATTTTTTTTTTTTTTATTGGTCTTATGGATTTAAATTTTCTGAGATGCTGAATTTTGAGTTTTCACTAGCTGTAAGCCATAATCCTCAAAATTAAAAGAAAGTAATGCTTGAAATATATCACTTTGCGTGTTACTGAAATTTATACTTTTTGATTCTAGTTTTGTGAGATGCGCCTTAATAATTTGGCGAAAGGCTTGAGAGTGGTACAATAAATTGCTTCTTCCTACAGCCAAATAGTTCAAATTTTGACTTATCATTCCAGAGCACCTGCTGCCATTTTTCTGCACCCCAGTTCCTATGCTTTTGTGCAGGGTTGAGTTTTTCTTAGCCTTGCTAACATGTCGGAGGTATGGATTTTTTTTTACAATTCTTATATGAAGACCACTTCTGGACAGCCTTCTCCAGACAGTAGATGGGAATACCTGGGTCCCACAGGTTTATGCCAATGTGCTTTTGACACTGCTGGAAATATTCTGATGTCAAACAGAAGTAAGCATGATGTTTTTCATCTGCCGCATTGTTTTCTTGGCCGACCACTGCGTCTACTGTCCTTTACGTTGCCAGTTTCTTTGTGCTTCTTCAAAAGAGCTTGAACAGGCATCTTGAATCCCCAGCATGCTTTGCAATCTATGGGGGCTGAGGAGTCAGTACATACTTGTTTCAGGAGACTTGATTGTAGGAGGAATTCTGTTACCCAACCAATGTTCTGGCGCTCAGAATGATTTGGTTATCCCTTTATCACTGGATCCCTTGTCTGCAAGGTCAGCATCTGACTAGGATTCAGTTGGGCCATGCCATTGATCTACCCCAACCATCAGCTAGAAACCAGAAATCTTGTAGCTCAAAGAGAAGTGGATCTGATTTTCATTTGGGTAAAATGGCAAATTTCAGCCCTATGTGCTGTGCACATCCCCAGGAGTGGAAAATAGTCCTGCTTCCAAACATCTAAAATAAGTTTCCCTCCTCTGTCTGGGTGTGGCACTGTTTGAGTCCATTTCTTGTCTACAGCTTATTACAGACAATCCAACACTTTGTCATTCCTGAGGGTCCTCCCAAGAGACAACCCGCTTTCCCGTTCCTCTATCTGCAGGTGGATTCAGAAGCTCATTATTCTGCCCTATATATTTATGGGCATGGTTCTCCTTTCTCTGTTAAAACATACTCCCAACTAGATCATTTAGTGCTTCTTGTGCTTTTCAGCATCTGCTTGTCAGATTTGCACGGCTGCCACTTGGTCTTCTGTTGTCACATTTAAGTTCTACCTCTCTCTGATGCCAGCTTCGGTAATAAGGCTCCTCAGGCAGCAAGATGTGCTCTTTTAGAGCTCTCCCTATTAACCTATTGTTCACTTGAGCCTGTTTAGCATTTTTGTTTACAGTATTGCCCACCCCTCGTTTGGACTGCTTTTGGAAATCCAAATGTGCTTGAATACTTGTGTCCCTTGAAGTGGTTCGTGTTTTTTTTTTTTTTTTTTTTTTTGTACCTTAATGTACCTTAATGCATTGTCTGTATTAGAGCCGGTTCACACTGGGGCAACTTGTCAGGCGACCTGGTCGCCTGACAATTCGCCGTGGGTCGCCTGCCATAGATTAGCACAGGACCCGTTCTAATAGGAGCGACACAAGTCGCTCCGACTTAGAAAAGGGTCCTGAGCTACTTTGGGGCGACCTGCATTGACTTCAATGATATGAAGTCCATGCATGTCTCTCCGAGGTCGCGGTTCCGACTTCACAGGTCGCCCAGCAAAGTCGGATCGCGCCTATGTGAACCGGCTCTCAAGGTGTAAAACCTTCAAACACCTGGTCAACCCTCCCTAAACACTTTACCTAAGTCCCCTCTCAATCCAAAGCTTTACCCAGCTGCACATGAAACCTGCTGCTTTCAGTCAAATGCCGTGAGGAATTCCCCCCTCGCTGTTTTTATGATCCACTCCCACTATTGTCCTAGCAAAACGGGGACATGCTGGGAATGGAAGGGATTATACTGGGCAGTCTTGCAGCTGTTTTCCAGTGTCCAAGGAGCACTCCTGTTTTCCTTTATTATGTGGGGGAAAAAAAAGTTTATTCATGCAGCATTCTGTCAGCTGTGAGCTTGCGCTGCTCAGACAGACTGGCTAGTGTACAGCTGAGTTGCCCACTGTTCCCCTTCCTCACCTCATCCATTCACAACAAGCCTTGTACTCTTTTTCACTGAGAGAGATGGGGGTAGATAAACCATGGGGTCCCCTCATGCATTTACAGAACGCCTTGTATTCAGTGAAAAGAATACAAGCAGGGTTCGTACGGTCATGAAAATCCTGGAAAAGTCATGGGATTTTGACATGACACTTTCCAGGCCTGGAAAAGTCCTTGAAAATGACTAAACTTACTAAGTTTTGGAAAAGTGTTGTGCAACTTTTTAATTTTGTCTCTGGGCCCCCTGTATTCTGTGGGAGCGGGGGACAGTAAGTGGACTATTTTCTCTGTTTCGGGTTTAGGCGGATTAATCAGCCGCAGCGCTGAAGCCTGATCACTGGTCTCTTCAATATGAATAGACCGTGACAGGCTGGGAACCCTGCGGTGGATTGATTCACTGAAACCTGAAACTGAGAAATCGTGCATTCACTGTCCCGCTCTCAGGGACGTACGGGGGGTGTGCACTGGGGGGTGTCAGGCCGACTGCTTCTCTCCTGTACTGTGGTATGTGCTATGGAATGCGACTGCCTGTACTTTGGTATGTGCTATGGAATGCGACTGCCCGTACTGTGGTATGTGCTATGGAATGCGACTGCCCGTACTGTGGTATGTGCTATGGAATGTAAAAGCCGACTGCCCGTACTGTGGAATGTGGAAGCGACTGCCCCTGTTGTGGAATGTGTTGAATGTAGAAGCCGACTGCCCGTGTTGTGGAATGTGTTGTGGAAATCGGGGGGGGGGGGGGGGGGGAGTCATTTTCTGTTTTTGGTGCTCTTTTAGCCCCCCCAGTGCTCTTTTAGCCCTCCTTGCTCTTAGCCCCCTCCGTGCTCTTATTCTGGCTCCCCCAGTGCTCTCCACCCCCCTGTGCTCCCTGGCTCCCCCCCTCAGAGATTGCCTTCCAACCCCCCTGCAATGCTTTCCAAACCCCCCCTTAATTCTCTCTATCCCCCCCCCCATGCCCTTCAGCTCCTCCAGTGCTCTCTGCTTCCCCTGTGCTCTCCGGCCCCCCCTAGTGCTCTTCTATCTTCTATCATGTCCGCAGTCTCTGACCTTCTCTTCTATCATGTCCACAGTCCCTGACTATCTCTTGTATCATGTTAACAGTCTCTGACCATCTCCTGTATCATGTCCGCAGTCTCTGACATCTCTTCTACCATGTCCGCAGTCTCTGACCATCTCTTCTACCATGTCCGCAGTCTCTGACCATCTCTTCTACCATGTCCGCAGTCTCTGACCATCTCCTGTACCATGTCCGCAGCCTTTGACCATCTCCTGTACCATGTCCGCAGCCTTTGACCATCTCCTGTACCATGTCCGCAGCCTTTGACCATCTCCTGTACCATGTCCGCAGCCTTTGACCATCTCCTGTACCATGTCCGCAGCCTTTGAAAATCTCCTGTACCATGTCCGCAGCCTTTGACTACCTCCTGTACCATGTCCACAGCCTTTGACTACCTCCTGTACCATGTCCACAGACTTTGAAAATCTCCTGTACCATGTCCCCATCCTCTGACCACCTCCTGTATCATGTCCGCAGCCTCTAACCACCTCCTGTAACATGTCCACAGCCTTTGAAAATCTCCTGTACCATGTCCAAAGCCTCTGACCACCTCTTCTATCATGTCCGTAATCTCTGACCATCTTTTGTCTTTTATCATGTCTGGAGAGGAGTCAAAAGTGGGAGTGCTGTCGGGATGGGGATCACAGGAGAAGTCAGACATGTGTGGACTGGGGAGAGGAAACTACAGGATAAAACCAGAGCATGGTGCACCTAAGAGGAGGTCAGTGACAGTGCTGCCCGGCCAGTCTGAGGGGGGGTCACTGATGTAAGGGGGCACTGTTATAAAGGTTCCTCCTTATATCAGGACCCCCCCTCCCTTCATTAGTGCATTCTCTCTGTGGAAAGTGGTCTCTGGTCACCAGAGTCCCCCCTACATCAGCTTTTTCACCCGTGCGCCTGAAGTGACACCCGCTCCCAGCTGTGGCAGTGGTGCTTCCATCTCATCCACTGTAAAACAAGGGACCATTTTGAGTCGCGCTGTATCCAGAAACTAAACCCTAACTGCAGAGGTACTGTACACTACAAAGATTGTCATTTATTTTAGTAAAAATATGCTGGGTGTGACATGATTTTCTTCTTATTTAACATGTATACATAGACATTTCATGAAACTTTAGGTCATGAATATTTACGTGAAGTCATGGAAAAGTCATGGAATTTTCTTGGTAAAAATGTGTATGGACCCTGTACAAGGCTTTTTGTGGAAGGGGATAGTGAACCACTCTTTTTACTGTATGCTATCTGGAACTGTCAGACTGAGCAGCAGAAGCTCACAGCTGACACTAGTATACAGTAGGAAAAAAACCCTAATGTTTTTATCATCCCCAGCCACCATTCGGGCATAATTGGCAAAGTGTACATGATTTTTTGGACCAACAGAAAGTATTTTTTTTTGGAGTTCCACCAATTCTGGTAGATGAACAGGCCTGTAGTGTAATTGCAGAACATAACCAGCTTGTACTTGCCTTCCCCCAGTAAAATTCTGTACCTCTGGGCACTTGTAATGCTCTCCATTAGAAAGTCAGAACTTGCACAAGGCTATGGAAGTCTCTGGTGGTGTATTAAAACCGCTGTACTTGCCTTTCTCATGGTCTCCTGCTTTACCAGTAAACAAACTGGTACTTCTGGGCACCAGTAAGTGTTCCTATTTATAAAGTCAAAATTTGCACAAAGCTTTGGAGGGCTCTGGAGTAGTACTTAACATTTATTTAAACCCTAACTGCAATCTTTCCCTGTTGGCTCCCTTTTTGGTCCAAGTACATCATTAAAAGCATATTTGTCATATCTCTAAAATCTGCAAAAAATACCTGAAATCGAGTAAGCTGGTAACTTGTAGCAATGTATTTGTTTTGTGGTTTACATACACTTTATTAACTGATTTATCCACTTGAATAAAAAAATTTCCTGGCTTCCTCAGTCCACTTTCAAAATTGACTAGAAAAACAAAAACTTTTGCCCCTTTTTGTTTTATGTTTTTGCAAGGTGAACTGTGCAGTTTGTCTAGAAAAACAATAGCTTCCACTGCCTACCATTGCATTACTATAGCTGCTCTGCAATACCATCATTTTCAGTTTCATCAAAAGGTGGCTGTACTGCAGGAGAGCTATGTAATCCGTTTCCAAAATCCCAGGAGTCCCAAGTGTGTAACACATTTCCTTTTACAGAGGACAGTATTAATTTGTTACACTTTTTACTGCTGGGACAAAATCTGGTCCTGCCACTACCATAAATACAGAACTGAAGTATTTTTTTGTTTCGAGTATTATTTTTTGTTGGTTTTTTCCCCCCAGAAAATTGGGGCAAGAAAGCTTGGAATGTGTTTATTTTTTATATCTATGACATGGTATAAAAAACTATAGAAAATGAAGACCTTAAAGTGTTACTAAACCTTGGACCCTGCATTCACCATATCTGGTCTCCCACACTACACGGAACATGGAAATGCAATCCTGTTATTAGATCTAAACTGCTAAATACCTTTTTTCATCAGCAGTATATAGAGGTCTTGTAACTTCCATTTGTGCCTGGTTAACCACTTGACCTCAAAAAGGTTTAACCCCCCCCCCCCCTCCTGACCAGGCCACTTATTGTGATACAGCACTGCCTTTGCTTTAACTGACAATTGTGCAGCACTATACCCAAATAACATTTTTGTCTTTTTTTTTTTTCCCCACAAAGAGCTTTCTTCTGATGGTATTTGATCACCTCTTTATTTTGTTTTGTTTTTTTGCGCGATAAAACAAAAATAAGAACGACTAACAATTTTTGAAAAAAACAATCTATTTTTTAGTTTCTACTCTAAAACACATCCAATAAAAAAAATGTAAAACCAATTTCTCCATCAATTTAGGCCAACATGTATTCTGCTACATATTTTTGATAAAAAAAATCCCAATAAGCATACATTGATTTGCGCAAAAGTTAGTGTCTACACTATGGGATATTTTTAATATATACCGTATTTTCCAGCGTATAAGACGACTGGGCATATAAGACGACCCCCCCTATTACATGATCTACCGGTAATACTTATACTTAGGTTACCTTGGAGATATTATACTCGGCATATAAGACGACCTACAATTTTTGGGGGATTTTTTTGAGGTTCAAAAGTAGTCTTATACACTAGAAAATACAGTGTATGTATGTGTGTGTGTATATGTGTGTGTGTATATATATATATATATATATATATATATATATATATATATATATATATATATATATATATATATATATATATATATATATATATATATATATATATCATTTTTGTTTACTAGGAATGGTGTACAGAATCCTGTGTGTGTGTATTTATATATGTGATTCTGCACAGAGCGGCCATCCTGTAGCAGTAAATCTTCTATGGGTAGGTCAGGAAGCTTAAAGCTTATAGGAGGAGTTTTCATACTGCACCAGCTTTCCTATCAGGATACAGGACCACTAACCCTCTTGTCAGTGCTGATTTGCCCTGTGCTGGTCACATGCACACAAGAAAAAAAAAAAAAAAAGCAGAGGATTAACCCCTTAGGTTCAACAGTGAGTAGAACGCATGTTTTACTGCATATACAGACTGATTTTACTGTCGTGGGTTTAGGAACACTTTTTATTGAAAGATTTCCTAGCCCTATTGTAAAGTCTTAGATTATTGCAAGTTCTCTCAGCTCAGTGTTTCTTCACCAGCAGCATCTTCAAGTCAGGAAGTGTTGCAAACCACGGCTTCACAAAACACAATCCCTTCACTTATAGAGAAAATGACACCTGAAAATCAGGAGACCATTGACCAAGCTCTTGCAAGAGCAATATATGCTTCTGGACCAGCATTGTCAATAACAGAAAATGCATATTGGCAGGAAGCTTTTAAATTCTTATAAGGGAAAGGGGAATGGTTACCTGTTATGTACAGTAGAAATGTTTTTACCGTATACAATCCTTGTTCCGTTTTGTAATTAAATACAATTTTAAAAAACAAGTTCAGTTAATTTACTGAATAAGCTGTATTTTTATTTCAAGCATAATCCTTTTTTTTTTATATACACTGCATTTGACATTCCCCGTTTAAAAAAGGACTTTCAATTTGTAAAACTACTCCAAACTTATTATTTTTATTTTTTTTTTAATTTTTGTGAAAATTTAAATTTTTTTTTTTTTTTTATTAACGGAAACGGGTTTTGTTTATTTCTCCTGGCTTTAAAATTTCCAAAAAATGTACATCTTTACATAGTCATCACGCATCCTTTGATCACTCACACACTACTTGGCTCAGACGAAGATTTGAAATGCGTAGTGAAAATCTGCAGTGGGATGTGTCATGCTTACAATTTCTGTACTTAACTACTTGCCGACCAGCTGCCGCCTATATACAGTGGCAGGTTCCTGCGAATCGCCATACCTGTATGGCAGTGCGCAGAAGTGATCCTGGCGGCACGCGCGCCCACTCGCCAACGGGGAAGCCGATCCACGGGGCTGGCGGCCGCGATTGCCGCCAGGCACCCGCGATTGCTCCCTGTGAAGAGAGAAAGGCGGTCTACTGTTGTTGACACAGAAGACTGTTGTGTTCTCAGGAATCAATGCAGGGCTCCTGTGGTCCTCGTATTTAGGAACACGGGTCTCTGTGTTGATTTCACAAGCCCCCCCCCCACACAGAAAACACCCTCTAGGCTCACACTTAACCTTTGATCGCCCCTGGGTTAACCCCTTCCCTGCCAGTGTCATTATTACAATAACTGCTTATTTTTAGCATGGCTTACTGTAGTAATGTCACTGGTCCCCCAAAAAGTGTAAAATGTCAGGGGTCTGATCTGTCTGCCGCAATGTGGCAGTGCCGCTAAAAATCACTGGTCACCACCATTACTAGCAAAAAAAAAAAAATGACATAAATCTTTCCCCACGTGATAACTTTTGTGGAAACCACTCAAATTTCCCCTTTTGATGATGAAAACATTTGATTTAAAAAAAAAAAATGTATATATATTTTTTCGGGGGGAATGTTCTAATAGAGCTATATATATATATATATATATATATATATATATATATATATATATATATATATATATATATATATATATATATATAGCTCTATTTGTGGGAAAAAAGGGCATCAATTTTATTTGGGTACAGCATCACATGTGTAATTGTCAGTTGAAGTAACGCAGTGCCAATTTGGAAAAAATGGCCTGGTCATTAAGGGGGAAACTTTCCAGTCCAGAAGTGGTTAATATCCATACTTCCTTATTATAGGTTTTGTTTATCATACAGTCAACTAAAATATGTTTGTGTTTTTTTTTTTTTTTTTTTTTTTTTTTTTAGGAGCCAGTAATCACAATTACTGTTGATTTGGTACCCAATAACCCTAATGATGGTTCTTTATCCCAAATACAATACAAATCTCAGTAAAATACTAATAGCACTGTAGTTTTCATATCTGTGCAGGGGCCTGTGCTTTGGCTTGTGTTGATGGGAACTTTGGACTTCAGTTTGAGATGCTTCTGAGATTATTTAGAATTCATTGATAAGTGCATTTGACCCAGTTGATCTCCTTTTTTGACCTGCACTTTACCTTCTTCAAGCAAGTTTTGCATTCTCCGAGACTTGTATAGAAATTCAAAACCCATGTATCGCAAATAAAAGCTGAGCAATGGCCCTAGTTGGCACAATTTGTTAGTCTTCAGGGATTATTTGGCTTTTGTTAACACTGAGCCTCAGTGGTAAATTGCTTCATATCATCAGTCATTTTTACAAAAGTGCCAAAATTTAATGTAATTCAAAATTTAGCATGAAATGTTGGTGAGAAACCTTGGAACTGTCATTCTTTTTAGTTGGTCATGGTTGTGTTGGATCAAGTTCTTTATAAGTCCTTTAAATCTGTATTGGAATAGATTTAAGTCAGTCCCAAAATAGATGTGTGTCATTATGAGAAGTGATAACTTGTTAAGTTATATTCACATGTCTTTGTGAGAGGCCTAGTGCTTTTTATATGCATTGTAAATATGTCCCTTATTGACTGTATCGTCTTGGCTGTAGAGGCCACTAGCTTGTAGAATTCTTGCCAATCTGTTGATACTGGGCAGGTGCATTAAGTAGGGGCTGACATTTAAAGGGTTATATGGTACTTTACTACCCCCTACACCAGTAAGGTGCCCTTATTGCATACATGGTGCTGTGGTCAACCTTTCAATAGTTTTCAGTCAGAGTGAAGGAAATGGCACATGTATCCAAACTATAGCCTACAGCTTTTTACCAGAACCTGATGCAACACACACCTGTTTCATAAAAATGGTCAATGTTACAAAACTAATAGACTGCATTTTTTTGAAAACCAAAGTTAACCTAAGGTGTATTTCTAGACTGCTGATGTCCTAAAACCACAGTAACGTGTTTAGAAGGCATCTGGAACTAGTGCAGAGCTCCTTGGAAGACCAGGAACCTTTCACATGCAGATAGCAGCTTAATTTTCTGAAGTTGTGTTTTTGCCTCACTATTGGTTGCTGAGCCGATCTGTTCTGAGACCCCATGTGCATATTAAAGTGATGCTTTTTCCTAAAGTAAAAAGAAAGTTACCTGTTCTCTGTAAAGATATTGCACAAAGCGGTCGCTTACCTCCTTTTCTGGGGGTCCCTTGCCAGAGCTGTTCACTCTCCCCCATTTTTCCTGAGTGCCCCCTTAGTAAGCCACGTTCTAAAGGGGCACCCATGGGGGGCGTGCTCCCAAGCTGGGCTATGTACATCCATAGACGCACAGAGCATGGCTCGGCCACACCCTGCTCCCTCCTCACAGAATTTGTCTGACAGCAGGAGACAATGGCTCCTGTTGCCTGTGTCCTGTGAAAAGAGAGGGGACTGGGGCTGCAAATGGGCACAGCATTGGATCGTGGACAGGATGAGATAAATGGAGGTGTGGAAGGAGCAGCTAGTAAATGGTGTGGGGTTTTTTTTTTTTTTTTTTTTTTTTTAACCTTTTTTTTTTTTAATGTAGAGAATGCATGAAGGTGAAAAACTTTGCCTTTAAAACAACTTTTTAAGGGCTCTTTCACACGGTCCGCCTCCGCAGGCGGGTCCGTGTTGCTCAGCGGGGATCGATCCGCGATCTCCGCTGAGCCGGGCGGATGACAGCTCCGTCTCCGCTTGCAGAGCGGAGAGGGAGGTGTCTCAGCACCCGCTGCCCTCTATGGGGGATCGGAGGAGAGCGGACCGCTTGTCCGCTCTCATCAGATCCGCTCCGCTCCGATTTACTGAACGGATGGAAAAATAGGGTTTCCATCCGTCCAGATTTCCGCACAGGATCGGATGCGGTTGGCAGCGGGTGTCAGCGGAGGTGTCTCCGCTGACACCCGCTGCCCCATAGAGCTGCATGGAGGATCCGATCAGATCCGCCTAAAAAACTGACAGGCGGATCTGATCGGACCGCCCGTGTGAAAGAGCCCTAAGGCTTCATGTACACTACAGCTCCAACACTAAGTTTAGGAGCTTTTGGAATTTTTTTTTTGCCAAAACTCCTAAACTTAACGGCATAACAGCCTATGTGTCTATGCACACACAGGCTTTTAGGATCATTTAGGAGCTGCTGCATTTAGAGGAGATTCAACCTCCCTCTCCTAAATGCGGCGAATCGCATTCAGGAAGAAGCGTTTTGACTCTACTGCAAAACGCAGTAAAACCGTGAGGCAGTTTTGCCACATTTTGTTTTTGCCTGCGGCCGATGGTCATAATAGGCTATGTGTACATGAAGCCAAAGGCTTTGAAGCTCCCATGAAACAAACATCGAACGGTTATGGCCATACATACTGACAAACATGCTCATGGTAAAATTTGTTTATTTGTACATTTGAGTACAAGTCTGCCCTAACCTGGCAAATTAAAATTCTGAGAATAGCAATCATTTTGTCTTACGTTTGCTAAAGCTGTTGTCTTGCACATTTTCATACGGAGAAAGGCATTGTGCTAATGTTATTCATACCACTTTGTAATGCATTATATTTTTTTTATTAAGTCTGTGTATAAGGCCATCTGTATTGTGAATATTTTTATGTTCTATATTTACCATATTATATTTTTTAAAGTTGACACATCTGCTAATGTCTTCATTTTGTTCTTGAGCACTGCCACATTTGAAATCTTCACTTTAATCTAAAAAACCTGACTGGGTTGGTTAACAATCCATTTCTGTTAACCTCACATCTAAGGAGATCTGGAAGGCAAGAGGTGTCTTTCTTTTTTTTTTTTTTAATGGACTTTTCAAGCAAAGTATTCATATTTCAACCTGAAGCTGTTAGAGCTGCACAATTAATCGTTAAAAAAAAAAAAAAATCATGATCTCGATTCACCCCCCCCCCCCTCACAATCTTAGAACAGCATTTCCTCGATTTCATTCACAGCAGAGCTGTTCTCTGCTCACTCACCGCTGTCAGAAAAACAAAAAAAGCCTCTGCCAAATGTTTATTAACGTTGCTAAGGCTGAGACATAACTATAAACATGTTTTACAATGAATCATTTTGTTCTTTTAGGTCAGGAGTGGGGAACCTGCGGCCCCAAAAGCCATCTCATCTGGCCCTGCCATTGGGCTGCCTCTGGAGGGGAAGGGGAGGGGGAGCGCCTCCTGATTACACACAGACTGGGTTCCTCTGCTTACCCGGCGCAGCCGCTGTCTTACAAAGTCACGCCGCCTACCTATGATAGACAGCACAGTGGTGACTATCATAGAAGTCGGTCCAGGAGGCATGACTTTGTATGAGAGCGCCCGTGCCGGGTAAGTAGAAGAAACCTGCTCTAATCCCCATGCACTCTGCATTGATGGGGGGCACTAATCGCTCTGCATTGATGGGGGGCACTAATCACTCTGCATTGATGGAGGGCACTAATCACTCTGCATTGATGGGGGGCACTACTCTGCGTTAATGGGGGGCACTAATCACTCTGCGTTGATGGGGGCACTCATCACTCTGCATTAAGAGGGGCAAACCTGGAAAACCAGTTGCCAGTAGCAACATCATCAATACCAGCTAACATCACACACCTCACCAAAGAGAAGCAGTTGCAGCCATCACATTAGGGGTGAGTTAATTAAATGTTTGACCAAATAGAACAGGCACATTTTTAAGTTGATAATTTTGTACGGCCCCCGAATAATTTTAAAAATACCCAAATACTCTGCAGAAAAAAGGTTCCTCACCCCTGGGTTAACACAACGAAGTATTGTTGTGTCAGCAGAGGCAGAGTTGTGTTTACACTGTTCCCATGTTTTCAGCGTGAGGTCGCATCTTTCTGCCATTGCTTCATATTTGATAAAGACACACAGTTTTACCTTCGTTAGAAAAAAAAACAGGAAAATAGTCCTGGTTTTGACTCCTACTCCAGTGGAACAGTATTTAAAACAAAATACAAAAAAAATTGAAAAAGGAAAAATATTCATAATACTAACTGCCAAATATTTAACTCCAAAGCCCAATTACACAAATTGTTTTATTCAGTGTCCATATTAATAGACACAGTTTAAAAAAAAAAAAGACAATGTTCTGCTCTTTGCAAAAACCCTTTTTGTATTCCTAGCCAAGCTTTAGTCTTTTTTTTTTTTTTGTATGCTAATTGCATTTTTAATATGGATAATAAATAAAAATGATTTGTATTAACTGCGTTTTGGCGATATTTAGCAGTGAGAAATATAAACTTTTTTTTTATATATTTTTTTTTGTTTAAAATATTCTAGTGGAGTTAGAAAAAAAAAACAAAGCACAAAAATCCTGGTTTTGTCTCAGTTTAGTACCAGTGGCTCTTCCACTTTTGTATTGTGTTGAGTATATACAGTCATGGCCAAAAATATTGGCACCCCTGCATTTCTGTCAGATATCCATCACTTTGCCCAGAAAATGGTTGAAATTACAAATTGTTAGGCATTCTCATGTTCATTTCTTTGGTCTTATTGGCACCATCTCAAAATTGTAAGAGATAATTGCATTCCAAGTTTGTGATGCTCCTGTCAGTTTTAATTAAACTCACCTGTATCAATTAACAGGCGCTGACAAGATAGAAATCACACCAGCAACCAGTTAAAATGGTGAAAAATGGCGTGTCTGTGTGCCCCACGGAGCACGGAGAAGGGAAAGTGCAGCAAAGTATTGTCTGAGAATTTGAGAATGGAAATGCGTGGACAATCTCAAACTTACAAGTCCATCTTCAGAAATCTTAATGTTCTGGTGTCTACTGTGCACAACATTGTCAAGAAGTGTACAGCCCATGGCCCTGTAGCTATTCTCCCTGGATGGTGAGGAAAGAGAAAAATTGATCAAAGACTGCACCAAAGGATTGTTTGGTGGTTAAAGAACCTCAATCCACTTCCACACAAATTTATGCTGCCCTTCAGGCACAGGGTACAACAGTGTCAGCTCACACTATATACATTGCCATCTCAATGAAAAGGGACGCTCTGGTAGGAGACCCAGGAGGACCCTACTGCTGACACAGAAACAGAAAAGCCAAATTCGAAGTTTGCCAAAACTTACCTGAGGAAGCCAAAATCCTTTTTGGAGAATGTGCTGTGGACAGATGAAACAAAATTACAGCTTTTTGGTAAATCCCTTTTATTCTACTGTTTTCTGAAAAGAAATGAGGTCTTTAAAGAAAAGAATACAGTCCCTACATTCAAACATGTTTGAGGTTCACTGATGTTTTGGAGTTGCTTTGCTGCTTGAGGCACTGGATGTCTTGACTGTGTGCATGGCATTATGAAATCTGAAGACTACAAAAGAATTCTGGGGTGCAATGTTTGGCCCAGTGTCAGATAGTTAGGTCTCCATCAGGTCATGGGTCTTACAGCAGGGCAATACAAATACAAAGCACACTTCAAAAAGCACCCAGAAATGGTTTAAGGCAAAGCGCTGGAGAGTACTGAACTGGCCAGCAATGAGTCAAGATCTAAATCCCCTAGAGCACCTGTGGGGATATCTCAAAACAGCAGTTGGGAAAAGGAACCCTTCCAATCTGAGAGACCTGGAGCAGTTGGTGAAAGAAGAGTTGTCCAAAATTCCATTAGAAAGGTTTAAGAAAACTCATTGATGGTTACAGGAAGCAGTTGATTTCAGTTATTTTTTTCAAGGGGTGTGCTACCAAATATTAAATTGAGTGTGCCAATAATTTTGTCCAGGCCATTTTTGGAGTTGTGTATGGAATGGGTCCGATTTGCCAATACAAACAAAAGCAATAAACATGAGAATGCCTAAACATTCGTAATTGCAATAATTTTCTGGGTGAAGTGGTGCATTATCTGACAAATTCAGGGGTGCCAATATTTTTGGCCATGACTGTGAATATGGGACTCTGAGGAATTTTTTAAGTTGGTTTAGAATTTTACCTTTGTTAGTCTTTGCTGCCTACAGTGACCTGGTCCCATTCAGCCATATGAGCCTCCCCTAATTTCAGTAGCAGCACTGTCCACTCCCAGGCTCGGACTCTACAATCCAGGAACTTGCCACTCTGTGTTTCAGCATGAGTTCTGGTCTTGATTGGTAGCCTCCTTTTTGAGATGGTTTAATTTGCTCAATTCCACTCCAAACCTATGCAGCACAGCACAACTCACTACACTGTTGCTAGAGACAAAACAAATCACCTGACAGTGAAGACCAGGTGATCTCTGGCCTAGTGAGTCAGGAATCCAGCTCTGGAGTTAGGATTTTTCAAGAGAGCGGGAGGATTTCCCTAACGGTGGATGACTGCCTGAAGGGCTGGGGAAGCATCCTAGATACCTTGCCAGAGCAGGGGCTTTGGTTGCCAAAGAATATCATCTGCAGATTAACATTCTTGAGATCCAAGTTATTTGGTTGTCCCTGCAATGTCACAAGTAAGACTCTGGATGTGGGCCTCCTGGCCTCCAGATTCAACAACTAACTGGACAGCTTTGTCCCCAGATGCAAAGAATCTCTGGCAGAAGGGCTGGATGCTCTGGTGACTCTGTGGGATAAGTACAGCCAAAAATTTGCCTTTCCTCCCCAGAAACATTTCTTCTCTACTCCGCAGGATCAAGATGGAGGGTATTCCATTGATCCTCATATCTCTGAATTAACCCAGGTGGATATGGTACTCTGACCTGATCAAACTACTGACCGACACCTTCAAGCCCTTTCAAATCTAGCAGACCTCCTATCGCAAAGACCAATTGACCACCCTTGCCTCACTGTTGCTGGCCTAATTACATTGTTGCTGAAGCCCAGGTCTCAAGACAGGAGTGTCTCCGATTCAGTAGTTTCCACGCTATTTAAAGCTAGGAAATCTACCATCACACATGGCAGGCTTGCTTCAACTAGTGTGAGAAAAAACATTCTTACCCCAGAAGTCCTTTCTGTAATCAGTCCCCAAATCCGAATTTGGCCCAGAGTGCTATCCCTATCATTCATTGATTAAGACCTTTGTACAGGGTTGGGTGTTTCATGGCTCCTCCTGTGCAACCACTTGTGAATTTGTGAGATTTGAATCCCATATCCAGGGGGAGCTACAAGCAGACAGGTTGAAATGAGGTGAGCCTAAAAGGAGTAAAAGTCTACTCTTCTAAAACTCTGTGAAAAAGATCATAATTTCTGTCAGAAATCCCCCAAAAACATGGGGTTTATTCCTACTTCTATTCCATTCTTACTGTTCCGTTGGATTTACAAAAGTTGTAATGTGGTGGGTTAACTACCTACCTAAGGCAGGCCATAAATTGCAAATTTGCACGATTTCCCCATCAACACAAGACCGTGTTGACAGGGGAATCCTTACTGCCGAGCAATTGTCTGGGGGGGGGAAGCTGCCCCCTGCTGGGAGAAGACATTGATTATTGCTGGTGGCTATAGCAGCCACTAGCGGTAATCGCAAGTGAATCCAGCAGGCTGGTTGTACCCAAGTTGATTGATCGATCGATCACCTTGGTTCATTCAATCTGCCCACACATGGTTTTAATCTCGACTGTTTCCTGCTGAATGGGCCGAGATTCGAATCGTCTATGGCTGACCTAAGTTTGTACAATCAGGCTGGAATGTGTATAATCAGATTAGTGTTCAGAGATGTTTGAACGTATTGGCACAAAATATGGAAACCCAAGGCTTTTGTGTAGTTAATCTTGGAGGTGGGGGGGGGGGGGAGATAGGATAATACCAATTAGGCATAGATAAGAATAATATATTTTATGCTGAACTGATCATATTTTGGATGTGGTAGATGATATACTGCAGCATTTATTCTAATCCTGTAAATCTTTTTGGTGTTGCTATTCGTTGCTGAATAACTGGGTGGCAGTATTGCTTAAGACAAATCAAGGTTTATGTGAAATCACAGTGCAGTGCCTCTAAATTTAGGGATATTCCAGGGTTCCTAAAGTTTTGGCAATATATTCAGTATTTTGTTACAATCTGGCGAAAAAAAAAAAAAAAAAATATATATATATATATATATATATATATATATATATATATATAATAAAACAGTGACAGCAGAAATCAATTTGTATATGATTTTATAAGCAGATTGCTGTCTATTGTGCTGTTTCCAATGACACGAAAATAGGTATAGTGTAAAGACAGAATTGCAATAAAAAGGACATCTTTCAAATATATTGTGAGTGTGAGGATTCCCAATCCAGAAGATAAAAATATGACTCTAATAATTTATTAAGCTGTGTAGTGATAAATACTGGTTACGTACTCCGATTCTGCAGTATTAGATCAATAAAGCGTTCCCCCTCATCTTCTAGCTTAGACAGCCTTATATGCTAATCCCAGCTTTTCATTACAGTCGGTCATTTTTTTTAGAAACAAACCTTCTGGTATTGACGAGGGAGCAGCTCACAGAAATACCCTGTAAAGCTATAGGGCCGAATGGTTATCTGTTGAAAGTCACAAAAAAGTGCATATAAATCCAAAATGTTTTTTCTTCGCTTTGGCCTGCTGTCTATGCCTCCCCTGGGAAGGTTCACTCTTTCTGTTTTGGTGATTAATGCATACAGAAATTGATGGGGGAAAAAAAAAGTTTAGAGTTCTTACAGAAATAGGAAGTGAGGTGAAATATTCTAATGGGGACAACTGTCAAGGCCTTGTTTAAATATGCATTGCCCTTTAAAGAGGGATCCACAGCGGATTGCTTTTCAGAGAGCAGCTAGGAGGTGTTTGTTGTCTTTTCACCACTTGTTTTATTCCTGTAAATCCTGCATTGCACGCTGTTGTGGTGTCCAACCCTATGCACTTGAATGTTCTGCCTTTGGCAGTGCCCTCCATCTGTTTCTGCTTCCCGTCCTTCACTCGCCAGCTGCAAGTGTAAATTAAGCCTAAGAGGGAATTTCCCCTGGCATTGGAGAGATTTTCATGCTTTACTGTTGTCCGCAGACATTCATAATTGTACCTCTCTCCAGCCCTTTGCGAACAACCTGCCTCCTGCCACAATCAAATTGTGACTCCTCAGTCCAGAGCACCTGCTGCCCTTTTTCTTCACCCCAATTCCTGTTTTCATGCTTAGCCTGGTTTCCACATCCTATGCACAAAAACATAAAAATTGGGGGGAAGAAAAATTACATTAGGTGCTCTTGACTGATGAGTCCAAATTTGAAATATTTGGCTGTAGCAGGAGGTAGTTTATTCACAAAGGGCTGCAGAGAGGTACAATATTGAGTAGCCGCAGGCAACTGTGAAGCATGGTGGAGGTTCCTTGCAAGTTTAATGCTGCATTTCTGCAAATGGAGTTTGAGATTTGGTCAGGATCACAGCTTTCCTCAATGCTAACAAATACAGGCAGATACCTATCCATCATGCCATACCATCAGATAGGTGTGCGATTGGCCCCAAATGTATTCTGCAGGGGGTGACCCCAAACATGCCATCAATGTCATTACGATCTTGGGCGTAAAGAACAAGGAGTCTTGGAAGTGATGGTTTGACCCCCCACAGAGCCCTGATCATAACATCGAATCTGTCTGGGGTTACATGAAGAGACTGAAGGATTTAAGTCAGCCTACATCCACAGAAGATCTGTGGTTTGTACTCCAAGATGTTCAAACAACCTACCTGCTGAGCTCCTTCAAAAACTGTGTGCAAATATACCTAGAAGAATTGATGCTGATTTGAAGGCAAAGGCTGGCTACACCAAATATTTTTTTGATTTGGATTTCTCTTCGGTTAATTTACTTTCCAGTTTAGTAATTGATAAAAATAAACTATTACTTCTATTTCTGAAAGCTTTTCTAACTTATTGCATTTTTCACACCTGTTTAAAACTTTTGCACAGAACAGTGTGGGTATATGTGTGTGTGTGTGTGTGTGTGTATATATCTATCTATATATATATATATATATATATATATAGTATCTCACATTTCTGTAAAACATTTTATTATATCTTTTCATGTGCCAACACTAAAGAAATGACACTTTGCTACAATGTAAAGTAGTGAGTGTACAGCTTGTATAACAGTGTAAATTTGCTGTCCCCTCAAAATAACTCAACACACACCCATTAATGTCTAAATCGCTGGCAACAAAAGTGAGTACATGCACAAAAAAACACACACATATACATAATAATAATGACATCAGGGAGCTGGTAGATGTTAGAGACCTTGCGCTCAAACCCTATTGAGCATCTGTGGGGCATCTTCAGGAAGGTGGAGGAGCGCAAGGTCTCTAACGTCCACCAGCTCTGTGATGTCGACATGGAGGAGTGGAAGAGAACTCCAGTGGCAAACTGTGAAGCTCTGGTGAACTCCATGCCCAAGAGGGTTAAGGCAGTGCTGGAAAATAATTGTGGCCAAACAAAATATTGACACTTTGGGCCCAATTTGTGAGTGTACTCACTTTTGTTGCCAGCAATTTAGACATTAATGGCTGTATATTGAGTTATTTTGAGGGGACAGCAAATTTACACTGTTATACAAGTTGTACACTAACTATTTTACATTGTAGCAAAGTGTCATTACTTCAGTGTTGTCACATGAAAAGATATAACACAATATTTACAAAAATGTGAGGGGTGTACTCCCTTTCCTGAGATTGTGTGTGTGTGTATGTGTGTGTGTATGTGTGTGTGTGTGTGTGTGTGTGTGTGTGTATATATATATATATATATATATTATACATTATGTATATGTGTGTGTTTTTGTCTTCCATTTCTATTTTAAAGTAAGTGGGTTGTTTTACAAGGTAAGGGTTTGTAGCTTGGACCAATGTAACTATGTATTGGTGACAAGTGTAAGGGTGCTGATAAATTATATATGAAATTTGTATCTGATAGATGAAGAACTAAATTGCGCTTATAATATGACTAATCACAAAGGATACAAATTCATTGTAATACAAAAGTGATACAGTGCTAAAGTGAATGTGCTGTGACCGTGCTACATATATACATAAAATATGATGAATAAATACACCAAAAATTTATATATGTGCAATGACAGTGCAAATATCAACATAAAGAAACAATTTTATGGACTTGTATAAATTAATCGAAGTGAAGCATGAGTGACACTAATAGTCAAATGATCTGACTCAATAGTGGCAAAAAGCAGTGAATCACATAAAAGTGATATCCTGAAGTGAAAAGTGTGTTCTAAATATTATTCCAGTCCATATAGTGGTTGTAAAGGTGAACAGAAAATGTTTCTTCAAAAGTGAGATAAAATCATCCAGTGTACCCAACGCGTGATCCAGTGAGCAAGGTGTTTATTATTTATATGCTCACCAGAGGTAAGTGGGTCTCACAGACCCTGCAGACGTTAGGTAAATATAAGTGAGGTCACACTTATTCCTCCTTCATCAATCAATTGGTCATACAATTTGGGATTCCCAGGGCTTCAAGGGTTAAATAAACCGCTTAATCTCTCCAGCAGTAGCAATCCAATATGGAGTCTCTATACATATATCTCAGTAAAGGGATATAGGAGACAGGAAGCCAGGGATAGTGTAATACCATTTTAATAACGTTCAATACAAAATAAAAAATGGGTGCTTACATTATAAGGTGCTTTCCGAGCACCAATAAGAAGGCCCTTATTGCTGTCTGAAACGCCGCTGGTCCTGTCATCGGGCAGGATCACTTCAGGGCTTCACAGAAGTATAGCGGTGATGGCGTGCGTTCCGCCGTGTGTTCCACCGCCAGGATTTGATGTATTAGGGTCAATAGTTCAGGCTTAGACCACAATGCATTTCGCAATGACGTATGTGCGTCTTCAGGAAGTCTAAGCCGATTCTACTGGTTAACATTGATATAATACTACATAGAGTGTCATTGGTCAGATTGAGATCCGAGGACCCAATCAAAATACAGCGTCCTATAGGTAAGCTTTAACTGGGACCGCGGGACGTAATTTAGTGCAAAATTTTATAAACGGAATAGTAATGGGCTATAAACGTATATATATTTAAAAGGAGAAAATATATATATATATATAAATATATGTAATAGTGCGGCTTTCATTTAGTCACCAACAGCATTCTTGGACATAAATACATCTATTAGCAATTCACTCTGGAACAGTGTTGTCAGACTTTGCATATTTGAATCTTAAAAAACACATTTAATAGCATTAAAACTGACAATTATCATAAAATCGATTTGGAATCTATATTAATAAAATGCAAGTGTCTCTGCGTCCACTTTCCCTGTGTCCGTGAGATTGCGCTACTGCGCATGTGCCCCACGGACAGCCGTTGGGACTGGGGGCGGGCACCATGTCAGGGGCCCCAGAAGTAAGTCATACTGACCTGTGTAGGATGGGGAGCTCCTCGGTGTCAGAAGCCGGGTGTTGGGGGTCACCCCGATAATGGTGCTCTTTGGGGATGTTCCTCTGAGCAGGCGGCTCCAGACCAGATCCATATTCCCCGGAGAGTCCACACTCACCCGCATGCTGGAGCAGGACAGGAGCACCCCATCATGGGTCAGGAGAAGAGGCAGGCGCCGGGGGATCTGGATAGAGCCGCTAGAGGCCATGACCGTCCACACACACAATCCGCACACCGACCGACCGAACTCACTGACCGCTCCGAGTCCGGGCAAAGAGCAGCAAGACTACAAGTATGGAGAGCGGCCGGAGACAAATCATCTCCGCCTGAGGAAACCACCGCCATCTACTGGCAAACTGAGTATTACAACTGGGAATTCACCTCACAGGGCTGAGGACAGAAATCACCTCATCATATATTGTGATATCCTACATACACCCCAGTATTATCACCTCATCATATACTATACACCCCAATATAATCACCTCATCATATACTATACACCCCAGTATCATCACCTCATCCGATATCCTGATATCCTACATACACCCCAGTATTATCACCTCATCATATACTATACACTCCAATATAATCACGTCATCATATACTATACACCCCAGTATCATCACCTCATCAGATATCCTATATACACCCCAGTATTATCACATTATCATATACTATACACCCCAATATAAAAATCTCATCATATACTATACACCACAATATAACATATAATCACCTAATCCTATACTTTACACCCCAATATAATAATTATTTATAGATCTTACTATATAAAGTACAAGTGTCTCTGCGTCCAGTCCCTGTGTCCGTGGGATTGCGCTACTGCGCATGTGCCCCACGGACAGCCGTTGGGACTGGGGGCGGGCACCATGTCAGGGGCCCCAGAAGTAAGTCATACTGACCTGTGTAGGATGGGGAGCTCCTCGGTGTCAGAAGCCGGGTGTTGAGGGTCACCCCGATAATGGTGCTCTTTGGGGATGTTCCTCTGAGCAGGCGGCTCCAGACCAGATCCATATTCCCCGGAGAGTCCACACTCACCCGCATGCTGGAGCAGGGCAGGAGCACCCCATCATGGGTCAGGAGAAGAGGCAGGCGCCGGGGGATCTGGATAGAGCCGCTAGAGGCCATGACCGTCCACACACACAATCCGCACACCGACCGACCGAACTCACTGACAGCTCCGAGTCCGGGCAAAGAGCAGCAAGACTACAAGTATGGAGAGCGGCCGGAGACAAATCATCTCCGCCTGAGGAAACCACCGCCATCTACTGGCAAACTGAGTATTACAACTGGGAATTCACCTCACAGGGCTGAGGACAGAAATCACCTCATCATATATTGTGATATCCTACATACACCCCAGTATTATCACCTCATCATATACTATACACCCCAATATAATCACCTCATCATATACTATACACCCCAGTATCATCACCTCATCCGATATCCTGATATCCTACATACACCCCAGTATTATCACCTCATCATATACTATACACTCCAATATAATCACGTCATCATATACTATACACCCCAGTATCATCACCTCATCAGATATCCTATATACACCCCAGTATTATCACATTATCATATACTATACACCCCAATATAAAAATCTCATCATATACTATACACCACAATATAACATATAATCACCTAATCCTATACTTTACACCCCAATATAATAATTATTTATAGATCTTACTATATAAAGTACAAGTGTCTCTGCGTCCAGTCCCTGTGTCCGTGGGATTGCGCTACTGCGCATGTGCCCCACGGACAGTCGTTGGGACTTGGAGCGCAGATACTTCAGGCGGGCGAGCGGCCAAAACTCTTGAAGTGGCGGGTGTGAGCGGGCACGCCGGCGGGTACGCGCTCGCACGCGAGAGCCGCTCGGTCAGCTCGGCGCGTGTCTCCGATGTTGCTAGGGCAGCAGGGACGCTATGCGCAGAGCTGGCTACGTCATGCGGCTCTCGTGTTGTTAGAAAAAAAAAGAGATAAGCGAGAGCCGCTCAGTCAGCCATATGTTCTAGCGCCCGTTAATTTAACGGGCTTAATGTCTAGAAGGTTTAATAATTGTCTTGATGGACGGAGGTATAATTTCTGCCATGGCTGCGAAACATAGCATCATGACCGGGGCATGTGTACGCCCCTAACCACAGCCTCTGTTGTTAAATGGGGTAGCGGTTGGTGGGCGGTAAAAGCACTGCTCAACTGCTACTATGGCTGCATGAGTGAATGGATTATTGAAACCGCTGGAGATGCCTGTTACTTTAAGGGGGACACAGCGGCGGCCCGTGATCTCTAACAGCAGCCCTGTTTGGAACTGATGGTGTCTGGGCCAGGTACAGGGGTGACCGCTGTACTGCCTTATCTGTGCCTGCCCAAGGCTGTAATTAGACTGTGAAGGTGCAGGAACAGATTTATGAGTCTGCTCTCTTATCGCTCCATCTGTCCACCTGTTCCTTAGTAGATCACACGTTAATGCAATACACCTATCTATAATAATAAAATGCATGTGTCCCTGCGTCCATCCCTGTGTCCGTTGAAATGCGCTACTGCGCATGTGCCGCACGAACTCAGCCGTTGGGACGCAGGGAGACTTCGGGCGGCCGCGCTGGGTGGGCGTGTTACCCAGGAGCGGATCCCCGCCCATTTCACTTACTCCTCAGGCGTTCCGATACCGCTGGGGAAGAAGTGCTTCACCTCGATGGCGGATATACAGAGGTATGAGGAACAGCTCAGGGTGTCAGCAGTGAGGTAGGAGGCCCGGCTCCCCCCCCCCCCCTCACACTCACCTGAACAGGCGGCTCAATCCGATCCGAGGAAGCCATCTTCACAGACCTCACCGATGGATTGCCAAGCGCACAAACATCAGCCAGCCCGGGAGCCGAGCGCTGGACTCAGACCCCGGCCAGGCCTGCAGATCACATGACTCGAGATGTCACACCGGCCAGGAGTAGTGTGTGACGTGACTGAGGGAGCTGACAGTGCACGAGCAGGCCGGAACGTGCATGTGCGGAGATTGTAGGGAGATGAAGGGGATCAGAGGGAACAACTTATCAATCTGTAGCCAATCACACGCTCAGTACATGGATTGTTAGTTGTAGATAGGAGACGGTCCAACCCATCACCCCTCTATCTGTCACATTGAGGGAAATTTTCCTTCACTTCCTGTCCAAGAGGTGCAACCGGAAGTCAGATGAAGTTTCCCAAACAGAGCGCAGATTCCATGTTGGGCAGAAACGCACTCCAGTCCATTTGCCATGATTTCCTGAGAGTCTCATTCATACCGCTGCGTTCTCTGGAAAGGGTCAGGGATGTTTTTGCTTGCATCAGGTTGCGATTTTGGTTCTGTAGACTTCAATGGAAACGCAGCAGAAATGCATCAACAAGGCAGTGCTTGCTTTTTTATGCGCTTTTGCTGGTCTCTCCTGCATGCAGTAAGTTGTAGTTTTACCATCCCCCAACCACCCGCCTAAATTCTACACTACAGCCGGAGCGGGCTGGTCACATGGACTGCGGCACATTTAACGCAGCTTGCTGATTGGCAGGCAGCAACACCCGCAAAACCTCCCTGTTGGGGTCAGTGAGCCGCGCTGGAAATGCGTGCGCTTGGCTCACAGTTGTGATGTATTTGTCCAATTGTAAATTGATTTTTTTTTTAAAAAAACTAATTTGGGAGGTGGCTGGGTTGAGAAAGCCTGACAGTGGCTGCTTACCACTCTGAAAAGCGATCCACCACACACCACTATACAAGAGCCACCAAGCACTTTTCCCGCACATTGCATGCTGGACAACCTATCTACATTAATAAAAGCCATGTGTCTCTGCGTCCGCTTTCCCTGTGTCCGTGGAAATGCGCTACTGCGCATGTGCCCCAGGACAGCCGTTGGGACACAGAGAGACTTCGGGCGGCCGGTGTAGAATTACAGCATGCTGTAGTGTAAAACCAAACTTCCTGCCCACCCTCATCCCAGACTATTGTACAGCCCAATCACCTTCTTTGTCCCCGCACACCCGTATCGCAGCCTATTAAACAACATAATCACCTCCCTCTCCCCGCCCACCCATCTCACGGCTCACCGTGCAACCAAACCCGTCTACCTATCACAGCCCGCGCTACAACCGCCCCTGCCTCACAGTCCCCTCCCGATCACAGCCACATCATTGGCCCGGGCTCGGGGAATGCTGGGAGCGTTGTTCCGCCATGGACGGTGATTGGGGCTCTCCCCGGCTCTGAGGTGACTGAACCCTGGAAACTCCTCTCTTACCGTACGGTGTGTGTCGGGTCACCGACTTCCCTCTGTGTGGGGGGGGGGGTTAGACCCTCAGCCGGGGTGAGGGAGGGGAGGTGGTGGTGGATTTGGGGGTCTTTTCCTATTGGATGATCTACTGTTCTGTGTGTGTGTGAGGAGCTCCCCCATACACTACAATCCCCTCCATACACTACAATCGCCTCCCTCCCCCATACACTACAATCGCCCCTATACATAATGTTCTAGCGCCCGTTAATTTAACAGGCTTAATGTCTAGTTTAGCATAAAGTACTGCCCCCACTGTTCCAAATCTGTACAGGTGGTTTCAATATGCTGCCATCTAATCAAATTCAGGTATTTATACTCTTCATTTAAAATGCATTTATTTATATTTTCTCTTTCGTTTAACGAGGAACACAGTGCTACTTAAATCATAACTACTGTGTTATATAGCCTCATCCAGGAGTAGGACTAGGCAGAACAAAAAAACTCCTGGCTACGCCCATGGGCCGTCCTCAGCTGGTATTTAACCCCTCTCTCTGCTCTAGGTAATCTGTTTTAATCTGTCTAGTCAGGAGTAAGGACCTAGGCTCCCTGCTGGGATCTCTGGTCCTAGCAAATTTTTCTCCTCCTTTGTAGCTTTCCCAAGGGAAAAAAAAAGATTCAATCAACTGCCGGGCTGGGTGATGGGCTGTATAATCTAGATCCAGTGGTCCCCCCAGCCAGTGAGCGCATGCAGAGGTCGGCTGTAACGGCCAGAGGCTGGCCCACAAGTTAAATGTGTCACATATGGTGGTGAGGAGTTCTGTCTGGAGTATCACCCGCATCATGGAAGGTACAGTCCCCCCCTCTCCCCTTTTGGCAGTTTGGTGTGGACGGGACTGCCTGTGGGTTCCCTCCTCCCATCCTAAAGTTCCTTGGTTGAATGGGCTCCCCCCAGCGGACTAGTGGGGGTCCCAGGGCAGGCAGAAGAGATCCCTGGGGGTCTCCCCCCGCCATTCCCCTTCTGGGTCTTGGGGTGGTGTGGGTCCTGCCTTGACTGTATGGGGGGTTCCAGCGCAGAGGGCGCAGCAGGGACCCCTAGGTACATGCCCTACTGTGTGTCAGTATGGTGCAGTTTGGGGGGCCCAGAGCAGAGGGCGCAGCAGGGCAGAGCGCACAACAGAGTTTTCCTAAATGTTGTCCCTGCCTGGTGGTGTACAGCGCCTTTAGTGAGAGGGTCGCCTTGCAGAGGGTGCAGCGGTTTGGAAGGCACAGAGTGTTCCTGCAGCATGCTTTCGACCATGTTTGGGGAGTACTATGACGTCATGGCAGCTATTTTCCCTTAGTTTTGCTGGTTTCTGGCCAGCGGCCATGATTGTGTAGCCCGATGACGTCACGGCTGACATTTTCCCTTAGTCCAGCGAGACGCTGGAGAGGGCTGGAACCTCATGGAGAGGCCAGAGCTCCTCCTCTTCCTCCTCTGCCTCTTCTTCCTGTCCTGGGATATATGAAGAGATGGCGTCCATGGTTTGCTGGGTTTGAATTGTGGCGCTCCTCCGGTCGGTAGGGTGAATCCTTGGCGGTCCCTATTATCTCTTTTTCACTTTCTCTCTGCTGATAGGTACCCCGAGCTTTGGAGAGATCCTTCAGTGCTGCCAAAAGATCCTTTGTACTGCAAGGTCTTCCTTTTCTGCTATGGAGCCTCAGGGTCACATCTCCCCCACTGACCCCCTCATGGAGGTGGCAGGTCCCTTGAAACCCCAGCTTCCCATGGTTGCGCTGACAGCGGTCCTACAGTCCTTAGTATCCCGGGTGGAAGTGGCGTGTGGGTAAAGGCCCAGGAGGAAGTGTCCCCCGCCTTCCCCTGCTCAGTCTGTCTCATCTGATTCTGAGCGTGATGCCGCCTTGGACGCGGCTCATCCAGAAGGGCTTAATATCACACCCCCAGATCCATGTGATAGTGAGGATGATTCCTCCATGGTCGCAGCAGAGAATGAAAAAGCGCTAGTAAACACACTTATTACTGCAGTGCGTAAAGCTTTAAAAATGGAGGATGTGGCTGATGTGGCCGCGGATGTGGCTTTGTCTTTTAATACGCATAAGTCACCTCACTCTCCAAAGGTGTTTCCTTATGTGCCTTCTTTTGAAAGGATTACCTATAAGGTATGGGAACAACTAAAATTACCCTTTGTGACCCCCCAAACAATTTGCAGTCAGTCTTGGCCTTAGCCCTGATGTCTCAGACCCTAACTGAATGGGCCAAGCTTTTGCACCAGGGCCTGGGGGGTGAGCAGATACCCGCTACTTATGTTGATTTAGTGGACCAGTTGGTCCATGGGCTGCAGTTTATTTGTGATGCAGCTTTGGATACAGCTCCTGTGCTGTCCAAACTTTGTTTCAGCAGTGGTGATTAGGCACCTACTGGGGCTTAAGAATTGGTCCTCTAAAAAAAGCTCTCATTGGTCTGCCCTTTCAAGGTGAACGCCTGTTTGGGGCTACTCTGGATGACATCTTTAAGGGTCTCACGAGGCTTAGCTATTGAAAGCCAGGTACTGAGGGATAGAGAGTCCACTTACCTGAAAACGTGGACTCCTACCTAAACCGTACAGCACAGGGGTCTATAAGGCTAGGCAAGTGGATTAACATATGGCCCCTTTAAGGTGTCCTCTTATCAATGCAGGGAAGATAAAACGGAAAAATCCCAGATTGTATAGTACGTTTTAAACAAATTTATTTATGCAATAAGACTTCCAGATATGCACTTATAATATATAGGTATTTCATGGGCTCATCAATGGTACATCACAAATACTCCCAGGCATAAACTGAACTATTATACCGTGCTGTATTGCTGTATTCCTAAAAACACCAAGAGTGCATTCCAGCGTACTTCCGCTTGCGTTCCACCGCACCAGAAGTGGTGTCGTACGTTGATGTGAAGGCTGGAATTACGCCGTAATTACAATTATGAAAAAATAATAATATTTTCCCATTCTGCTATATAACATTCCCAAAAAAATATATATTTTTGGTAAAACATATTGCAATAAGCATATTTTGATTGGTTTGCACCAAAGTTATCGCGACTACAAACTAGGGTAAAGTTTTATGTAATTTTTATTTATTTATTTTTTTACTAGTAATGGCGGTGATCTGCGGTGATCTGATTTTTAGCGGGACTGATCGGACCCCTAACTGACATTTTTGACACTTTTGGGGAGGCCAGTGACAGTACTACAGTAATCGGTGCTAAAAACATGCACTGTTACTCTAATAATGACACTGACAGGTAAGGGGTTAACCTAGTGGTGATCAAAGGGTTTATTGTGAGCCTAGGGGAGTATTTTCTAACTGTATAAGGGAGGGACTTGTGAAATGATCATAGAAACCTGTGATCCTATATAGAAGGATCACAGGCGCTCTGTGATTCTTGCAGCGAGAATAAAGGTCAGCTGTGTTTACAACATCAGACTGTCCTCCTCTCTCAGTGGGGAGAGAGCGCGGGTGCCCGGCGGCAATCGCGGCTGCTGGTCCCATGGATCGGCATCGCTGCTGCCTAGTGGGGGTGGGAATGTGCCACTGGTGGTGCACGCGCTCTCCCCCAGCACCACTCCCGTGAACTGACGTTCCCCTACGTCGATTCACGCAGCCGAGCCAGCCTGCCGCAGTAAAATTATGGCTAACTTGTAGGTAAAACGAATATCTCCTAAACTTGCACCGTTTAGGAGCTATTCATCACTGGTGCATGTGCTCTGAAGGTCCGGCATATCTTGCCAGAACTTCAGAGTTTTGCGCTGGAACCGAGGGCTCCCACATGAATGCAAGGGACTTCCGTCATCGCAGCTCCAGCCAATCTCGCAGCTGACAAACCTGGAAGAAAGACCAGGGAAGATCTCCGCCCTCTCAGGGGTGACAGCCCACCGCTGGAGGGCTTCGTTCTAAGGTAAGTACTGTATTTCATAATGTGCTAGTATGTGATGCAAACTAGGACATTATGCACTTGCCTTACAGTTTTTTTTTTTTTTTTTAACCAGCCCCGCCTTACAAGAACTGCTATAGTTATGGAAGCAGATAACTGACCTATACCGTAAGAGTATGAAGAATATCATGTTATTTCGATCAGGATGTATTGGTTATAAAACAAAGGCAGAATCATCTGAATGTTCTCTATACAAAGAAAATTGTGACTTGCTTTTCCTGTGACACCAGAAAACAATGAACTAAAATCCACAGTGTTTCTTCCTAGGCAGGTTAACTTTTTCTTTCCTGCTTTTCCAACTCTTGTTTTTTAATATACACTTTAAAAGGTGGCCATGTTCTGTAACTGTATAGTCACTTAAAATCCAATCTTTGTCCTGTTTTCAAATATGTTGATAAGGGAATAGGGTGTAAAACTTTTTCACATAACTGTATATGATGGAAATATTTTTTTTCCCTAGAAGTATAAATGAAATTATTACCTTTTTCTTAGTTTGCTGTAATGCATTTCTGGGTTGATTCTGCAAGATCTTACATATTCTACTGGGGGACAACAGCTTCTTCTCACATCATTTTTTGCTCTGCAATTTCCACCATTCTATGTGAGAATGAAGATCCTGTAAAGGATGCAGTTAGAAATATGTACAATCACATGGCTCAGATAATAGTGCTCCTGGAATATCAGATTAAAGTGACTCTGTCAGGTCAAAAATAATTTGCAACCAAGCTCTTACTGGAAAAGGATGTACATACTTGCCTTATCTAACAGCCCATCCCCACTCTGATCAAGAGGAATCTTCCATGAAGTTTGCAGGGCAACCGATACTTCTGAGAGCGTTGATCTCCTGTGTGCTCCGTAACTCTGGCTGGTTTCCCCCTGCAGACATTCATATTACTATGATGTTATAAAAAGTTTGTAGCACTGCAATGAAACATCCTCCTTAGAAACAAAAAAATACAATGTAACATATCACCTCTAATCAATATCACCAACATTAGTGAACAGTAGCCCCTAATAATTCATCTTTATGGTTTCATTTATTCAATCCATTTTTTTTTTTTTTTTTTGCAGAAAGGTAAACATGATCTTTTGATAACAGATCTCCTCCATATTACTACTGTTTAGAACCAGAAATAAGAAAACTAAAGCTAGGTTAACACTTATGCGATTTTTTTAGTGCGTTTTGCACATCATTGCGTTTTTCAGCCGCTGCATTTTTGGAAAGGGTCAGGGACTTTTTTTCCCGCAGCTGATTGCGTTTTGTGTGTAATAGACCTGATTGAACCCACACCAAAAAATGCAAGTGTCCTTAACCCCCTCTAGCCAGAGTCTGCCAGCCCTTTAAGAGCTTTAGAATGCCAGGAGGGGCTTATGGTCATGTGACCGCCGTGATTGGCTGTCAGGAGCACGCTTTCTTGGCACAGCTATATCGATGCTATGGCATGCAAATATGGGGCTGCTCAGCGCCAAGGCCTGCTCGCCGAGAGGCCACATATTGCTTGCACTCAGCGCGCGGAAGGTAATCAGTGATTCACCTGTCAGCAGGATTCCTTTGAGGGCAAGTGGCCTGGTATGGTTCAAGGGGGGGGGGGGGCTTGCTCCTCCCCCTCCTTTCCTTGCCTGCTGGCCTGCATGCTCAGATAAGGGTCTGATTTGGATTCTGGGGGGGGGGACCCCCACACCGTTTATTTTTTAATCTTGGTGTGTGGTTAACTTAAAATCCGTACCAGACATGAAGGGCCTGGTATGAATTGGGGGGGGGGACCCCACACAGTTTTTGTTTAAAGATGACAGCTGATGAGTCATCAGTTGTTAAGGACACAGTAGCTGCCCGCTCCTTAACCACTTGCCGACCGCTCACTGAGCTGGTACTGCGGCAAAGTGGCTCGTTATCGTCCAGCGACGTAGACCTACGCTCCCGCTGTATTCAGACACAGCGGGAGTCGGGCCAGGGGAGGAGAGGCGAGTGAGGAAATCCGCCCGCTTGTGTAAACAAAGCGGGCGGATCTCCTATGTGACAGGCAGGGACAGATTACAGGATTCAGCATAGCTGAACCTGCAATCTGTGCCTGTGTCACACAATCCCCTCCCCCCACACACGTCAGTAAGCATGAGGCATACATTTAACCCCTTGATCACCAATAAAGTTAACCCCTTCCCTGCCAGTGTCATTATTACAGTAACAGTGCATATTTATAGCACTGATTACTGTAGTAATGTCACTGCTACCCCCAAAAAGTGTAAAAAATGTCAGTTAGGGGTCCGATCTGTCCGCCGCAATGTCGCAGTCCCGTAAAAAAAATCGCAGATCGCCACCATTACTAGTTAAAAAAAAAAAACAATAAAAATGACATAAATCTTTCCCGTAGTTAGTAGCTTTTGGGCTTTTGCACAAACCAATCAAAATACGCTTACCAAACATATGTAGCAGAAAACAAATTGGCCTAAAATGATAAAAAATTTTGATTTTTACATTTTTTTGGGGGGAAATTTCATATAAAAAAAATGTGAAAAATATTATTTTTTCAAAATTGTCGCTCTTTTTTGTTTATAGCGCAAAAATACATTTTGGCCTAAATATATGACAAGAATTGAATATATTGGATATTTTTTAACTGTCAAAGTAGAAAATGTCAATTTTTTCGATAAATTTTCGCTATTTTTTTATTAATATCGCAAAAAATGAAAAGCGCAGAGGTGATCAAATACCACCAAAAGAAAGCTCTGTTTGTGGGAAAAAAAGGACGGAAATTTCGTTTGGGTACGGCGTTGCATGACCGCGCAATTTTCAGTTAAAGTTGCAAAGTGCCAAGTTGCAAAAAGTGGCCTGGACATAAAGCAGGAAAATCCTCCGGTGGTAAAGTGGTTAACAACCAGCTATTCACAGTTTGTTAAGGAGCCTTTCCTATTAAAAAAATAAAAATGCAAAACAAAAGAAAAATGCGTGTTCAGAAATGCCCCGGCAAACCACATCAACCGCATAGATGTGAACCTAGCCTAATAGTGTAAAATCTTCAAATAAATTGTTTCTAAAATCAAAAAAGAAAACTCACATTTTCATATTGCATGTCAGCACTATGTTAATACACATCTATATTACACATACATTTTGTCAGTAGCACCGACTCAGTTGGCCAGAATGTACCCTTTGGTATTGCCCTTGTGTTTTTTGAAATTGCTAGATGACAGGGACAATGTGCCATATTTGGTGGGAGTGCCCTAGGATCCGTGGCTTTTGGAATTGTATTTTCGATCTGACTCAGAAGTTGACGGGACAGTCGGTGCCCTGGACTCCGCGGGTGGCTCTTCTTAATGCCCTGATTCCTTGCCTACCTAAATATTTAAAGCGTTTGATTTTCTTTATTTTCCTGGGTGCTAGGATGACGGAAGCTAAATCCTGGAAGCAGCCCATTGTATCTCTGGCTCAGGCAAAGAGGAAAATTACATGGATTATGATACATGAGAATATTGTTAGTAATTAGTATCCTGAGAGACACGGTCCACACATTTCAACAAACATGGGAACCTTGGGCTGACTATATGCATGTCTCTCTGGAGAGTTAAACCTATTCCTCCTACTGGAGTGGGGGAACTCGTCTCTTGCTCCAACTCCATGATGGACCATATCTTCTTACTTTTACTCTTTTTTTTCTTTTTAGTGTAAACCGCTTTGTCCTTTTTCTTTCTTTCTTCTTCTACTTTTTCCTTTTCGCCATTTCCATTTCTGTTCTTATAGATATAGGACTACTCCAGGTACTTGAAACTTTTAAGTGGTTGTAATATACTGCCTGCCAGAGTAGTAGTCACTATTGTATAAGCCTAATTTCTGATAACTCAGTCAACCAATTTTTATTGCCTGCTCTTAAACATTTTGTCGTCTTTATGACGTTAAGATGAGGGACAGAATCTTTGATGGATGTTTTCTTTTGACATATGTTTTATTGTCCAGTTTCTTGTTGTAACTGGACCATCGTTGGGTGGTTCCAGACGTGATGTTGCCACGCCCCCAACGCCGGCCCGAGACCTTCTATGTACATGCGGGACGCTGCAGAGCTTGGTTTTACATGTGTGGGATTTACTGTTTAATGCTCGACTGCTACTATGTTGGAGTAAGTGTAATTTTAATAAATTAATCTTTTATTGTTACGGTATTACGCTATGTGCCTCTTTTCCTTCATGGATTATTCATGTATGGGCCTTACTTTTCATAATGGGAGGATTGGCTTTACTTTGATGAAATCTGCTCCAGCCCTCCCTGGATCTGCTGCCTAGGGGAATTCCAAAGAGTGTCCTGTGGGATCCTTTGGACTTGCCCCACTGCCAAGCGATTTGTGGTCTATCTATTAGATTAGATGACCATAAGGGTCTGGTAAGCAGCCTACCATAAATTCTTTCTTGGTCACGGGTGCCACCCATTGGATGCTTAATTGGACACTCTGCCATTGCTGGGACTTGTGGTTCCTTTCAAGTGTGATTCACCACTCCCCTTGGGCACTTTTTATTTTTCCTCTCTTTTCACTTAAAGACTTTTTCACTATATTTGGGACCATTTAGTGTTGGAGGACGTTTCTAAAAAGTTTTTTGGTTATTATAATTATACATGCTGGGATTGGTAGTCCCTCTTAATATTGGTTCATACCATTCTCACCTCTACAGGGTATTCCCATCACTTGTATAACATTTTTTATTGTTTGGTGTTTGCTTTTTCACTTGTTCAAATTTACTAGACCCCCTTCAAAAATTGTCTTCTATATCAGGTCTTTCAATTAATATCTCAAAATCAATTGGTATGGTAATAAATATACTAATCACCCAACTCAGTTCTCTCAAAGATTCCTTTAATTTTTCCTGGTCACTAAACTCAATTTCAGACTTAGGGATCCATCTCACTCCTAATATTAAATATTTATTCACCAAAAATGATACCTCTTTATTTCTAAGAATTAGAAGAACTCTCAAACTATAGAAATGATATCATATCTCATTTTTGGGTAGAATCGCAGCAATAAAAATAATTCTCCCAAAACTACTATTTCTCTTCAGAGCCATCCCCATTAGAGTTTTATAACAAAAGTTCAAAACGAAATTAATAAATTTGGGCAGATTCTCACCCTCAATTCTCAAAAACAATATCATACAAACTGCAACAAAGGGGGGGGGGGGGGGCTTGGGTTTACCTGACTTTTGGCTATATTATCTAGCCTCACACTTTACATAAATCGCCCAATGGCACATAGCGAATGTAAAAATACCATGAATACAATTTTGAAGAAAATTCTATCCTACCTTACAACATTTCAGGCATTTTATGGTCCAAAAATATCCCAACTAATGTTATATCCTTGCTTAATCAATTAGTCTTCCAATCATTATCATTGTGGAGACATTTTAAGAAGAAATGCAGCTTATCCTCTAAAACCCCTCCCAATGCTTCATACATCGGAGACCCAAAATTTCTCCCTGGTTTACACAACAGAAATAAATTCCAATTTATGGATTAATAAAAATTTAACTACATTTCATAAACTCGTCCACAACTCCAATTTTGCTTCATTTGCCTCCCTTCAAGACAGATATCAGCTACCTAACAATGAACACTGTAATTTTCTACAGATTCGTCACTTTTATCAAACCCAATTTCAATTCACAAATATAGACCCTCCCTCTTTCTATTAAAAAAATATACCTACAAAACCAAAGAAGAGGTCTCATATCAGAAATATATAATAATCTGGTGTGTCTGTATTCTGAAGAGAAGCTCTCATATATGTTGAAATGGGAAGAAGAATCTAGCATTAGTGTATCAACGGAGGTATGATACCAGAATATTGAAAACCTTAGAAAATGCACCAGATCCCTTACAATACGTGATACTCCCACAAAACTTATCACTAGATGGTACCTTACACTGAATAAATTGCATGCAATTTTCCCTGCAGTCCCTCCTGATTGCTTCAGAGGATGTTCCTCCCCGGTAACCTTCTCTCATATTTTTTGGGAATGTGATAAAATATCTTTCATTTGGCACCAGTTAGAGAGATTCGCTTCATCTATATCCGGGGATCCCATAAAACTATCTCTATCCAACTGCCTCCTATTTTTTACTATTAAAAAGTAACCATTCCCAAAATGAGACTCATACAAACAATATGTGCAGTCATTCAATGGCTGATAGCTATTCATTGGAAATCTTCCTCATTCCCACTATCTCAATTAAAATAAAAAATAAACTCTATTAACCTCATAGAAAAAAATGTCCACACTATTTACAACTCATTACATTTCTATAATGATAAATGGTATCCTTGGTATAAAGATTTGGAACTACTGATGCAATCCATTCCCACTGATTCTTAAAGCATATTAGCTAGAAAATGTCTTGTGTTAACATACAACAAATTCTGCCTTTTTAGACACAATTAGGAACATTTTCTTTACCCCTTTGATTAAATTGTTTAAACTCCATCTATTATTTCACTCTACGTACAACTAGTATCAATTGCATATTTCTGTATTCATCTCACTCTTTTCAATTAATAATATGTCCTTAAAATTTGCTATGTAAAATTTAATATACTATTCATATTTTGTATTACTGTAATAATCTTTTGTACCACCTATTTTCCTTTAATAAAAACGTTTGTATACAAAAAAAAAGAAAGATTCAGACAAGGCCACCAGTCTTGAACAATCACCTCCCCAAGTGAAAACTACGAGTGAACTACTTAAGATCCCACAAAGTCAGATTGGCAGCAATATTAAGAGCTAAATGCTGACCTAGGCCCAGCTGCAGAAGAGGACTTGTCCAGCGAAGAAACTCCTAGGGAGAAAGTCCTAAGGCTTACACCAAGCTAAGCATGCATCGCATGTCCAGCGATAGATTTAACATCATGAAGTAGACCTCCCCGCTTAGCATCAAGGGATTCTTAGACTCAACGTTGCCCTGCCTTACAGAATTTGAGCTTCAGTCATCAAGCTGTCAAAGTCTGGATGGCAGAACACACTTCTTGGGAACAGATGATCTTGATTCAGTAGATCCCTCAGAGTAACTGTCCGGCGTCCCTTTTAGGTTGGTGTACCACATCTGACTGGATCAGCCTGAAACAATGAGGAATACTGCAATGCTTTCCATTACAAACATGTGAGACAAAAGAGGCAAGGAAGTACTAAGATTCATAGGAGCATCCTACCAGAGGACCTCCACACCTGAGCCAAAATTGCCTAGCCTTCAGTTTGACCTCAGGGACCCAGTAGGTAGACCTCTGAAGTTGCCTACCTGGGACACACATCCAGGAATAGCTCCATGGATAGAAATCAGCCTCACAGGTTTAGGCACTGCTGTAAGATGCAGTCTGCCTGCCACTATGTATACCTGGAATGGACATGCCTAACAAGGCTGGGGCTGGACGTTTTGCCAAGGATACCAATCTATCTTTTGCTACTGCAAAACTCTGGATCCACTTGAACATTGAAGTACACCACCTTCATGGCATTGTCTGCTTGGATCCAGATTGTATAAAAACAGCCCAGAACTTCTGGATGTTACGTTGGGAAACAAGATGCCAAAGACAACCAAGCCCCTTGATATCAAGGGTGTCTACGTCTCTTCCCCAGAACGATCCACTGTGTGGAGGTGTCTTTCCATGGGGATTCTTTGGCCTCTCATACAATAGTGAAGATCCAGATCTCTCTTGGTCCAGACAGCTTGTATCTAAGACCAGAGTATGAAAAGTTATCAATGAGGAAAAGCACTGTGCCCTGAGCTGTGAGTAGGGCCATCCCGATATTCCCAAGGTGAGTCAGTTCCAGCGATTATCTCTGAAGGCTCTGAACCTATCCAAATTTCTAGAATATCTAGAGGACCATGTCAGGTTGCTCGATAGAGCCCACACCAAGTATTCTCTATCTAGGGGTCTCTCTATGAGAATATTTCAGGAAGGCAATGAGGCTAGTACCTGATCTAGCATCCTAATACAGGAAGTGTTGACTAATGGACGAGGGGCAGGATCCCAGAATGGTAGTGCATGGGTCCGATAGCAAAGCACAGAAATTGTTTAAGGGATGGAAACATTAATTATCATTGATACCCACCAAAGCCATAAAGTGTCCCAGACGAAGGGAGGCAATGCAAACTTTCTATTTTCCTATGGAGAACTCGCATGTGAACCCAGCCCCTTAAAGCTTCAAGATGTATACCAGGTAATGCCACCATAGGATTTTGGATAGTGAACTGTTTGCCACCAAAACTGGGGCAGAAACACCTTGACCCAGAATACCTTTAGAGGATATGCAGAGACCACAAGTGGAGAAAAGATGCTTCTTAACAATTAGAAGGGGAAAAAAAAAACAATGCAATCTGTACTCTAGCCTTCTTTCGCTAGTATTGACAACTGTTCAATTTCAGCTGCATCTCTAAAGCTGCTGACCTGGACTGTCTCAAAGAGAACCTGTCCCTGGAAGGCCATGCAGGATACTTCTGACTAAGGAAATGCTGTAGCAAGTTTCTTACCTAGAGCCTTCTCTGGTTTCTTACCTGGTTCCTGTGGTTCTTCATTCATGGTACACTTACCTTTAAGAAAATGGCCAGCGGGGCAAAGCCTTAGGATGAACATAAAGTACCAGCTTATACTCTCTGTTCTTCCTTGCCAACAGTTGGCCTGCTCCATTCTGTGGGAGGCTTTATGCAGTTGGTAGCAACAGTATTAGAATTCAGCTTGAGTTATTCACAATAACTTGGTAACTTCACCCAGGCTCACAGTAATCCTTTGCGGCTATGATTAGTGGGCAGGAGTTCTGTCTACCCCTTTAAGGCAATCTTGACACACTCTTTTTCTTGTAAAGGCAACTTCACCCAGGCTCACAGCGATCCTTTGCAGCTATAGATAGTGGGTAGAAGAGATTCTGTCACCCTCTTTAAGGCAATCTCAACACATTATTTACTTTGTAAGTGCAACTTCATGTAGGATTCCCAGTAATTCCTTGCAACCAAGCATAATGGGCCAGAGAGCTTCTGTCTGCCTCTTTAAGCCGGTCTTGACACACTCTTCAGGCCATAGTGTTGACATTTTCAGTATAGAAGAGGATTTTCTATTCCTCTGACTGGATTTTTGGTGCTCCTCTCTCACATATTCCTATCAGTAGAAAAGGATGGGCTCCTTAGCCGAAGGAGAGGCCAGAAAGCACCTGACTGCACTCTTTTGGCAGCAAAATACCTGCCTGGTCTGATGATCCTTACCTATTTGAACCGTGTGGGTCTTTGTTATGCAGTGAGCTCATTTTGCAGGGCAGCAAGGAACACTGACATTTAGTCAGGTATAATAATAATGCCACACTGAGACATGAGCTATCTATCTATCTATCTATCTATCTATCTATCTATCTATCTATCTATCTATCTATCTATCTATCTATCTATCTATCTATCTATCTATCTATCCGCTAGGTAGCAGGAAATGGCCCTGGACGCAGGGTTTAAGGTTATGGGCGTGCTTGCATGGTCCTATCCTGTGAACGCCCTTTCTGTAAGCTGCTGGGTCTTTAAACCCATGTGTAATGTTCTGGTACCTCTGGTACCCTTATTTCCACATTTCTCTCTTAATATTGCGTCCCATCTTGCTATCCAAATGGGACGCATACACCTTTAAGGGCAATGACATCATCGCCGAGCGCCGCTATGAGCAGCTATTTCAATCGCCGGCTTTCTCTCACTCATTGCTCGTTCAAACCGCATGTTCACCGCACCTTCTCTTGTGAAGCTGGAGCTGCTGGCTATTCCCTTTGCCTGAACTGAACCGGAACCTCGCTGCCGATCCGTATCTCGCTACTGGATCACCTCTCACTACTGAACTTTGTTACTACTACCTATCTAGTGATAAGTACACCACAGGGGATTCCTTACTAACCTGCACTTCTACTGTCATCTACTGCATATACCAGGACTATCTCTATCTAAGCTATTTCCTATCATCTGCATAGACTGTTAGCTCTTGGGACTACCATCAACTATCCTTGCACTAGGTTACTCTGTCTTGTATACTACATCTGCTGTCCCCTACCATCTGCACTATACTTGACATTAGAACCTATCTGCTTACTACCATCACCTAAACACTCTCCTAATACTACTCCTAGGTGCTCACCATACTATAGCCTGTCTCTCACCTATATACTCTCACATATTCTATCCCTCCATTAACATCAGATTGAGTGTATGTATATTGCATAAACAGGCTGTGCACAGTGATGAAGTCCTGAGAGTTGGATATGTTTGTTCAACAGAATCTCTACACGACTACTGAGTGTGACAATTCTGCAGCTGCAAATCCATCCATTAACAAAAACGCATGAGCGTTACACCATGTTCCTCAACTCTTTTGCCTGCATCCCACTCCTGGCAACCTTCTCACCTTGCTCACTTCCAAGATGGCTTCCTGGCAGTCTTGCCCAACACCAAGATGGCCACTGGGGTAGCACTTTCCCAAACCAAAGTTGGCCAATGTGAGCTCTATTCTTTTCATATGTTCATCATAATGCATCATTCCCTTGAATGTAGAGTTTTGCTTTCCCTTACACAATTGCCACAAGAACGCATACTGGAACACAGTGCAGCTGCAGCTCATCCGCGGGAGATGTAACACACAACTTATGAGGCCATTCACAGATAAATTCCAAAAAAATGAGAAAACATACTTGTCTTTGAAATGCGGTATCACAGTTCCATCAATCCACTCACTTCTGGGAGGCAGGCTCCAGACACTGACAGCTCTTCTGAGGAACATAGCCCTGGCTGCACTGCTGTATGTGGGGCTAGTTAGCACCCAATTTTCACCCCAAAACATGCACAAAAGGGACTCCCTGCCTTATCAGAGCATTTATTGTTTTAAGGTTAAGGACTGCACTACACTGCTCCGAAAACCACCAAAGGTGGCAGGTAGGGTTTTTTTTTTCTTCACAATGGCTGTGAGTTCCATGAGGACAAAAAAGGGAATGGGCTGTTGTGTGGGTGGTAATTCTTTATAGAAATGCACTGGTCCTGTGGACAGAAGTAGATGAGGCTACTATCACATACATGCCACCATGGAGGCACCAGGAAAAAGTTTTACCTATAGTTCTAGAAACAGCTTTACCTATAGTTCTACTTTAATCAATTACGGTGGAAGCAAAAGTGTACTTTTTAGTTCAGGTACAGGAATCTACCACAGAGACCTCAGTAACCCACAAAACCCTGACAATACTGGATGAAAGAAAAAAAGCACAATATAACTCAATGCTAGCCAAAACTCACCCCCAATATTAATATTCACCTTGCCTTCTGTACTCCTTCTCTTTCCTCCTAACTTTTTTCTACCTTTTTCTACATCTGCATAAAGACCCACAAGTGGCAAGAGACCTGGTCCATGTATAGATTTTAATCATATACACAAATCACTATAGGCAATTACAGTATACCTTTGACTATTGTTGAATGCAGATGTATTTATGTATGTTGTTTATTTAGAACTTTTTATTAGGGATGCACCCAAATTTCGGGCGGCCAAAATATATCGGCCGAAAATGGGGTTATCGGCATTTTGCTGATAGAAGAAAAAGGTGCGGTATTGATGCATTCGTGCTGACTTTTCAGTGCATTTCAATAGGGAGTTGTGTTTTTGCTGCAATTTTTTTAACTGCCCAAGAATGTAGCAAGCAGAATTTTTAACACTACAACAAAAGCGAAATGGACGAGTGTGAAGACATACATAGAATTTAAAGGGTTACAGGGGCTTTTCTTGCACTAAAAGTGCCAGGAATGGCTGACAATGAATTCATATTCATTTAAATTCATGATATTAATTTAAAAGTAAAATATAATACAATTATATAAATATATATATATATATATTTTTTTCAAACTCTCATTTTCGGTTTTGGCCCCAAAATTTCAATTCGGTGCACCTTTACTTTTTAATGATACATAGCAAAATATTTACTCTTTCAGAACTTTTAATTTTCAACATCTAGTGTTATGTATAAATAAATAATAACCAACCCACCTACATTTTTCCATTTTTTTTTTTTTCACTAAATTTACAAAAAGAGTTAATTGTCCCTTTTTGTATAATAAATGACATGAGAGCTTTCTGTAAAGTATTGCTGACTAGATATGATATCTCCTAATGTGTTTTACCTGCTTTTTTAAACAATGGCAAAGGCAGTATGGTAGTAAGTGGTTGACAGAATATGCCATTGGCAACCTCAGTAATAAAAGATCTAAATGTCCTTTCGTCTACCTACAGTGACACTATGACTTCTCCTTAGATTAAACACTAAAGAAAGAAATTCCTTTGTCAAACAAAAAAGATGTTCAAACTCTGTTTGGATATCTGTGTGTTTCTATTCAATCTAGGGCAACCTTGAAATCCTGAATACCAGTAGTCTACTGTACATGCCGAAATAATGGCCGTCTTTTTTCCCCATTTCTATTAATGGTATCATTCAGTAAAAGTTGTTTTTATTATTTCTATCCTGTGCACTAATGTAAGCATAAGGACACAACAAGCGGCACCTTCTCATTCACTAACAACTGACATGTAGAGTAATGCGAGTGTATAAGGATAATATGATCTTTACTGATTCCTACTTTATAGTGTATGATATTACATTTATAAACACATTTATGATGAAACCTGTACAGTATTAATGTTAAAATATATGATAAGTTAGGGTTATATATTTACATATCTTAAGTATCTTCTATATTGATTAGTGAAGATAAAATGGCGCTTGTGAGGTTGTTAAAAACATGTTTTTAACAATATGCTTATCTTTTCTAAGATGCTCATCAGGGAAATGCCATGGCAAGTTGCCATGTACCAGTGTTTCATTTCCTAAATGTGTGTTGAGTGATAAGACACCCTATAAAAGGGGGATCTGGGATCCATCAGATCAGAGCATACCGGGCGGGTTTATATGGTGTGCTCTCACATAGCTACAGTGCCTTGCAAAAGTATTCGGCCCCCTTGAACTTTGTGACCTTTTGCCACATTTCAGGCTTCAAACATAAAGATATAAAACTGTAATTTTTTGTGAAGAATCAACAACAAGTGGGACACAATCATGAAGTGGAACGAAACTTATTGGATATTTCAAACTTTTAACAAAAAAAAAACTGAAAAATTGGGCGTGCAAAATTATTCAGCCCCTTTAGTTTCAGCGCAGCAAACTCTCTCCAGAAGTTCAGTGAGGATCTCTGAATGATCCAATGTTGACCTAAATGACTAATGATGATAAATAGAATCCACCTGTGTGTAATAAAGTTCTTCGTATAAATGCACCTGCACTGTGATAGTCTCAGAGGTCTGTTTAAAGCGCAGAGAGCATCATGAAGGACAAGGAACACACCAGGCAGGTCCGAGATACTGTTGTGGAGAAGTTTAAAGCCGGATTTGGATACAAAAAGATTTCCCAGGCTTTAAACATCCCAAGGAGCACTGTGCAAGCGATAATATTGAAATGGAAGGAGTATCAGACCACTGCAAATCTACGAAGACCTGGCCGTCCCTCTAAACTTTCAGCTCATACAAGGAGAAGACTGATCAGTGATGCAGCCAAGAGGCCCATGATAACTCTGGATGAACTGCAGAGACCTACAGCTGAGGTGGGAGACTCTGTCCATAGGACAACAATCAGTCGTATACTGCACAAATCTGGCCTTTATGGAAGAGTGGCAAGAAGAAAGCCATTTCTTAAAGATATCCATAAAAAGTGTCGTTTAAAGTTTGCCACAAGCCACCTGGAAGACACACCAAACATGTGGAAGAAGGTGCTCTGGTCAGATGAAACCAAAATCAAACTTTTTGGCAACAATGCAAAACATTATGTTTGGTGTAAAAGCAACACAGCTCATCACCCTGAACACACCATCCCCACTGTCAAACATGGTGGTGGCAGCATCATGGTTTGGGCCTGCTTTTCTTCAGCAGGGACAGGGAGATGGTTAAAATTGATGGGAAGATGGATGGAGCCAAATACAGGACCATTCTGGAAGAAAACCTGATGGAGTCTGCAAAAGACCTGAGACTGGGACGGAGATTTGTCTTCCAACAAGACAATGATCCAAAACGTAAAACAAAATCTACAATGGAATGGTTCACAAATAAACATATCCAGTTGTTAGAATGGCCAAGTCAAAGTCCAGACCTGAATCCAATCGAGAATCTGTGGAAAGAACTGAAAACTGCTGTTCACAAACGCTCTCCATCCAACCTCACTCTCAATGTGCAAAACTGATAGAGATATACCCCAAGCCACTTACAGCTGTAATCGCAGCAAAAGGTGGCGCTACAAAGTATTAACTTAAGGGGGCTGAAAAATTTTGCACGCCCAATTTTTCAGTTTTTTTTATTTGTTAAAAAAGTTTGAAATATCCAATAAATTTCGTTCCACTTCATGATTGTGTCCCACTTGTTGTTGATTCTTCACAAAAAATTACAGTTTTATATCTTTATGTTTGAAGCCTGAAATGTGGCAAAAGGTCGCAAAGTTCAAGGGGGCCGAATACTTTCGCAAAGCACTGTACATGTTCAATAATCCTTTTGTACAAGCATCTAATAGTTCTGCCCACATATCTTAATTCACCTGAGCAAACTAGTAAATATGTTACATGTTTCGTGGTACAGGTAATACATTTCTTTATGTTGTAAATTCTTCTTCCATCTGCGGATGTGAATGTTTCTATTTTTCTTTTTTCATTTAGAGTAGTTTTGCATACTTGGCATTTGCCACATCTATAGAACCCATCTCTTTGCAGGAATGTGGTTCCTTTTTGAGGGGGGGTTAACCAGATTTTTGGCTATCAAATGTTTTAGGCCAGGTGCCCGTTTGTAAATGAATGTGGGTTTGGTTGGAAGTAGACAGAGATGAATTGTATCACGCTGATGGCAAATAGGCTTTCGCCTATGCACATATCAATTCGCCATTGAAACTTTAGGGAGGTGGTAGGTAGCATAGGTGGAATTTTAACCCATGAACTGACTGTTGCTAGATCAGAGCACTATCCACTAAGCCATTGTGTTGATCAAATAAAATACTAAATAGTTAAAATATATGATAAGTTAGGGTGATTGATATATAATATATATATATCAGGAGAACCCCATGGCAAGTTGCCATGTACCAATGTGTAATTTCTTAAATGTGAGTTGAGTGATAAGAAACCCTATAAAAGGGGGATCTGAGATCCATCAGATCAGAGCATACCGGGCGGCTTTATATGGTGTGCTCTCACGTAGCTACGTCTGGTAATAAACCTTTAATTTGCAACTCTCTCAGTCTGAAGGTTGATTTCTTTCAGGTATGCGAAGGTTTGAGGAACTTGAGTTCAATTCTCTATTCAAGAGGCATTATCACTGTCTTTTATAAAGGAAACCTAGCGTTAGGTTTATATTGTTACATTTGAAAAGTGGTAGTCCTGGTGTATTGTGCACTAGGTCAATACCTTGTATCGTGTATTTATGTCCTCTCTTGTTACCACTAGGTGGTTCAGGCCTGTGTGTCATGCTGGGGGAGACTATAAAAGCTTAGGGAGTGGTTAGTTAGCTCTCCCCCCTCCCAGGCTGCGGCCTGGGAAGGTATGTGCAAGTGTTTGTGCTGTGTAGGCCTGAAGGCTGTATGGACCAAAGTAACAGGTTCCTCAAGCTTCTCTGCCTGATTGAAGAGGGTACAGTTTACAAAGTGGGAGAACCTGGTGGAAGTCCTGCTGGAGGGGGATCAGTGTCTCAGAGGATCCTGGCACTCCCTTTGATAGAGGAAGATGCTTGAAAATATCCACTAGTGTGGAAAAAAAAAAGGTTGCCCTTGGCATACGTTCCCAACTCAGATCAATGGAAAATTGAAAAAATAGATTCCAAAGATCACGAGCACAGAATAAGTTGCTATAGTGTTACCTGAATCTCAAATGAAACAGAGTACCTGGGATTGTATGAAGACAAACTGTAACAGTGATGTTAAACAAGAGAATATACATTCTCAGGGGCTGTCTTCCAAAACGCATGAGCTGCAAGCATTCCTTGCAGCTCATGGTAGTGCTCACTGGCAGGGATTTTTCTCACTGTTGGCAAATTACAATGATACAGCGATCCTGGTCCCAGTGGGTCTCGGCTTTTTTGGGGCTGCAGCGGTTTTAGTGGCTCCGTAACATCCTGCACTTCGAGTTGACATGTCAATCCACCTTGACTGTTACCTCCAGTGACATGCCTTATTCAATCACAATTGTGAGTAAGAACAACTTGTTTTTATTCATTACTTTTAACAAACTTACTACACTATAAGAGCCGGTTCACATAGGAGCGACCCGACTTGCCGGGGCAACCTGTGAAGTTTGAAGTCAATGCAGGTCTCTCCAGGTCGCCCCAAAGTAGTACAGGACCCTTTTTCTAAGTCGGAGCGACTTGTGTCGCTCCTATTAGAACGGGTCCTGTGCTAATCTATGGCAGGCGACTTGTCAGGCGACCAGGTCGCCTGACAAGTCGCCCCAGTGTGAACCGGCTCTAAGGCTCCTTGGCACCTTTCTCTTTTTGTTTACTGTATGTAGTGCGCCGCTGGATGATACATGTCCTCTTGTGCTGCCTTGACCCTCTGAACTCCTCAACTCTTCTGACACTCTAGGTTCAGACATAGTTAGACCAATAATGCTCACCAATAATACCCAGTACAGAATAAAAGGGCAACAGACACAATGCGGTTGATTTACTAAAGGCAGATATACTGTGTGTGCACTTCAAGTACAGTTGCTCTAGATCTGAGAGGAACCTCTGAAATGAGAGGAAGCTCTGCTGATTTCTATCATCCAATGATGTGCAAGCAAAAATGCTCTTTTTTTAAAAAAATGTCCTTGCTTGTGATATTCTTTGCAAAGTGAAGCTTTGCCTCATTTACTAAGCCCTGGAGTAACTGCGCGTACAGTCACAGTATATTTGCATTTACTAAATCAACCCCAATAATTCAAGAGCCACGGTTGTATTAAATACCCTTTAAAATGGCTCAAGTTACTTCTTAGGGTTTTACAACTAGTTACAAGAATACACACAGTTCAATGGACTTTATCAGTAATAGTAAGTAATGGGTAACACTACATGAATGATATCGGCAGACTAAATATAACCAATGTGCTTAAGTGGTGCCTGTTGAGAGTGCATCACTGATTGTAGGGGGAGAGACTTCTTTTAACAAGTATTTTAATATACAGGTAGAGTGCCTCTTTAAATAAAGAAAAAGATATCAATAATCTGAGGTAGAGTCAATCCAAGTTCAAGAATATGGTCTTCTGCTATCATCTGGGGGCCTTTAATGATAAAGGATGGTGATGTCAGGCTCGTAGACAAGTGAAGGTGGTAGCAGAAAAAATTCCTCTATGGGCTGGGTTATAAGAATGAAAAATACAAAGTGCAGATCCGACGCTCCAAATGGTGTGTGTCTCTAAACAAAACGGACTGCTAAAATGAGAATAAAAGGAGTCTGCTGTCTAGGCAGATGGGTAAAGGAACACTAGAACAAGGCGGCCATCCTCAGAGTGTGTCCAGGGACTCTGTAAAACATAAGGAAAGTAGAGAGGGGGAAGAGCCAAACAGTTTGTGGAGCCTGCAGGGCGACCAAGACCACTGGGACTGCATAGTATCATGACGGGCATGAATTTATTCTACCTCTTGTAAGTCTTTTTAATCCTGTGCAAATTATTGCTACACTTAGTTGGCGCCTCCCCCTCTCTGCTTTTCATGGGTTTTAAGAATGTCTGCTAGCAGTATCTCTATACAACTAAGTACTGAAAGGTGGGCAACTGCCAGCTCACTAATCCTGGTACAGATGCAATCTCCAACAGTGCTGGAAGAGCTATGCAGGTCCGCCTGGAGAGAGCAATTGTCACACAGCAGGTTGTTAGTGTCCTGACAGCTGTAGCAGATGAGCTGTAGCGGATGAGCAAAGAGCTGTGAGGATTGCTTGATGACAGCGAGCAGCTGCGGACCCCTGGCATGGCGATTTGCAAAACAGCTGTGCAGATGTACTGGATCAGCATTACGGTTACAGGCTAGGCTGCAGAGTTTGGCTGGGGATGAGTGTAGAACAGTAGTCTTCAATCTTAAATACCCAAGCGAAGGGAGCCCACCTGCCAGTAACAGTCAAAAACCTAGGCTCTCTCACAATCATTTAGTTGGGTATCTTTCTGGGGTGTGTAGTTCAGAAATGGCTCTGAAATACAGTGATGGTTAGCTGCAGGAGTACAAATCCCAAGATCTTTGGTCCAGGAAGAAGAATCCCCCTCCTCTGTAGACAGGATGAGATGCAACAGTTTGAGTGCTGGACACTAGAGGTGAACTAGCTAGTCTATGGCTGTTTGGAATATGTGCTCTTGATTCTTCTTGCAGTAGCCAGCACCTGGCTACATATACATTGAAAATATCCACTGCCTGGCTTTGGAGTTCTAAAGATAGGGCTGCCGGTGATGCTTGAAGGTCCTTATTTTGCAATATGCCATGGTCCTCATACACTGAGACAACAGGGGTGTGGTGAAACCTGGAAGCCCTATTGCTATTGGAGATTTTATCCTAACCCTCTCACTGTGATTCTAACCCTCTCTCCCTGTAAGCTGGAGCAATAAATCTTGGAAAGGACTAAAGTGACTGGCATCCTTCATTGTCATGTGACTCTTTACACTGCAGCCATGAATCCACCCTGGGGTAATGCTCTGGAGATAAGTCAAGTCCACCCCATACTCAAGCCAGAAGGGTTACTACACCTATAAGATTCAAATCTGTCTGCCCAGGTATGTAAAAGCAGCAATATGAAGCCCTGGTTCACACCAGTACAGCTTTGAAATCGCACTACTTCAGCCTGATTTCAAAACCGCAGATCAGTGCACTTTTGATGTGCAATTTTATTGCAGCTTGTGATGTTTTTTTAACAGAAGTCAATGCAAGTCACAATAAAAAGTAGTGCAAGAACCTTTTTCATGTTCGTGCCATGTTCCCCTTTTAAAAAAAAATAAAGTATGATGATGCTTCAGTTTATGCATCCAGGAATTAACAGACACGCATTTTGAAGTCAGGGTCCACTAATGATTGTTACCTCTTCTTACCCCTCCTAAAACAGGGTCATTGCTTGGTTCTACACACTCTCTTTGAACCCAGTATTGGTTATTACCTCTGTTTCCCCTTTTCATTTATGGTAATTGCTGGGTCCCACACATGCTTCAATTACTCCATGGGCCAGTATTATTAACCCCTGTTACTTTCGTCAATCAAGGTGGTTACTTGAATCTACATGCCACACACACCTTATTCAACTGCCATTGGTGGTTATGTTTGCTACGCTTTTTGATTTAGGGTTATTGATTTGTCCCATACAATACATTTGCACTCTGTGGACAACTTATTCAATGTATTAGTTTGCTACTTCTGCTTCCCCTCTTGATTTACGGCCATTGCTTGGTTCCGCGCACCGTATACACTTCATAGTTTCAGTATTGGTTGTTATCTCTACAATCATCATCACTGCTTGATCACACACACACCAAATACTGTATGCCGCATGGGTTCAATTTTGGTTTTTACTTCTGCTACCCTTCAACAATTAGGATCACCACTTGGTTTACACACCATATACCTCTATGGGCTTGCAAATGGTTTGCTTCCTCTAATGCCCCTGTTTATATGTAACCAGTGTTTACTGCTAGTAGGGATGGCAACCATCCGTAAATTTATGGACAGTCTGTAAATTGTAACCATTTACTGTAAATGGTCCGTAAAAAAAGAAAAGGCCAAATATCAGTGTAGCACTACTGCCATGGGAGCTGCTGTGTGTGGGTTCCCCTGGGTTAAAATTAGCAACAACAGAACAGTCTGGCATTTTTCCAAGTGTTTTACCTCAGATAAGAAGCAGTCCAGTCTCTTTGGTTTTTAGGTTTTATTTGGAACTTGGATAGGAGAAGGGAATGAGTGGGATACTCCAACTTAAAGAACTATGCACAATAGGCTGGGACAACTTAAATAGAGCTGAATAGCGCTGATTAACACTGTATAACGCTGAGTAACGCTGAATAGAGCTAGTCACGGCAAGGCCGCTGCTTCACTTTGCCCTTGGCTGTGAATGAAGTAATAGAGCTTCCTGAGGTAAACTGTATCCTGAGGTAAGCTGTACTCTGAGGTAGACTGTACTGCTGAACAACATTAGGGCCCTTCCTGGCACCCCCTTTGTCCCTAATCTTCAGGGTTACCAATTGGCACCCCCTTTCCTGTAACAATCTGTGTGAGCTGGCTCCTTGATCCCCTGACTTCTCTGGAGTGGTCTCCTCTCCTAGGCAGACCCTTGAGCAGATCCCTCAGTACTCACAATATTGTTTTTCCCAAAGTCTTCTGCCCAAAAGCTCCACTGGTCAGCACACTGGATCCTCTGCAGCCCAGCTCCACACCTGGTTCAACAAACCGACCACCTGAACCACCTTCCTCACATCAGCAGGAGGAGATACAGCTGTCCACTTCCTCCTGGGACTTTTCTCCAGCCAAAAGACACCCTGTCACATGCTCCCCCCGGATTTATAGCCAATTCCAGGATGCATTGCAGCAATGCCCACCCACTAAGACAGCCATAAGCCCTGGTGTGCTACTGGTTAGGTTTCCTCCACTGTCCAACAAGCTCCTTTATTGGATACAGTGGGGAGACTCTCTTAGACCCAATAAATCATACCTGGAAACATGTGACAGGCTAAACTAACAGATCTGTCTGATAAGCAGAACAGAGCCACCAAATGTGTTTTCCTAGCACCTACCTAGGAGGGTGCTTGTAACGCTCCTGCGTTTTACGTATGATGTGGATTTTCAGCTGCAGAAATATTCCACTTCAGTAGTCATGTAGAGAAACGCTGAGACACCATTCCCAACTCTCAATGACTCATCATGTGTGGATGATCTCAATTCAGCAAGTAAATACACACACTCAATAAGATGTTTCCTAGAGTGACTTATGTATATAGTAACACAGTGATGATAGGCTGAAGAGACAGGTTGGGTAGAGATGGTAGATGACAGACACTTGAAAGGAAATGTTCTTGAAAGTAAGATAGTAGCAGATGGGATGCAGATAGGTTTTAGCAATCATGTATGGTAGTAGATGACAGAGTAGCAGGTGGACATACAAGAGAGATCAACCCAGTGCAAGAACAGGTGGTAGTAGGCTCAAGAGCTAGCAATCTTAGATAATGCAGATGTAGTAATAGTCCTTAGTATGCAGAGCTAGATAGTGTAAGCTTTAGTATAAAGATTATAGAGGTTTCCCCTGTGGGGTACTTATCACTAATAGCAATGTAGCAGAGGAGAGGTTCGGCAAGAGCGGATGATCCGGTAGCGGGATACAGGGATCAGCGCAGCGTGGTTCCGACAGCGAGGTATGCTTGCAAGCATGTGAGCTTCAAGACAGGTTAGCATCAAGGCACAAAGCAGTTTGAACGAACACATGTGAGTGAGAGCCGGCGATCTAAATAGCCATCCAGTCCGGCGCTCAGTGATGACAGCATCAGTCTTAAAGGTGTATGCGCACCTTACCAAAAGAGAATGGTGGGGCGCATACACTTATGAAAGAGTAATTAGGGTACCCAAAGGTACCAGAACATTACAGTACCCCCCCCCCCCCCCCTTAAGGCCGGCTCCTGAAGGCCTCTGGAGCTGGTTTGTCTGGGTACTTCGCATGAAAATTGCGGATTAATCTAGAGGCATGTATGTCAGAGGTGTTTAGCCAGGTGTCGTCTTGGGGCCCATAGTTCTTCCATCGAACCAAGTACTGAAGTCTTCCTCTGTGGATACGAGAATCCAGAATCTCTTTTATCTCGTATTCTTCTCTCCACCTTCAACTTGTACAGGAGGAGGAGGTGGGATAGTAGGCCTTATTCCTTGGTCAGGAACATGGGGCTTCAGTAGGGACACATGGAAAATGGGATGTATTTTGAGGTCTATTGGCAATGAAAGCTGTACTGCAGCTTTTCCAATAAGTTTCTTGATTGGGAAAGGTCCCAAGAACAGAGGTCCAAGCTTTTTGCTAGAGATTTTCAGTCTTAAATTTTTTGTTGAGAGCCAAACGAGGTCCCCGATAGCGTACTGAGGAGAAGGTCTTCTGCGAAGATCATAGTACTTCTTCTGTTGACTATGAGCATGTGCAATGGTAGTATTAAGCAAACCCAGAGAGTCCTTTATTTGGGTAAGATAGTCTGAAGCTACTGGGTTATTTGAAGGAAGGATGCGTGGTGGAAGAATAGAGGGATGAAACCCATAGTTCAAGTAGAACGGACTCTGCTTGGTCGTACTGTGGGTTGCGTTGTTGTAGGCAAATTCTGCCAGAGGGAGAAGATCCACCCAATCATCCTGTTGGTAAGAAGTGTAACAACGTAAATATTGCTCGATGCATTGGTTGACTCTTTCAGTCTGTCCGTTGGTCTGCGGATGGTAAGGAGAAGTGAGCTTCCGCTCGATCCGTAGTATGTGACATAGTTCTTGTCAGAACTTGGAAATAAATTGTGATCCACCGTCAGACAGAAGAGTTTTTGGGATACCATGTAACTTAAAGACGTTTCATCAGGAGTTCTGCCGTTTGTTTGGACGAAGGTAGTCTGCGAATAGCAATGAAATGTGCCATTTTTGTCAGATGGTCCACTGACACTAAGATGGTATTAAATCCTTTGGAAGGAGGCAATTCCACTATAAAGTCCAAGGACACAACTTCCCATGGAGTTTGGGGTATTGGTAGACTGCATAGTAGACCAGATGGTCTCGTAGTGTCAATTTTGGACCTGGCACAGACATTGCATGAAGAGACGAATTTTTGTATAGATGTTTTCATGTCAGGCCACCAGAATTGCCTGGTAATCAGATTAAGAGTCTTTGTCATACCCATATGTCCTGCCATAGGCACATCATGCGATAATTCCAAGATCTTGGTGCGTATGGTGGGTGGTATGTAAAGTTTGTCGTTGTAGTAGAGGAAGCCTTCTGCATCAGTATTTAGTTGTGGTGGGGGTAAATCCAAACTTATACCATGCAAAACCTCTTCCTTCAAGGAACGGAAAACTCCAATAATGCGTTTGTGAGGTATTATAGGAACGGAAGGGATTTCGAAGTAGTTTTCTTCAGTTAGTCGTGATAGTGCATCCGCCTTTTTGTTCTTATCTGCAGGTGTGTAGGTCACTAGGAAGTTAAACCTTAGAAAGAATAGTGACCATCGTACCTGTTGGTGCGAGAGAGTTTTGTTAGTCTGAAGATATTGGAGATTTTTATGGTCCGTGTATATAAGTATTGGTAATTGGGTGCCTTCGAGTAGATGTCGCCAATTCTCCAGAGCCAATTTTATAGCAAGCAGTTCCTTTTCACCCACGGGGTAATTTATCTCTGGACTGCTTAGGGATTTAGAAAAAAAGGCGACTGGATGAAGTGGTGAAGTGTGAGTTGGTCGTTGGGAGAGTATTGCTCCTACTGCCATGTTTGACGCATCTACTTCCAGAATGTATTGGAGGGATGGGTCTGGATGGCGTAGTATGGGAGCAGAAGTAAACCTTGTCTTTAACAGGTGAAAAGCTTTATTTGCTTCATCTGACCATTTGAATGGTTTTTTAATGCTAGTGAGCTGTGTGAGGGGTCTCACAATGGCAGAGAAGTTTCTAATGAACTTCCTGTAGAAATTGGAAAATCCAAGGAATCGCTGTAGCGCCTTGCGTGTGGTTGGTGTAGGCCAATCCTGAATGCAGGATATCTTACTCATGTCCATCTCGATTCCTGTTTTGGATATGATGTAGCCTAGAAACAGTACCTCTTCTTTATGAAACAAGCATTTTTTCAGTTTCACATAAAGGTTGTGTGCAAGCAATCTCGATAATACTAGTCTTACATGTCTTATGTGTTCAGACAGGGATCGTGAATATATAAGTATATCGTCCAGATATACCACAACACAGACATCTAGTAAGTCTCTGAAAATATCGTTTATAAATCGTTGAAAAACTGCAGGGGCGTTGCATAGCCCGAATGGCATTACAAGATATTCGAACAATCCGTATCTGGTTCTGAATGCAGTCTTCCACTCGTGTCCATCACGGATTCGAATGAGATTGTATGCTCCTTTCAGGTCCAATTTTGAAAAATAGGTAGCTCCACGCACCTGCTCAATGAGCTCAGGGATAAGCGGTAGAGGATAGCGATCTTTTATTGTAATAGCATTCAATTGCCTATAGTCGATGATAGGCCTGAGACTTGAGTCCTTATTGCGGACAAAAAAGAGTCCTGCTGCTGTGGAAGAAGTGGAAGGTCTAATAAAACCTTTTTCCAAATTCTCATCCAGATAGTCTTTGAGATGGGAAAGTTCATCCTGTGAAAGAGGATAAACATGACCGAACGGCAATTTGCTATTTGGGAGTAGATCAATGCTACAATCATAGTCTCGATGGGGAGGTAGTGCTTGAGCATTTTTCTCAAGAAAAACCTCAGAGAGATCCTGATAACATAGTGGTGCAATCTCATCTGTCACCACAGACAGGATCTTCCCGAAAGACGGGAGGTTGCACGTACCCTCGCAATAGCAAGAGAGGAAGGTCAGGGTCCGTTCCTTCCAATCTATGGTTGGTTGATGTGTGTGCAACCAGGGAAGTCCCAAAACAATGGGAAAGTGGGGTGAAGGTATTAGATCGAAGGTAGTGGTCTCCATATGAGACCCGTTAGTAGTTACTAGGAGTGCCTGTGTCTGATCAGTGATCGGACCAGAGGATAAAGGAACACCGTTAATAAGACTCACTGAGACAGGTTTAAGTTTAGAAATAATAGGAACTTTATTTAAAGCAGCAAAACGTATGTCAATATAATTTCCACAAGATCCTGTGTCAATCATGGCCTTAGTAGTAATCCTGTTCTGGTCCCACTGTAATGTTAAGCAAACAGAAAGGTAAGGGTTAGTGATTGAAGTTGTCAATCCCCCTAGGAGGACATGTGAACACGCACCCTTCTTTTTGTAGACTAGGGGACAGACGTTTATCTTGTGATCCGGGGATGCACAGTACAAGCAGAGATTACCAGATCGTCTTCTGGCTCTTTCCATAGTTGATAGAGGTGGGCGTATGGTTCCTACCTCCATAGGAACGGGGTCAACGGCCGAAATCCGAGAAGAACTGGATAATGGCATTCCCATTTTCTCAGCCTTTCTTTCTCGTAGTCTTCTATCTATGGTGGAGTTGTATCAATGCATCCAGGGTTTTTGGCAGATCCGCTCGGGCGAGCTCGTCTTTAACGGCCTCTGATAGGCCAAGCCTAAATTGGGATTTCAGAGATGCATCATTCCATTCTGAATCAAGGGTCCATCTCTTGAATTCTGCGACAAAGTCTTCTACAGGTCTCCCACCTTGTTTCAAGGATCTTAATTGAAGATCGGCAGTACTCTGCCTATTGGGATCATCATATAGGCTAGTGAGTTCTGCTAGGAACAAGGCATAGGAGTTGAGAAGCTGATCGCTTTTCTCAAAAAGAGAGTCTGCCCAGGCCCGAGGATCGCCTGTTAGGTAAGAAATAATAGTACAAACCTTAATGTGATCAGTAAGGTAGGTACGGGGTTTTAGCAAGAAAAGTAACTCACATGCGTTTTTAAATTCGCGAAATTTTTTGCGATCGCCTGTAAATACCAAAGGAGGATTTATTTTGGGTTCAGGGGACTGAGCAGTGGTAAGTTGTGTCAGTCTAATTACCTGCTGCGACAGAGCCTGATTGTCTTCTTTTAATTCAGCAAGTGCGTGTATTAACGCAGTTACTTGCTGTTTTAATTGTGTCATCTGAGTGGTTATTTCTGCTGAATCCATTTGTGGTTCATTCAATCTGTAACGCTCCTGCGTTTTACGTATGATGTGGATTTTCAGCTGCAGAAATATTCCACTTCAGTAGTCATGTAGAGAAACGCTGAGACACCATTCCCAACTCTCAATGACTCATCATGTGTGGATGATCTCAATTCAGCAAGTAAATACACACACTCAATAAGATGTTTCCTAGAGTGACTTATGTATATAGTAACACAGTGATGATAGGCTGAAGAGACAGGTTGGGTAGAGATGGTAGATGACAGACACTTGAAAGGAAATGTTCTTGAAAGTAAGATAGTAGCAGATGGGATGCAGATAGGTTTTAGCAATCATGTATGGTAGTAGATGACAGAGTAGCAGGTGGACATACAAGAGAGATCAACCCAGTGCAAGAACAGGTGGTAGTAGGCTCAAGAGCTAGCAATCTTAGATAATGCAGATATAGTAATAGTCCTTAGTATGCAGAGCTAGATAGTGTAAGCTTTAGTATAAAGGTTATAGAGGTTTCCCCTGTGGGGTACTTATCACTAATAGCAATGTAGCAGAGGAGAGGTTCGGCAAGAGCGGATGATCCGGTAGCGGGATACAGGGATCAGCGCAGCGTGGTTCCGACAGCGAGGTATGCTTGCAAGCATGTGAGCTTCAAGACAGGTTAGCATCAAGGCACAAAGCAGTTTGAACGAACACATGTGAGTGAGATCCGGCGATCTAAATAGCCATCCAGTCCGGCGCTCAGTGATGACAGCATCAGTCTTAAAGGTGTATGCGCACCTTACCAAAAGAGAATGGTGGGGCGCATACACTTATGAAAGAGTAATTAGGGTACCCAAAGGTACCAGAACATTACAGTGCTACATCAGATTTTGCACTGATATGCAGTGCTGGAGATGGCTGAATGACATTCATCTATCTCCGTTATGCATTGTGGCATAAAATCAGATCTGTGCATGCGCCATGGCCATTTTTATGATGCCATTACGCATGGTGCTTGGGATCCATAAAGCTGCGTGCCTGTTTCCCGTCCACTGCCATTTCCAGCAGATTCCCCCCTGGCATTCCACTCCAGCACCATCAGCATGCTTTCCTGTGGAACTCACACAGGCCACAGAATCAGTATGTTTGCTAGTACTAGGAAACAACAACAAAAAGAAAAGGGGCGCACCGACCTAGTGCATTACCACTAAAAACATTTATTAAAATATTAAAAAGTATACATTATACTCACAAAGCAGGTGTGAATATACACACATCAACATGATATACATATAATCTCCAAGGTAGCCAAGGTACTGCGCGATGCTGAATGGCATGCAGTGTACTGCATGAGACTGCTCTGGCTAGGCTGACGCGTTTCGGAGTCTAGCCCCCTTCCTCAGAGCCAAAAGTTGCTGCAACAGCTTGATTATATGTATATCATGTTGATGTGTGTATATTCACACCTGATTTGTGAGTATAATGTATACTTTTTAATATTTTAATAAATGTTTTTAGTGGTAATGCACTAGGTCGGTGCGCCCCTTTTCTTTTTGTTGTTGGTTTCGGATACCCTTGATCCTGAGGGGGCAGCAAGACCACAAGCTTTACCCACTCAAGTCTGAAGTATCCCTCTTCCCTCCGTCATATTTTACTAGAGCGCAGGAGAATGGTTCTACTGTTTGCTAGTACTACACTGCCTCAGATATTTTGGGCATTTTTGTGTGCACAAAAGTTCAATTTGAGAATGCAAAAAGGCAACACCGCTTGCCAGCCTATGCCTAAGCCTAACTGCTCGCACAGGCCACAGAATCGGAATGTTTGTTAGTACTGTTCTGCCACAGAGAATATTTTGGGCATTTTTGTGTGCATTAAGTTTAGTTTAAGATTGCAAAAATGCCACGCCACTTGCCTGCCTAACTGATGGTGGCACAGGCCACACCACCACAGGCAGTGGCGGCTGGTGAAGTTTTAAGATGGTGGGGCGCAAGACCTCGCCCTTCCATTTTGACCCCTCACATTTCTCAGAAGCCCCACCCCTTATAGACTCCACCCATTTTGTCCCCTGTATTTTGCTTGCGTGAAAAAATTCTCCCAATATATCACATATTAAGGGGTCCATCAGTACTAGTATATCCCATAATAGGGAACAGGGGCCCTATTATGGGATATACTGTGAGAGACACCCTATTATGGTACAGACCCCCTAGCACTAATCCCACAGTACAGACCCCCTAGCACTAATCCAACAGTACAGACCCCCTAGCACTAACCCCACAGTACAGACCCCCTAGCACTAACCCCACAGTACAGACCCCCTAGCACTATTCCCACAGTACAGACCCCCTAGCACTAATCCAACAGTACAAACCCCCTAGCACAAACCCCACAGTACAGGCCCCCTAGCACAAACCCCACAGTACAGACCCCCTAGCATTAATCCCACAGTACAGACCCCCTAGCACAAACCCCAGTACAGGCCCCCTAGCACAAACCCCCAGTACAGACCCCCTAGCACTAATCCCACAGTACAGACCCCCTAGCACTAATCCCACAGTACAGACCCCCTAGCACAAACCCCACAGTACAGGCCCCCTAGCACAAACCCCAAAGTACAGACCCCCTAGCACTAATCCAACAGTACAGATCCCCTAGCACTAATCCCACATTACAGACCCCCTAGCACTAATCCAACAGTACAGACCCCCTAGCACAAACCCCACAGTACAGGCCCCCTAGCACAAACCCCACAGTACAGACCCCCTTGCACAAATCCAACAGTACAAACCCCACAGTACAGGCCCCCTAGCACTAATCCCACAGTACAGACCCCCTAGCACTAATCCCACAGTACAGACCCCCTAGCACAAACCCCACAGTACAGACCCCCTATCACAAACCCCACAGTACAGACCCCCTAGCACGAATTCCACAGTACAGACCCCCTAGCACTAATCCCACAGTACAGACCCCCTAGCAATTAATACAACAGTACAGACCCCCTAGCACAAACCCCACACTACAGGCCCCCTAGCACAAACCCCACAGTACAGACCCCCTTGCACTAATCCAACAGTACAGACCCCCTAGCACAAACCCCACAGTACAGGCCCCCTAGCACAAACCGCACAGTACAGGCCCCCTAGCACTAATCCCACAGTACAGACCCCCTAGCACTAATCCCACAGTACAGACCCCCTAGCACAAACCCCACAGTACAGACCCCCTATCAAAAACCCCACAGTACAGACCCCCTTGCACGAATCCCACAGTACAGACCCCCTAGCACTAATCCCACAGTACAGACCCCCTAGCACTAATCCAACAGTACAGACCCCCTAGCACAAACCCCACAGTACAGGCCCCCTAGCTCAAACCCCACAGTACAGGCCCCCTTTCAATGCAGTGACCAGCGTACATGCCCCCTTTCAATGTAGTGACCAGTATACATGCCCCCTTTCAATGCAGTGACCAGTATACATGCCCCCTTTCAATGAAGTGACCAGTATACATGCCCCCTTTCAATGCAGAGACCAGTATACATGCCCCCTTTCAATGTAGTGACCAGCATACATGCCCCCAATGCAGAGATAGCGTGCGTGCCCCCCAATGTAGTGACCAGTATACGTGCCCCCAATGCAGAGATCAGCGTGCGTGCCCCCAATGTAGTGACCAGTATACGTGCCCCCAATGCAGAGATCAGCGTGCGTGCCCCCAATGTAGTGACCAGCATACGTGCCCCCAATGCTGAGATCAGCGTGCGTGCCCCCAATGTAGTAGTGACCAGCATACATGCCCCCAATGCAGAGATCAGCGTGCGTGCCCCCAATGTAGTAGTGACCAGCATACCATTCCCCCAATGCAGAGATCAGCGTGCGTGCCCCCAATGTAGTAGTGACCAGCATACCATTCCCCCAATGCAGAGATCAGCGTGCGTGCCCCCAATGTAGTAGTGACCAGCATACATGCCCCCAATGTAGTGACCAGCATACATGCCCCCAATGTAGTAGTGACCAGCATACATGCCCCCAATGCAGAGATCAGCGTGCGTGCCCCCAATGTAGTAGTGACCAGCATACATGCCCCCAATGCAGAGATCAGCATGCGTGCCCCCAATGTAGTAGTGACCAGCATACATGCCCCCAATGCAGAGATCAGCGTGCGTGCCCCCAATGTAGTAGTGACCAGCATACATGCCCCCAATGCAGAGATCAGTGTGCGTGCCCCCAATGTAGTAGTGACCAGCATACATGCCCCCAATGTAGTGACCAGCATATGTGGTGTGGCGTACCTGGCCTGCCTGAAGACTCGACTCGTCTAGGACTGGTGGGACTCCAGGAGACTGGTCTCAGTCAGTGCCAGTGGTCTGGGGTGAGGTGACGGTCACTCAGCCAGGAATCAGGACGTCTCCGGTAGGTAGGGGCTACGCCGCGGCCTCACTCACTCCGGCCTCGCGCTACGGTCCGATCCGACTCAGCTCCTCTCACGTCATGGTCACACGCTGCTCTCTCGATCGTCGCTCCTCTCTGCGCCGGGCCGCGGGCGGGAACGGAAGGTGATCATGGTCCGATGTCCGATGTCCTCCTGTGATTGGTCCAGGCTGGACTCTGGACCAATCACAGCCCGGACATCGTCAAAGTGGGGTGTGTCGGGGCGCATTGCTCCCCCCCCCATAAAAAAACCCACCCCCCATACTCAGCACTAAGTCCGGCGCCCCTAGTGGGTCGAAAAATAGACTTTTTTTATTTAATCTTTTTTTTCTTCTGCTTGTTTTTTTTTTGGGGGGGGGGGGGCGGCACCCCTGCGCCCCCTATGGGCGGGCCGCCACTGACCACAGGCATGAATGTGTGATATTGTAAATGACTGTAATGTGTAGCCACTGAGATTTCTGGGCATTTTATGTGCACAAAGTTCTATTTGTGAAGGAGTGCCAAAATGCCACGCCACTTGTCTGCCTAACTCTGCTGGCACATACCAGATGTACGGTATGTGAATGTGTACTACTACTACTACAACACTACTGACACCACTGAGATAACTTTAAGTGTTTTGTGCGCATTAAAGTGGTTCTAAAGCAGGCATGTCCAACCTGCGGCCCAGAACCTCAGGCAATGCGGCCCACTGCCCCCTGACAATTTTTTTTTTTTGCTGGGGAGGAAGGAAGTCAGGTCGGGGGCATGGCCACAGCAGCTGCCAACTAATGGTAGGCAGAGGCTCCTCAGAGGGAAGGGGAGCATGTGCAGTGTTTCTGACTCCTACTACCATGACGACTTTAAATCACTGAAGTGGTCATGGTGGTTAGAGTGTTCCTTTATTATCGCTCAGAAGAAGTAAACCTCGGTATACTGATTCCATTTAATTTGATCATCCTCTAGTTGTGTTAAATTAGTGCGGGGGTGTTGCGGCGCGGGAAGGGTGCAGCGGCATTTTATTACTTATATATCTTAACTATAGTATATATTTTATATACGGACCGAGAAAATTTCTCTACACTCAATGTGGCCCAGAGAAGCCAAAAGGTTGGACACCCATGTTCTAAAGCCTTAAGGTTTTTTACCTTAATGCATTCTATGGATTAAGGTGAAAAACCTACTGTGCTGCAGCTCCCCCCAGACCCCTCTCCTTTCTTTAAGAGCACGATCCTATCCAGCGATGTGCACGACAGCACCGGCTCCTGCCACTGTCTCCTTCCTTATTGGCCAGCTTGATAGCAGCAGGAGCCATTGCAGCCATTGATTGTCAACTGCATGCTGGGGCACGGGAGTGGGGGGGGGCGGGGACGAGTCCCACTTTCGGTGTCACAAAACACTTTCACATTCATTGTACCTGCCAAATTGCTGCCTTGTGAGCTGCAGATGCCTGTAAAGCCATACCTGAAAACTGCTGAGCAGCTTTGCAGAGACATAAATAACCACTTTGCATATAGTTGCAAACGCATACAATTGTATCACTAATTTCAGGAATTTGTTGGGGCAGATTGTTAAAAGATCTTACAGTTTTGTTCTACCAGTTGACTCTCTATGCTTGAGTGTGTCGACCACATTCTTATTCAATATGAAGCCCCGTTAAGTTATTTTCATTCAAGTGATGAAGACCCCTTGCTAACTGTGGAATTTATAAGTCTCTTGCTACAGGATCCTATCACTGCGACTTTCTGTTCCTTCAAGCAGTTCTGCAAAATTTTCCAGAACTTTAGCCCTATGCTACCTGACTTGTACTTGAAGTACTTCAAAGTGCTTAAAAATCTTATGGGCTACTATATCAGGCCAAGCCTCTTAGTTTCCCTTGGAAATGATGCACTGATTGCATTTGACCACACTAACAGTGCTAAAACTAAACTAAAAGTTTAAATTAACAGACAGCATTTTTATACGCTAACAAACAAGGGAATATCTGTCTACAGTAGATGATTTTGTTCAACAGTTCATGGTCCAAGAAACAGCATTTTAAATAAGAGCAGTAACTGCTATTAAAAAATGCATGCCCATTGGAAACAGGCATTCATCTGTTGGCTTTACTAAAACCTTCAAACGGGTCTACAGCAAAATCGGTGGACATTATTGAACTAGTTTAATATTTTCCACAGATTGTTCCCCCATCTGATAGTGATACACTGCATACTGAATTTATTGAATACCAATTAACAGATTTCACAGATATTCCCCAGATTCAGACAGTGACTCTCACATATGATGCTTTTTGGCACATGGTAGGACAAAGCTGTATCTTTCAAGACAATCTGAAAGCACCTAGAGTCCCATTTCAGGTTAAATTTGCAAAAACTATGCTTTCTCTTTCCCATGGGACTTCTGAGGTAGAACCAGGGACGTGCAGTCAGGGGAGGCAGAGCCTCACTTGCCATGAACATAAATAAACATAACAAAATTCGGGACTGGTAGCACCTATGGTTCCGGAGATATGGGGCTCCTTACGCAGCCTGTCAGAAGCTACATACAGCGTGGCCAGTTTAAATACAAGCTGGCACATGCTGTTTTCAGCAGACTGAGAGAATGAGCTCACAGTGCCTCTGACTTCTTGTCAGAGGAACTGAGCTCAATGGAGAGCTTGGAGCCTTGGATCAATGATACAGCACCGTTGGTCCAAGCTGTCCAATAAAAATGCTGCAGTGGAGGCTCTCCTCTCACTGAAATGTCATAGAAGGAGGCATGTGTCTAAAAGACAAATCCTCCCTTCCAGTCCAGCCCTCTTAAAGTGGTTGTTAAGCCACGTTATAAACTACACACAAACCCCTCTGTTATAAAGCCTCCTATGTTACAGTGTATGTTCTATGTAAAAAAGATGCCTATTTCTACCAGAATTCACAGCGCCGATGCCTCCTTCGGTCCCATGACTCCTTCTCCCGATCTGACAGCTAGAGCGAGAGAGGCCGAGATTCCCTCGCTGACGTCAGTCGGGAGGAGAGAGCTGAGACATCAGGCGGGGAGGAGGGGAGCCTCGAGGAGTCACGCGACCGCCAATCGGCGCTGTGAATTTAGGTAGAAACAAGCATCTTTATTTAAAAGAACATACACTGCAGCATGGGAGGCTTTATAATAGAGGGGATTGTGTGTATTGTCTAAAGGTATTTCAGCAGCAGGAAGGGGGGGGGGGCGGATTGGTAAGAGCTGACAGGCAGGGAGGGGACAGGAGGATACAGGAGACAGAGAGGACAGAGGAGGGCTGTGGATGATGGAGGCACGTAAACTTACCACGGTGTCAGGGCTCAGCAGCCATGATACACTGTGGTCAGTTTACAGGTAGAGGGTATAGCTAGGCAGGATCAGCCAGGTATTTCAGGTGATACAAGGGGCCAAATTACACAGCACAAGCACTGTGCTGTGTAACATGCTTTAAAGGATCCTTTTTTTTTTTTTTCTTAGGTTAACAAAGGCTTTAACTACAAGGAAAAAATATGGGTTTATGGGTAAAAGTGTCCGGGGCTGTAATTCAGCAGCCTTTAGGCGCCTGGTCTGCTTCCATCTGTGAGTTTTAATGTTAGTATGGCTGCCTCAGCAAGAATCTGGAAGGCTGAAGACAGCCAATCAATTAATTAACTTAGCATGTTTGATTGGTTTACCTGCCCAAGTAAAAACAAACTTCTGGCCCTTCAAATGGAACCAAAAGCTCTCTAAGCCTCCGTTCACATTAGGTCGCTCCGACTTTGGGGGCGACCTGTGAAGTCGCGTGCAGCGCGACTTCGGCGCGACTTGCACGGACTTCACATAATGGAAGTCAATGCAAGTCGCCTCCAGGTCGCCCCGAAGTAGTACATGACCCTTTTTCTAAGTCCGAGCGACTTGTGTCGCTCCTATTAGAACGGCTCCTGTACTACACAATGGGAGCGTGAGGACCGTGACTTGTCAGGCTGTTTTTGTCAGGCTGACAAGTCGCGGTCCAAGTCGTACCAGTGTGAATGCGGTCTAAATCTCTACTATCTATATAAATGTATACTCTTTTGATTGTGTATACTCTGCTTTTTGAGCTGGGGAAGAAGGATCCAATGACACTGAATACAGAGCACCCTTCTGAGTGATAATTGTACTGTATACTCAGTATGGAAATTGCCATTCTCGGTATAGAACCAAAACCGTGATCAAATCTACAAAAAAGATCAAATATCTGGGTCTTCAGGGAGTGTGTCCTGCACTGGACACAGCTGATTCCTACATCATTAGTTTAAAACATGTTGTTTTTCTTTGTCTCCAGCCTCCTCCAATACAGGCAATAAGGTGGCTGGATTTAAATGTACGCAGTTTTCATTTTCTGATTTGTACACAAACAACAATACAAATTCATATTTTGTAAACCTTTCATTAAGCACATATTTAGTTTGGCTGTTTGCAATATTTGCTGCACAAAATGTGGGACCAATAAAAGTTAAATAATTGACCAAAATAATGTCTGCAACCAGAAGCATACCTAGAGAATTTGGCAATCGGGGCGGATCCTATATCTGGCACCCCCCCCAGGCGACGCAACCCACATTGATGTGTCATCAAGTGATGTCGCGTGTAATGCCTCTGCGCACTGCGGCCCGGAACCCGAAAAGGATCCTCCTCCCTCTGCTCCCCCCGCTGGCCAGGCTCCTCCTCCTCTACAAAAATGTCACCAACTGAAGCGCCAGACAGAAATACATGTAACTGGCAATGGCACAGTTACTATGTGCTACTGCCAGTGGCGTCACTAGAGTTGGTGTCACCTTGTGCAGTAAAACATGGTGTCGCTCCCCCCCCCCCTCCCAAAAAAATGATTTTCCTGTTTTCTGAAAGTGCACTTTTGGTGCACTTTCAGAAAATGCAGAAAAAAACGCGCAACTTAATAGAAATCTATAGGACTGCAGCTATAACTAAGGGTAAAATATAGGAAGACCCCCTTTTCATTACACAGCCCCCTTACCTCTGATGGACCCCTTTACATTACATAGTCCCTGTACTTCTGTACCTCTTTACATTACACAGCCCCCGTACTTCTGGACCCCTTCACATTACCCAGCCCCCCTACCTCTGGACCCCTTCACATTACACAGCCCAAATACCTCTGGACCCCTTTACAATTCACAGCCACTGCACCTCTGGACCCCTTTAAAATTCACAGCCGCTGCACCTCTGAACCCCTTTAAAATTCACAGCCCCCGCACCTCTGGACCCCTTTACATTATGTAGCCCCCCGCCACACCTCAGGACCCCTTTAAATTACACAGCCCCCCCCCACACCTATCGCCCCCTTTACATTACACAGCCCCCCACACCTCTGGACCCCTTTACATTACACCGCTCCCCCCCACACCTCTGGACTCCTTTACATTACACAGCTCCCCCCACACCTCTGAACCCTTTTACATTACACAGCCCCCCCATGGGCTGCTTTACATTACACAGCCCCCCATGGGTCCCTTTACATTAAACAGCCCCCCATACACCTTTTTACAATACACAGCTCCCCTCACACCTCTGAACCCTTTTACATTGCACAGCCCCCCCCATGGGCCCCTTTACATTACGCAACCCCCCCCCATGGACCCTTTTACATTACAAAGCCCCCTATGTGCCCTTTTACATTATCCAGGCCCCTTTTGGACCCCTTTACATTATACAGCTCCCCCCCCACTGAACCCTTTAGATTTTACAGCCCCCCCAATGGAACCCTTTACATTACAAAGCAAAAGCCCCCCCCCGGCTCTCCCCTTCCTACCTTATTAGGAGGAGAGCAGAGCAGGAGCCACTGTGTCTAAAGCAGAACGGGAGAGAGAGAATGCGCAGGGCTGAATAAATAGCGGGAAATGCCGGCGTTAACTTTGCTAGTTAACGGCAGGTAATTTGTTGCTAGGGGGTCCTAACAAACAATCACCTGCTCATTAACTTAGAAAGATAACTCCGGCAGTTCCTGCTGTTTATTCAGCGCTGGTGATTCTCTCTTTCCCGTTCTGCTTTATACATAGTGCCTCCTGCTCTGCTCTCCTGTGTAAGTGAGCGGCGGAGGTAGTCCGGCGACTGACCCTGGGTATTACCCTGGCGCTCCCTGACACCCCCCAATGTGTAGCACTCTGGGCGGACCACCCCCCGTCCCCCTGTCCCCATGATTTTCTATCATGTTGTTTGTGTAAAAACTCCAGTTTCATGTTACCAAAATACAACCTTTTCCTGGCAATGTTATAATTTCTCATTACTGTGCTGTGGTTAGTTTTAGCAAGATAACACAAGTCCTTAGTTTCCATCTCACAGGGAAAGAGATGTACACCACTCAGGCAGTTGGAGCTTCACAGTCAGCTATGGGTGCAGGACCCCGGATCGTCACCGCAAACAGGATACAAGAGAAATGGCCACACACCATGGCTCACGATGAAAGACTTTATTTAACAAGGATGCAAGGTACAGCAAAATGGATGGTAGACATGTTTCACACGACTCACAGCGTGCTTGTTCACTACAACAACTGCAACAGAAGATCCAATTTAAATATGTGAGCTACAGGTGTGTCCACTCACTTAATTGGAAAGTCTGTTGCTTCCATTCTGCTACATCAAACAATTAGATAAAAGCAACATATCATTTAACAATACTTATAGAAGGCACAAATTCATATTTAAAATGTATGTATGTAACAAAGTAAATATGTGTGCATGTGTAAAAAATGAAAAAATTCACAAGACACTATTTTTTCATTTTTTACACATGCACATGTATTTACTTTGTTACATGCATACATTGTTTCAGACAAATTCCTTTTGCCACAATAAGTGATTGTTGATTTTTTGCTTTCATGTCTGTGCAATATTGGTTTGATATCATATTGTGCTCATTTGCGGGTATATGTTAAATACGAATATGTGCCTGCTATATGTATTGTTAAATGCAATGTTGCTTTTATCTGATTGTTTGATGTAGCAGAATGGAAGCAACAGACTTTCCAATTAAGTGAGTGGACTCACTTGTAGCTCACATATTTAAATTGGATCTTCTGTTGCAGTTGTTGTAGTGAACAAGCACGCTGTGAGTCGTGTAAAACATGTCTACCATCCATTTTGCTGTACCTTGCATCCTTGTTAAATAAAGCCTTTCATCGTGAGCCATCATTTGGTGTGCGGCCATTTCTCTTGTATCCTTCGTTTCCATCTGACAATATGATATATTATATAGCATAATAAATAACAATACTGTGAAGCAGAGGCGTAACTAGAACTTTCAGGGCCCCGTGCAAGAAACCATGAAGGGCCCCTCGGACCCCTGGCTGGGGCCCTTCCCTTCAAGCCTGGGGCTCTTCCCACTGATCCTGGGGTCCTTTATTACGGTCCCGCAGTGGAACCCTTTCACAAGTTCTGCACTGGGCCCCCTTCCTGCCATCTTGGGGCCTCCCCATGGTGGTGGAATGCCAGGGCCTGGTCACAAGTGTGACCTTTGCAATCCTGGAAGTTCACCCACTGGTGTCAGTAGTTTTTTTTTTTTTTGGTATTTTAATTGTATAATTTTTTATCATTTTATTTTATTTTTTTTACAATGTCACTGACTATGACTCTGTCCATTCAGAAAAGGAAGGAGCTGGTAAATTACATATTTCCCCACCCCTTCCTGGTTCTCTATTGTGACACAACCCCCGCAGCAGCCGGCAGGAGAGGGAAGGGAGCACAGAGGGGGGGGGGGGGACCAGGGGAGCACACAGGGGCCCAGAGACAGCAGATCGCAAGTGAACTGAATAGGAGGAGTGGCGGGGGGCAGCATACAGAGGAACCAATCTCCTCCATTTTCCTCCTGCATCTACCGGAGGAAAAGAGAGGACAGTGATTTCTCTACATGCTGTCCCTACCGCCTCTCCTATCCAGGTGTACAGGGGAGCCGCACAGGCCCCCTGGAGCAAGGGGCCCGGTTACAATTGCAACCCCCTGCAACCCCTGTAGTTACGCCCCTGCTGTTAACCACTGCACTTACAAGGAAAAGGAACACATCATTTCACAAACCACACATTCTGCTTTGGAATTGAAAATAAATACAAACAAAAATTATATGAAAGAAACAGAAAAATCATCAGCCAGATCAAAAACTATAAAACAGCTTGGCTGCTGGTGGCATCTACCCTAACAGGATGTGTGGACTTGATGTGATGAGTCTGTTGATTTTTACATTTTATTTATTACTCTCACATCATGGACCGCACATCAAGTTATCAGACCTTTAGGTTTCATCTTTTGTAGAAAATTCCAATGTATCCAATCCATCTTGGCTTTGTTCAGTATTATGGCAGCTGTATTAAAATGATCAACTTCATCCTAATCTAAACTAATCCCATATTACAAGTTTTCCCAATAACCTGTATTTTATTTCCAACCAAAGGTTGCCTAGATCAATTAAAATATTTATATCATGAATAAAATGATTAACATCACATCATAAATTAATACTCAAGTGTTAATCTCAATATCACAATTCCAATATATTTCCACAGATATATCTTCTTACATTTTACCTAATTTCCCTTTTTTTCTTTTAGTTTTTAATGCACTGTTTCCACTAACAAAGGATATTTAATGTGTTATTTTGTTCTTAGTGCACTTTTCTCAATTTAACCTTCATTTTACCATTCTGTTTGGGAAACAGATTCAAAATAACTGATCACATTGTTTATCATTAAATTAATTAACCCAGCACATATTGTTATGATATACGAGTAGTCATATCATGGGTGACCTTGCCAGATATCACTAATGTCTCACCCTAGTACATTTATTCTACGAGAAAGAGAAAAGGGAGGGGGGCAAGGGAGAGGATCACGTCTGCACAGAGCTAACATGACACACACAAGATTTAGAACTAAAGCCCCGTACACACGTACCGATCGTCTTTTGTCCAGTGCTGTCCTGTCCGCTGAAAAGTGCAAAAGACTGCACACGAATTTTGTCGGCCAACAACAGCCGACTGCAGAAGTGATGTCATGTGATGGTTAACTTTCCGTGTCTTTTTTCTTCTCTGAGCATGCCCAGTCTTGCAAATCTGCTGATTGTCGGCCGAAATCTGTACTGACTGACGCACAATCGGCCGTTCTGTTGTCGGAGTACAAAAGTTTTAATGCCTGCACGACAGATTCTGTTCAGCCGAAAATGCGCTGTCGGAAGCATCATACTAACAAGTCGACAATCGGCCGATCGTTCGGCGGCCGAATATTTGCGGCCGACAATCGGTACCTGTGTACGGGGCTTTAGAGTTCCAGCATTCAAACACACATAATTATCTCTCTTAAATCTCTTACATTTTTCCCATTTGTACATAACACATGCATATTGTTCTCTCACTTTCTTTAAACCTATTTCCCTGCTTAAATTAGTTTTAACTGTATAAATAAATAAATAAATAAAAGGTGTGGAGAGCGTTGGCAGGGGATTCTAGAAGAGGAGGTAAGGAACCACAGCCCAGCCAGCCTCTGATAATCCTCTGCCTTCTGCCCAGCCAGCCTCTGATGATTCACTGCCCAGTCTGCCTCTGATGATCCACTGTTTGCTGCCCAGACGGCCTCTGATGATTTGCTGCCCACTGCCCAGCCAGCCTCTAAAGATCCACTGCCCATTGTCCAGCTGGACTCTGATGATCTGCTGCCCGTTGCCCAGCTGACCTCTGATGATCCACTGCCCATTGCCCATTTGTCCTCTTATAATCCTATTATACTAGGATTGTATAGTGTAATATGTATGTATATATGTATATATATATAGATATATATATATTATAGTGTAATATAATGCTATTACAATTCACTTCAGTGTTTTGCTTTGTTGCCAGATACTGCTTGCCATTTATCCTAAGCCTAGATCCTTATTTTGCTCCTGCCCTGCATCCTGAACCCTGCTGCCTATTTTCTGCTTTCCTTGTACCTAATTTCAGTCATGGTTCCCCCTTCCCATCTGTTCCCTGTATCTCCAGTTTTCCTTATTTATCTGTGTTTCCCATTTTTGTACATTTTATATATAGTTTGCTAGACTTCCTGTTAGTTAGGTTGCTAGTTAGGCATTTATGGTTGTGGTTCACTTGTGTAGCACCCTCCTATTTAGGTGCTAGTATAGGTTGTTCGTAGGTAATTTTAGTCATTTTTGAGCTCTGCTGTAGCCAGTGGAGCTGATTGATTGATTATTTTGGTCTGCTCTGGGCTCCACAGTTACAGGCTTGCCTGTCTCCCCCTGTCTTTCCAGAAATGTTTGGAACATTGTGGGTGGAGAGAGTAGAGTCTGAGTTTGTCCTGTATAAAGCCTCAACCAATCCCTGGTTGGAAGAGTGACCAGCAGGGGGCTGAGAGGGGTATATAAGAGCTGTAGCAGAGAGCAGCAGGGTTTTTTTTGCCTGCTGAAGGGTGACCCAGCCTGGAAGTGCTGTTAAACCTTCCAAGGCTCTAAGAATGCTACAAGAAGTCCTGGATGATTCTGCCTCACCAAGGAGCTGAAAGATGACCCCAAGTCACAGGAACAACCAGGCAACGTCCATAGAGGATCTTATCAGGAGGTTGTTGTTGCAGTGTCAGCTAAGGCTCCATAGACACTAGATGCTCAAAAACTGCTGGAAAAAACGCAGGATAAAAAAAGCTAATATTTAGCAATTTGGCAGGCGTTTACAAGTGTTTAGGAGCAGTAGCATTTTTGTTACGGAGAGGGTGCCGTCGGTGTCCTTAACAGTCATAGAATATCTGGTTGTTAAGGAGCGGGCTGGGAAGCCGTACACCACGTCCTTAACAACCGATGACTACAACCCCACTGACAGCTAAATATACACGAAACAATTGCCGGCAATAACATTTTTTTTATACAAAAACAGCGTGGGCCCCCCCCCCCAAAATCCATACCAGACCCTTATCCAAGCAAACAGCTTGGAAGGAAAGGGCGGAGTGGGCGAGCAGCCCCTCCTTCCGGAACCATACCACGACACATGCCCTCAACATGGGGAGGATGCTTTGGGGTAGGAAGGCCCCATGTTTATGAGGACAAGGGCCTCTTCGCCACAAACCTGGTCAGTTGTCATCTGGTGTAGGTCCAGCAATCCTTCACGATGAACGCCAGCCTCGTGATTGATGCTGGATCTTCAGCGGGGAATGTTATTTTTTTTAATAAAGGAATTGTCAACAATATTCTTTTATTTTTGACAGAATTGTCAAAAATGGTTTTTATTTCTTTTTGACAACTTTTTGGTGAATGAGTAGGGGTACAATGTATCCCCTACTCATTCACATAGGGTGGGGGCCGGGATCTTGTTAAAGGGGGCTTCCAGATTACGATAAGTCCCCTGCCTTTAGACCCCTGTGAAGGAATGTGATGAACACTTGTGAATTAAGCAAAATGTCTATTTTTCTATGTGTATTTTTCTGTACATGTACATATCTTTTTTCTGTCTTCCTTACTCAAAATGGCCGTTACTAGATACCCCCACCACCGACAATGGAATGTTTGAAAAAGACAGTGCTTTTGGCACAGAACCTTCAAGAGCCTTCAAGAAAAGATAACATTCATAAACTCGAAGGGGACTACCTTATAATGGACATGACTAACCAGAAAGCTGCAAATAATCAGTATTATGCTAATATTATGCTTATGACGTACTAACATATGACACCGCCTACTAACTATTTAACTCGCTGTACATTAGAAATAAACAGGAAGTATCATACCTGAACAACGTGTGTCAGTGGGATCTTCTTGTGCATGCACTACAAGTACCAAATAATTAGATCCAGCAGCAGAAATCTATTTTGAGCCTGATTGAGGTTCGCAAATCATTACAATACCCCCACAACCACCATCCAGGGATGTGGGGAAGAAGCCCTTGTCCTCATGAACATGGGAACAGAGTGCTTTTTGGGGGGGGGGCCCTACCACAAAGCACCCTCCCCATGTTGAGGGCATGTGGCCTGGTATGGTTCTGAGGGGGGGGGGGGTGCTCGCTCATCCCTCCCTTTACTGGCTTGCTGGGCTGCATGCATGTATAAGGGTCTGGTATGGATTTTAGGGGGGACCCTACACCAATATGTAAAAAAAATGGTGTTCTTTTTTATTTTTGGCATTGGTTCCACCTCAAATCTGTACCAGGCCCTAGAGGGCCTTGTATGCTTTAAGGGGAGGACCCCCATGCTGTTTTTTCCTCAATCTTTTTTTTTCCCAGCAATTGTTTAGTTTACATTAAGCTAATAAGTCATCTGTTGTTAAGGATGATGGCAGCCAGCTTCCCAACTCGCTCTTAAACAAACAGCTATGCACTGACTGTCAGGGATGTTGGTTGGCCCCCCAAAAAAAACACTGGAAACCAGTGCTTAACTTACGTTAATAGCATTTCGAAGCATTCAGCGTTTTTTTTTTTTCTGCTGGAAAAACACACCAAAAAACTAAACTAAAGCATTTTGTTCTACTCCTGAACCATGAACCTCAAAAAACGCTAATAGCCTAAAGTAATGCGCATGGACACATAGGATAACACTATTTAGCTTCTAGGAGCTTAAAAAATGCTAGTGTGCATGAAGCCATCCAGATAGCCAGTGAAACAATGAGTAGGCCAGAAAGAAATCCTGGGAGAGAGACTGTTACCACGGTGCCCCTTTTTGTTAGAGAGAAAGTTCCAGACCTACTGTCAGGGTTGTTTCCATAGTGGGAGCTCCCTGTCCTGAGTTATTGCCATGTTCTGTAGAGAAGACCTTTTACTACTACAGTTAGCTGTTGCTAGTGTCCTCCTTCAGGTTTTTAGTTCTGGGTATTCCAAGGCTTTTCCAAATCCCTATACAGATTCTAAAAACAAATATAAACCACAAAAAGGCACAATCTGCCTGATCACTGTCTGAAGGACTGTATGGAACTTTGTGCACCTGACTGAGAATACCGTTTAACTGGCTATTCGCACCATTTTGGGAACAGAACCTGGGCAGCAGGACCAGTAAGGAGGTCTGCGCTACACTTGTATCTACACGTTTGCTGTTTGCTATTGTTTGGATGTCTTTTGGTTTACTATTAATGATTTACCTTTAACTTAATATATATATATATTGTAGCAGATTGTCCCAGAGAGAGCCGGGAAAAGTCATGTTCGAGGTTTGTACATCCCTCAGGCACCTCTCATACACCTTTAGGGATCTCTGATCCATGATCCAGTTCGGATCTTGGTCCTCTTCCCCAGGCCAATTTAAATTCACCTGAGACAGACAGCCAGTGCTCTCTCAGCCTGGGAAATCAGACAACGTTTGTCTAGGAGAGCAGAAGATTGGTAAAATCTGTCAGAGTGTGTCGGTGGAAGCTGACAAGCGGTAGGCTTGTTCAGCCTGTTAGTGAGGGCCTGCATTGTGTGTAGTAGGACACGGCTAGGCTTTTGTTTTGTTATTATTTCTCCTGCTTGTTTTTCCTTAAAGCACTGTACAGCACCTGTATATAGACTTGTATATACGTGTGTGTGTATATATATATATATATATATATAAAATCTCAAAAAGTGAGTTCATCCCTCACATTTTTGTAAATATTTTATTATACCTTTTCATGTGACAACACTGAAGAAATGACACTTTGCTACAATGTAAAGTAGTAAGTGTATAGCTTGTAAAGCAGTGTAAATTTGCTTTCCCCTCAAAATAACTCAACACACAGCCATTAATGTCTAAACTGCTGGCAACATAAGTGAGTACACCCCTAAGTGTAAATGTACAAATTGGGCCCAATTAGCCATTTTCCCTCCTGGTGTCATGTGACTCGTTAGTGTTACAAGGTCAACATGGGGAGCAGGTGAATGGGGAGCAGGTGTGTTAAATTTGGTGTTGTCAGTTTCACTCTCTCATACTGATCACTTGAAGTTCAACGAGGCACCTCATGGCAAAGAACTCTCTCTAAGGATCTGGAAAAAAAGAATTGTTGCTCTACATGAAGATGGCCTAGGCTATAAGAAGATTGCCAAGACCCTGAAACAGAGCTGCAACACGGTGGCCAAGACCATACAGTGGTTTAACAGGACAGGTTCCACTCAGAACAGGCCTCACCATGGTCGACCAAAGAAGTTGAGTGCATTTGCTCAGCGTCATATCCAGGGGTTGTCTTTGGGAATAGATGTATGAGTTCTGCCAGCATTGCTGCAGTGGTTGAAGGGGTTGGGGGTCAGTCTGTCAGTGCTCAGACCATACGCCGCACACTGCATCAAATTGGTCTGCATGGCTGTCATCCCAGAAGGAAGCCTCTTCTAAAGATGATGCAAAAAAAGCCTGCAACCAATTTGATGAGACCAAGCTAAACTTATTTGGTTCAGATGGTGTCAAGCGTGTGTGGCGGCAACCAGGTGAGGAGTACAAAGACAAGTGTGTCTTGCCTACAGACAAGCATGGTGGTGGGAATGTCATGGTCTGCGGCTGCATGAGTGCTGCCGGAACTAGGGAGCTAAAGTTCATTGAGGGAGCTATGAATGCCAACATGTACTGTGACATACTGAAGCAGAGCATGATCCCCTCCCTTTGGAGACTGGGCCACAGTCTCCAAAGGGAGGGGATCATGTGCAGTATTCCAACATGATAACGACCCCAAACACACCTCTAAGACGACCATTGCCTTGCTAATGAAGCTGAGGCTAAAGGTGATGGACTGACCAAGCATGTCTCCAGACCTAAACCCTATTGCGCATCTGTGGGGCATCCTCAAATAGAAGGTGGAGGAGCGCAAGGTCTCTAACATCCACCAGCTCCATGAAGTCGAGTGGAAGAGGACTCCAGTTGCAACCTGTGAAGCTCTGGTGACCTCCATGCCCAAGAGGGTTAAGGCAGCGCTAGAAAATAATGGTGGCCACACAAAATATTGACACTTCTGTCCCAATTCGGACATTTCCACTTAGGGGTGTACTCATTTTTGTTGCCAGCAGTTTAGACATTAATGGCTGTGTGTTGAGTTATTTTGAGGGGACAGCAAATTTACACTGTTTTACAAGCTGTACACTCACTACTTTACATTGTAGCAAAGTGTAATTTCTCCAGTGTTGTCACATGAAAAGGTATAATAAAATACTTACAAAAATGTGAGGGGTGTACTCGCTTTTGTTAGATACTGTGTATATATGTATGTGTATATATATATATATATATATATATGAGTCTGGTTTCAGTCTCCTAAGTGTAGACAGCTAGATCTTGCCATCATTGTTGCTGATTCCTTGCAGGTTTCTTGATGAATACTGCCTGTCCATTGGACTCCAGTCCAGTTTAGCTTAGTGTACATTCTGCAGAGTAAGTGTATTTACTCTGCACAGGCAGGTAGACGTATTTTATTGCAAAATAGAGAGTTTAAAGTAAAGTGTAAGTAAAAATGGAAAGATAATTTTTGACAAGTCCTTTTTTAAGACAAAAAAAGTCCATCGATGTACATCCATAACGTCCGATGGCTACCAAAATTAAAAAACAACGTCCCTAACTGGATGACACAACGTGCAGAATGACAGCTCCCCGGACTGTCATTTTCAATACAAGGTAAGGTGTTGGAATAGCGGTGACATCATTGACCAAATATTGCCCTGTGGATTCCTTGTCATGTAAGTTTAATGGGCTGGGTGATGTCAGTGGTTGGTAACGTTGCAGTGGGTGCAAGCACCCGCTGCTTCCTTAGCAACCATTAACTGTTAAAAGGTGTCACGTTCATTCCTGACAAATGCCCTAAACAGCCAGTGTTCAGTTCAAACTTATGTTAAGACTGAACACTAAGCTCATTCCTACTGACCACCATACAGAGGACATCTGATGATGGAAAAAAAAGTACTGTGGAGAAAATGTTTTTTTTTTATCTATTAATGGGCTATTCATGAATTTTTGGCTGGAGTTATGCTTTAATCAAAATTTTACTAATAATGAGAAAAATAAATTTGTGTTATGTAATTGAAAATAAATCTGTGTTAATTTAAACATTCTTTCTTTCCAGGAAAAGTTAAACATTCTATAATGTATTTTTTACAGTGTTGACCGTTCCACAGTGACTACTTTGTACATTTTGATAATTTATGCTGAATAGGCTGTTAAACAGTATAACCAAAAGTGACAAGCTAATGTTTAATGCCATTTCAATGCTGTACATCTAAACAATGAAGCTGCAGCAACACTATTAAGCACTTTAATAAATATGAATGAAATCATATTTTAGATGTTAAAGTGCTCATGGTGTAAATGATTTTTAATGAAATGTTTGCGATAAAGGTCCATCTATAGAAAAGCCTCAAATGATTTCCAGAGGAACACCACACGGCTCAATGTTTACATTATTTGTAGAGATAATGAAGATGACAAAGGGGAGCATTATGTGGAACTGGAAGTGATCTTGCAAGTGAATTAGAAGGCCCTTGAAATGTATAAGGATGAGTGAATAAATAGATAAGCCACAAATAACATTACTATAGGATATTCAAACTGGAATTTTAAAATGCTAAAGTCCACTGAGCGGCACCACATGGATTCAACACCATGAAATCGATGTAAGATAAAAGGAGTCATTAAGGACAAAGGCCAATACAAGCAAAGAGCTAAGAGACAAAGAGAGCTTCAGGAGATATAGCCTGTTCATCAGATATTGCATTATATCATATGATTTATGTACGAAAACATCTCCTGTGTCAACGAGAAAAGGAATACAAATGTAGAAGTCAGCAAAAGTACAAGAAGGGGCAAAAAAATACGTTTGAGTATATAATAGAACATGCTATTAATTTTCTAGGAGGCATGTTTTATTTAGCAATGCATTTATTGATCCATAATATGAAAAGAAAGGAAAAATTGTGATTATTTGATAATAATAAATGTGTTATGAAAATGCCTTATTACTATAACATAAGGATAAGAATAATATTGGCAGGGTTGCAATTAGGGATGCACCGATACCACTTTTTTTTTTTTACCACCGAGTACAAGTACTGATACTTTTTTGCAAGTACATGCCAATACCAATTACCAATACCTATCGCCTAGAAAGAGTAGGTAGGGGGCTGGTTAGGGAGTTGGGTGAGGGCAGGGTGGGAGGTGAGGGGGCAGTAGAGGTGTAAATGAGGGCAGGGTAGTTGAGGGTGGGGTGAAATAGGGATTGTGGGGTGGGAGAGTTGGGATGGAAAATGCTGTGATCACTGGGGGAAGAGGATGAGGATGGGAGGGTCATTGGGAGACATGGGGGTAGAGCTGACAGCTGGTGGGAGAAGGAGGAGGCAACATAGGGTAGGCAGGAGGACACAACACGGGGAGGGCACAATACAGGGCATTAGAAGGGCACAGTACAGGGCGTTAGGAGGGAAAAGTACAGGGCATTAGGAGGAAAAAGTAGAGGACATTAGGAGGGAAATGCATAGCGCGTTAGGAGTAGGTATAGACCGATATGTTTTTTTCAGGGCCGATACCAATACTGATATTTTGGTCAGAACATATTGGCATCGACCGATATGGGCCGATATTTTGTACATTTAACGTTTTGAAAAATAAAGACAATTTTTGACACAAATCTGGTACTGAACATGTTAATTTTTGTTTAATGCTTAATGGCTGGCTTGCTGGCACCCTGTGGTGCGTGGCTAGCTGTCTGGCACACTGTGGTGGCTGTCTGGCACCCTGTGGAGGGAGGCTGGCTGGCTGGCACAGGGGCTGTGGGTGGCTGGCTGGTACAGGGACTGTGGGTGGCTGGCTGGTACAGGGCCTGTGAGTGGCTGGCTCGCTGGTACAGTGCCTGTGGCTAGCTGGCTGGAACAGGGTCTGTGAATGTGGGTGGTTGGCTGGCACCAGGCTGCTGTGGGTGGATGTATGGCTGTTATACACTCCCGCGAGACTAGTCCTGACTCCAGACGAGGCTGTCCAAGGCGAGGGAGGCAGCCTAAGAAGGCAGAATGACGTCACAAAAATATTGGCAATATCGGCCAGTTTCGGGGCCGATACCGATATATCGGGGAAAGTGCATATCGGCCCCCGATATATTGGCCTTGCTGATAATCGGTCTATCCCTAGTTAGGAGGGCACAGTACAGGGCATTAGGAGGGCACAGTACAGGGAGTTAGTGGGGGGCACAGTACAGGGAGTTAGGGGGCACAGTACAGGGACTTAGGGGGGCAGGAGGGCACAGGGGATGTGCTAGGTGTGCCATCTACTGCCCCAGGCTCCCCCCTGAGTTGCATCCTCTCCCCTGGCAGTGCTGTTGTCTTTCCTTCCCCCCCCCCCCCCCGGCTGCTGTAGGGGATGTTACAGAACAGGGAGTGGGGGAAGGACCTAGCAAATATGTCATTTACCTGCCAATTCCTTTTCTAAATGAACACACTCACTGTGTTCATTTAGAACTGAAGCATAGTAAACTGTGTTTACTACGCATAAGTTTGTGAAGGAAAAGAAAGCCGCTCAGTACTTCCCATTCATTCACTGTTCAATGCAGCTGACGCTGCACAAATAAGCATGTGTGTTTTAGCTTTGGAGTGCACACCATAATGCAATAGGCTGCGCACACCTATGCTGCTGGCAGTGCACTAGGCAGAGCTCTGTCTTCCATCCCTGCGTTGTACGTAGCCTGAACCCAGTCAGAGCTCCTGCTCCACACACAGAACACACTGGAGCTGAAATCTGATTCTCTTACAGCTACAATGTGCACAGTGTATAGCTAGCAACTGGTTGCAGTTCCGACCTGGGAAATTCCATGCTGCAGAGCTGTAAGGATGTGCCAAGTGGGCTCCTGCACCCAGCACAAGCCTAGGACCCGGCCTCCACTTCCCTGTCAGGCAGCCGCGGAGTAATCGCCACCTGACAGGTGCTTCTGAGTCCTGGCACTGCGTGATATCACCAAGAGGCTGGCCGGGAGACGGGCTGGGAGAGGATCATAGAGAGCAGCCGGGCAGCGAGTGAAGTGTGACTGAAGAGGAAGAACCAACCAACCAGCCAGTTAATCTCAAAAGTAGGCAGAGGGGCATCTACTGATTAATCAGCTAACTCGGGGGGAGGGGTTGGAGGGGAGAGGAGAGGTAAGGTTAAATAATTATCAGTGGCGGCTGGTGCTCCATGGGCCAGGGTGGGGGCGGCAGACGGACCGCACCATACATTCCCCCCCGGACCACACCAGGCTGCACATCATACCTCATACCTATCCCCCCCCCGACCACACCAGGCCGCACACCATTCCTAAACCCCCCCCCCGTCGCCGGCTCACTCACCCTGCCTGATTATGTGGAGGGAGGGCAGGCCGCAGCAGCACATGGCGGCGGCTTCAGCTTCGGCTTCTCCCCCCTGTCTTCTGCGTCTCCTCCCTCCTCCTCCATGGCCAATGGCATGGCTTCTCCTTTCGGCCAATCAGGAAACGGGTCTCAGACCCGCTTCCTGTTGGCCACGAGGAGGATCTGTGTGACAATAGCGAATATTCATTTGCTATTGTCACACAACTGTGTGGGCTCGAGGCGCAGTGCTCTGCGCCCCAAGCCCACTCTTTTTTTTACAAAATGGTAACAGGCGCATTAATCACATATTAGACTAGAGTCCATGGGAGTAAAAAAGTCATTAATGGCACGGGGAAAGAAAAAGTCCACCATATAGGGCAGCCATCCAGAAACCAAAGCCAGGGGTTCCGTAGGGCTAGAAACAAAGAAAGACAGAGGCACCTCTAAGTGTAGACTTTTTATGATAAGTTTAATGAATAAAATTATACACTCACATCTGCAAGCATATATTCATGCCCATAGACAAAGTCCCAATGTAGGGAAGTGATGAGGAATCGTCATCCAGTCCTAGACATCCATCCCGCTGGAGCCGAGATCCCCTCGCGGTGGCCGGCAAGTACGGCGGAGTTGAAAACAGGAAGCAGGCTCGGTGTAGTAGCTGACAGCGAGGCTTGGTAGATAGTCGGGTAAGGATGGCGTCATCTGTATGCGACGGGTTTGCGAGCGTGCGTGCTGCCTGGGGGAGGGGCAGCCACGCTCCTTCTTCACGGCAATCTTCACCAAGAGGCTGGCCGGGAGGTGGGCTGGAAGATGATCATAGAGAGCAGCCGGGGAGCGAGAGAAGTGTGACTGAAGAGGAAGAACCAACCAACCAGGCAATGAATCTCAAAAGTAAGCAGAGGGGCATCTACTGATTAATCAGCTAACTCTGGGGGAGGGGTTGGAGGGGAGAGGAGAGGTGAGGTTAAATAATTACCAGTGGCGGCTGGTGCTCCATGGGCCGGGGTGGGGGCGGCAGACGGACCGCACCATACATTCCCCCCCCCCGGACCACACCAGGCTGCACACCATACCTACCCCCCCCGACCACACCAGGCCACCAGGCCGCACACCATACCTAACCCCCCCCGTCGCCGGCTCACTCACCCTGCCTGATTATGTGGAGGGAGGGCAGGCAGCAGGAGCAAACGGCGGCGGCATCAGCTTTGGCTTCTTCCCCCTGTCTTCTTTCGTCTCCTCCCTCCTCCTCCATGGCCAATGGCATGGCTTCTCCTTTTGGCCAATAAGGAAACGTGTCTCAGACCCGCTTCCTGTTGGCCACGAGGAGGATCTGTGTGACAATAGCGAATATTCATTTGCTATTGTCACACAACTGTGTGGGCTCGAGGCGCAGTGCTATGCGCCCCAAGCCCACTCTTTTTTTTACAAAATGGTAACAGGCGCATTAGTCACATATTATACCAGAGCCAGATCCTTACCCGACTATCTACCAAGCCTCGCTGTCAACTACTACACCGAGCCTGTTTCCTGTTTTCAACTCAGCGGGATGGAAGTCTAGGACTGGATGACGATTCCTCATAACTTCCCTACATCGGAACTTTGTCTATGGGCATGAATATATGCTTACAGATGTGAGCGTATAATTTTATTCATTAAACTTATCATAAAAAGTCTACACTTAGAGGCGCCTCTGTCTTTCTTTGTTTCTACCACTCTTTTTTTTTAGCCTACAAGAGCCTCTAGCTCTAATCACATGCTATACAAAAAAAAAAAAAGCCCCATTGAACTCCATGCGTCCGGTGTCCCGCATGTAGATTAGGGGGCCGGACGCATGGATAGGGGGGGCGGTGCCCCTGCACCCCCAAAGCACCAGCAGCCACTGATAATTACCAATGATATTCAAAATACAGGCATATCCCATTTTACGTACATTCACGAGTATGGACACAGCTTGGTCAGCTTGGCATGGCACTACTCCTGGTTTTTAACATTGGCGTTTATGGGAAATCTTGGTCAACTTGACATGGTACTGCTGCCAGTTTTTAACATTGGCTTCTATGGGAAATCTCAGTCAGCTTGATATGGCACTGTCTAACATTGGCGTCTATGGGAAATCTTGGTCAACTTGACGTGGCACTGCTGCCGGTTTTTAACATTGGCGTCTATGGGAAATCTCAGTCAGCTTGATATGACACTGCTCCCTGTCTAACATTGGTGTCTATGGAAAATCTTGGTCAGCTTGACATGGCACTGCTCCCTGTCTAACATTGGCATCTAGAGGAAATCTTGGTCAGCTTGACATGGCACTGCTCCCGGTTTTTAACATTGGCGACTATGGGAAAGCAGTTTGCCATCTTCGCCCTGGGCACCAGATAACCTTGTCCCGGAACAGACTACTACTACTACTAAGTAGTAGTTCAAGAGTTCGTTAACACATAGTGCAGTTACTGGCATTTTTCTGCACTGGATAAACATCAGTCACTGCTAAAACAATTATTTACTATGTGCCCCATTCACACCGCAAGAAAGCCGAGAGGTATGGTGTGGTGATCTGCAGTAAAATGCACGCAGGAAGGCACTGCATGTTACCACACTGTAGCTCAGATGTGTGGAGACATAAATGAAATGTCACTTTGTGAAACTTCAAATAAAGTTTAAAAAAAAAGTAAACGGTGCTATATGCTGAAACTCACATCACACTGGCCCCCACTTCACAGCTCAATGTAACTAAAAACTGACAACTGTGCTCCGATTAACAGTGATCAGGAAGTGTGAGCAACACTGATTGGCACATGATGCTTGTGACTGTGCAGGAGGCATGTATTATTTCTGGAGATGGACTGCTGCTCTAACATGGAACACATTGGTTCGGATCTGCAACGTCCTGCTGCCCCCAGGGACTTTGGAATAGGGCTGAAGCACTATCTGATGAAAAACAAAAAAGATAAATATTTTACTCTATTTACTATATAACAATAATTAAAAATAAAGGTAATGAAAGCTGCAGATTTTTTTAATTGAAAATAACATTAACACGTTAAAGCAGAACAAAAAAATAACATAAAATGAATAGCCCTATAACCATATTTTTCCCACCCAGTTCTTTTTTCTGCCACTAGATGCCTCTGTCTGATGGCCAGCATCATTCAAACCACTTATTCTGAGCCCAGGTCACCCTGGCCCTAACCCAGCCTGTGACTGCACAGTGAAAGTAAAACCAGCACAGTGATGATGAACTCCATTTCTCTGTCACTCTACTTTGTTTCCTATCATTATGCCTCTTGTCCGCACATGAATTGATTGGCTCCTTATACTGCTTCTTTCTCTCATACCCCAGCCCTGCTGTACATGCACTAAAAAAGGTTGATATCAAGTCACATTCAGGCACACTGCTTGCATTAGAAAAATATATTTAATGATTATGGAGTTACAGTAGTCTTTGTCTTTTTATATCTCCCCAGGTTTCAGCTATAAAATAATACTGTCTATTACATACCCCCTAGACTAAATGAAGGTTAGACCTTGAATACAAGGACGTGAGGGGGCATCACATGCAGTGGCAGATGTAGGGTGTGGCAGAGCTCATACCCTGAGCACCACTTGCGGGGGGAGCTGTGCTGCTCAGCTACGGTAAGATATGCCGCATTCAGACCTTTGGTCCGCGTAGACAAAAAGACAAGGCAGAAGATGTTACACTACTCACTTCATTTGCCGCACTCCATCTGATGACAACATCTAATTTAAAGCCGGCACAATATGTGAGTAGTGTAAAGCCCCGTACACACGTACCGATGGTCGGCTTACAAATGTTCCTCTTTTCTCCCCGGGATGTCGGTGTCTGCTGAAAAGTGCAAAGACAGCACAAGGACAGCACAAGAATTTTGTCCGCCGACTGCAGAAGTGATGTCATGTAATGGTTAACTTTCCCTGTGTTTTCTATTTTCTGAGCATGCCCAGTCTTGCAAATCTGCGGTCTGTCGGCCGAATTGTGTACTGACAGGCGAACAATCGTCCGTTCTGGTGTCGGCATACAAATATTTTCATGTTTGCACGAAAGACTTTTGTCCGCGGATTGTGCGCAGACATCTGTCGGAGGCACCATACTAACACGCGTACAATCGGCAGATCCTTCGTCCACCGACGTTTGTATGCCGACGATCGGTACGTGTGTACGGGCCTTAAGTGTTCCTCAGATCAGTAGACTGATCGGCTAAACTGTCGCAGGAATCAGTCACGGGTCCATCTTGATGCAAATGTATCGCTGCTGGTACACTTCATATACCATGCTGTACCTACTCTAGTCCACATCACCTTATTCCGTATATCATGCTGCATGTTTCTAACACTACCTCATTCCACATGCAATGCTTGTATGTTCCCTATTCCACACTGCCTCATTCCGTATATCATGCTGTATGTTCCCTATTCCACACTACCTCATTCCGTATATCATGCTGTATGTTCCCTATTCCACACTACCTCATTCCGTATATCATGCTGTATGTTCCCTATTCCACACTACCTCATTCCGTATATCATGCTGTATGTTCCCTATTCCACACTGATATCAGCCAACATGACAAGTAATGAACTGGTGCAGATCATATAAACCTTTTTCTGCCAGTGGAAAGCAGAGCTGAAGCCATATTACATTACCTGGTTTAATTTTGGTCACCGTGAGTCAGCATCCTCTGTGTGATCGGTTGCCATTTTTCTGTACCTCATTCCATATACCGTACTTGTAGGTTTCCTATTGCATAATATCTCATTCTGTATGTAGCACCCTACAGGTAGGTGCTAGGCAAATGTATAGTGGGCTTTGTCTGCCTAACAGCAGGGCCATGATTTCTTTTTGGTAGGGTGTCATGGTTTCCAGGTGTGTCTGCTGAAAGGGGAGTTTCCCCACTGGCTCTGTGAGAGGCTTTAGAGAGTTGCAGCCATACAGGAATACACAGCAAGCTACCTCACGCCAGGGCAAGGCTGGACAGAGTAGTCAGTGACTTTGCAGTGCAAGCAGTGTCAGATGTTCTATGTTCTACAGTCCTGGATCTGCTAGACTTAAGTCGGAGTTCCAGCACAGCTTTCAGAGATACAGTATGTTCAAAGCGTTAGTAAGCGTTGGCTAGCGTTGGCTGGCGTCAAGACATCGCTAACGGGCATTTTTACTACAAAAGTCACAGAATTGTACATAGTCGATTCAAAGGAGTATCCCACTCATTCCCTTCTCCCATCCCCTAAAACTACAATAAAACAACCAAACAAAGATGCCGGAGTTGTCAATGTGTCAGTTCTCACACCCAGGGCCGCAGCTTACATGGGCTGGAGAGGTAACCGGTAACAATGGCAGACCCACATCAGGCCCAATGCCTGGAAACCTTGATACATGTATATCATACTATACCTTCCCTATTCCAAACTGTCTCACTCCGTAAGCCATGCTCGGGCGTTTCCTATTCAGCACTGTTTAATTTTGTATGCAGCGCTATACGTTCTCTACTATCCACCACCTTATTCTATAAACCTTTTAGTACATGTTGTACTCCACACCTCCTTGTTCTGTACTGCTGTACATTCCTTAGTGTGCAGCAACCTTACAGACACAGCAGCATTAGTGCGTATGTTTGGGTGTGCCAGAACTCGCACGTCAGATGTTTGGGCAGGGGTGCAATTTCAGTGCTTGTCATAGGCGCTATTTACTGTAGATACACTCCTGATCACATGACATTTCTTTTACTTTGATGTACAGCTTTACCATTGCGCTCTTATATCCTTACCTGTGTAGCGCTACTCCCATGGGAGCTGCTTAAAACGGATTCCCCTGGGTTACCCATAGCAATGACCAGTGAATTCTTAGTACTTGAAATCCTTGGCTCAGTCAGTAAACAGTCCAGAGGATTTGTTTTTTTGTATTTTATTAGAACTTGGATGGGAGAAGGGATGAGTGGGATGCTCCAACTTAGCAAACTATGCACAATCTTGAGGACTTCTATCTATGTTGAATGCGGCAAGGCCCTTGCTTCACCCTGCCACTGAAGTGAAGTATTTGAAAGGTGAACTACTTGGTAGATTACTCTTCAGGGCTCTACTTGGCACCAGTGGCGGCCGGTGCATAGGAGGCGCCAGGGCGCCACCCCCCCTAAAAAAAGAAAAAAAAAAAAAGATTACAAAACGAGCAATAAAGTTTGAAAAAAAAAAAATTGCGTTCGCCGCCGCCGCCGGCCGATGTGGAGGGGGTGGGGTTACCACCCAGAAGAGGCGCCGATTGGCTGCCTTCTGGGGGACGTGGTGGCGTAACCTGGGCGCAAGGCAGATTGCTTGGAAACCCCCACTTCGTGGATTCCTGGCTGTGATTGGTCCAGCCTCCAGCCTGGACTAATCACAGCATCCAGGACATCCGACGCTGACCCCGCTGACGTCACTCGCAGCAGTGGACCGGACCCGGACGGACGATGGAGTCGGGTGGACACCGGACGGGAGTGACGGCGGCACCGGAGAGGAGACCAGACCACCAGCATCTGAATCCAGACGACCGGACCTGTCACCTCACCAGGCTGCAGCTCGAGGAGCGGAGGTCATCTGCTGGAAGAAGAGAAGACATCACCACCGGTAAGTGAGTCCTCGTGGTCCTTCTGTCCTGTCAGTCCTCCATGACCATCCATCCATCCAGCCTTTCCACCGCCATCCCCCTCTGCTCTGCCTCATCCCATGACCATCCATCCATCCATCCATCCAGCCTGTCCACCGCCATCCCCCTCTGCTCTGCCTCATCCCATGACCATCCATCCATCCATCCAGCCTTTCCACTGCCATCCCCCTCTGCTCTGCCTCATCCCATGACCATCCATCCATCCAGCCTTTCCACCGCCATCCCCCTCTGCTCTGCCTCATCCCATGACCATCCATCCATCCATCCAGCCTTTCCACCGCCATCCCCCTCTGCTCTGCCTCATCCCATGACCATCCATCCATCCAGCCTTTCCACCGCCATCCCCCTCTGCTCTGCCTCATCCCATGACCATCCATCCATCCAGCCTTTCCACCGCCATCCCCCTCTGCTCTGCCTCATCCCATGACCATCCATCCATCCAGCCTTTCCACCGCCATCCCTCTCTGCTCTGCCTCATCCCATGACCATCCATCCATCCAGCCTTTCCACCGCCGTCCCCCTCTGCTCTGCCTCATCCCATGACCATCCATCCATCCAGCCTTTCCACCGCCATCCCCCTCTGCTCTGCCTCATCCCATGACCATCCATCCATCCAGCCTTTCCACCGCCATCCCCCTCTGCTCTGCCTCATCCCATGATCATCCAACCATCCAGCCTTTCCACTGCCATCCCCCTCTACTCTGCCTCATCCCATGACCATCCCTCCCACTGCCATCCCTCTCTGCCTCATGCCCTCATCCCTCCCACCGCCATCCCTTTGCCTGATCCCATCTCTCCCACCACCATCCCTCTGCCTGATCCCATCTCTCCCACTGCCATCCCTCTGCCTGATCCCATCCCTCCCACCTCCATCCCTCTGCCTGATCCCATCTCTCTCACCTCCATCCCTCTGCCTGATCTCATCCCGCCCACCGTCTGATCCAATCTCTCCCACCTCCATCCCTCTGCCTGATCCCATGTCTCCCACCTCCATCCCTCTGCCTGATCCCATCTCTCCCACCACCATCCCTCTGCCTGATCCCATCTCTCCCACTGCCATACCTCTGCAGGGGGCATGTACGCTTGTCACTGCATTGAAAGGGGGCCTGTATGCTGGTAAGTACATTGAAAGGGGGCATGTACGCTGGTCAGTACATTGAAAGGGGGCATGTACGCTGGTCACTACATTGAAAGGGGGCATGTACGCTGGTCACTACATTGAAAGGGGGCATGTACGCTGGTCACTACATTGAAAGGGGGCATGTACGCTGGTCACTACATTGAAAGGGGGCATGTACGCTGGTCACTACATTGAAAGGGGGCATGTACGCTGGTCACTACATTGAAAGGGGGCATGTACGCTGGTCACTACATTGAAAGGGGGCATGTATGCTGGTCACTACATTGAAAGGGGGCATGTACGCTGGTCACTACATTGAAAGGGGGCATGTACGCTGGTCACTACATTGAAAGGGGGCCTGTATACTGGTCACTACATTGAAAGGGGGCATGTACGCTGGTCACTACATTGAAAGGGGGCCTGTATACTGGCCACTACATTGAAAGGGGGCCTGTATACTGGTCACTACATTGAAAGGGGGCATGTACGCTGGTCACTACATTGAAAGGGGGCCTGTATACTGGTCACTACATTGAAAGGGGGCATGTACGCTGGTCACTACATTGAAAGGGGGCATGTACGCTGGTCACTACATTGAAAGGGGGCATGTACTGTGTGGTCTGTGCTAGGGGGTCTGTACTGTGGGGTTTGTGCTAGGGGGGTCTGTACTGTGGGGTTTGTGCTAGGGAGTCTGTACTGTGGGGTTTGTGCTAGGGAGTCTGTACTGTGGGGTTTGTGCTAGGGGGTCTGTACTGTGGGGTTTGTGCTAGGGGGTCTGTACTGTGGGGTTTGTGCTAGGGAGTCTGTACTGTGGGGTTTGTGCTAGGGGGTCTGTACTGTGGGGTTTGTGCTAGGGAGTCTGTACTGTGGGGTTTGTGCTAGGGGGTCTGTACTGTGGGGTTTGTGCTAGGGGGTCTGTACTGTGGGGTTTGTGCTAGGGGGTCTGTACTGTGGGGTTTGTGCTAGGGGGTCTGTACTGTGGGGTTTGTGCTAGGGGGTCTGTACTGTGGGGTTTGTGCTAGGGGGTCTGTACTGTGGGGTTTGTGCTAGGGAGTCTGTACTGTGGGGTTTGTAAAAGGGGCCTGTACTGTGGGGTTTGTGCCACTCTCAGTCAGTGTATCCCATAATAGGGCCCCTGCTCCCTTTTATGGGATATACTAGTACTGATGGAGCCCTTAATATGTGATATATTGGGAGAATTGGTTCACGCAAGCAAAATACAGGGGACAAAATTGGTGGGGTCTATAATTGGTGTGGCTTCTGAGAAATGGGAGGGGCCAAAATAGAAGGGCGGGGTCTTGCGCCCCCCCATCTTAAAACTTCACCAGCCACCACTGCTTGGCACCCCCTTTCTCACTGACTGTGTGCGCTGACCTTCTGTCCACTGACCTCACTGGAGTGGTCCCCTTCCTGGGCAGACCCCTGGCAAGCACCCTGGTGCTCATGGACACTGTTTTTCCCAGGTAGCCCTGCAATAATTTCCACTGTCAGTTTCTCCAGGACCTTCAAGGCTCAGCTCCACACCTGGCTCACCAGGCCGACTGCCTGTGACCACTTTCCTTTCTGACAGGAGGAGAGACAGCCATCACCCTCCTCCAGGGACTCTGCTTCCTGCTAAAGACACCCTGTCTCATGTGCTCTCCGCTTTTATTTCCAATCCCAATGATGCACCTCTCCAGATGCCAACCCACTGGGACGGTTACAAAAGCTTGTGCATCATTGGCCAGATTTCCTCCACTGTCCAACAGGCCTCCCTATTGGATGCAGTGGGGACACTCCCTCAGACCAGATGAATACACACTGAGCACAGAGAGCAGGCCTAACTAAAGATCAGGCTCCCCTGATAAGCAGTTCGAGCAACAAATTCTTTTACCTAGCACCTGTCTAGGAGGGTGCCAGGGGCGTAACTACAGGGGTTGCAGGGGTTGCAGGGGTTGCAGGGGTTGCAATTGCAACCGGGCCCCATACTCCAGGGGGCCTGTGCAGCTCTCCTGTACACCTGGATAGGAGGGGCGGTGGAGGCAGCATGTAGAGAAATCAATGTCCTCCTTTTTCCTCCTGTAGCTGCAGGAGGAAAATGGAAGAGATTGGTTCCTCTGTATGCTGCCCCCGCCGCTCCTCCTATCCAGTTCACTTGTGTTCTGCTGTCTCTGGGCCCCTGTGTGCTCCCCTCCCCCTCCCCCCACTCTGCACCCTTCCCTCTCCTGCTGGCTGCTGCAGGGGATGTGTCACAATAGAGAACCAGGAAGGGGTCGGTAAACATGTAATTTACCAGCTGCTTCCTTTTCTGAATGGACAGAGTCATAGTCAGCGAAATTGTAAAAAAAATTAAACAAAATGATAAAAAAATAATACAGTTATAAAACAATTAAAATACCAAAAAAATACAAACTACTGACACCAGTGGGTGAACTTCCAGGATCACAAAGGTCACACTTGCAACCGGGCCCTGGCATTCCACCACTGTGGGGAGGCCCCAAGATGGCAGGAAGGGGGCCCACTGCAGAACTTGTGAAAGGGTCCTGCTGTGGGACCGTAATAAAGGGCCCCGCAACAAGAGTAAGGGCTCTTTCACACGGTCCGCCTCCGTAGGCGGATCCGTGTTGCTCAGCGGGGATCGATCCGCGATCCCCGCTGAGCCGGTGGATGACAGCTCCGTCTCCGCTTGCAGAGCGGAGAGGGAGGTGTCTCAGCACCCGCTGCCCTCTATGGGGGATCGGATGAGAGCGGACCGCTTGTCCGCTCTCATCAGATCCGCTCCGCTCCGATTACTGAACGGATGGAAAAATAGGGTTTCCATCCGTCCAGATTTCAGCACAAGATCGGATGCGGATGGCAGCGGGTGTCAGCGGAGGTATCTCCGCTGTCACCCGCTGCCCCATAGAGCTGCATGGAGGATCCGATCAGATCCGCCTAAAAAACTGACAGGCGGATCTGATCGGACCGCCCGTGTGAAAGAGCCCTAAAGGGCCCCAGGATTAGTGGGAAGAGCCCCAGGCTTGAAGGGAGGGGGGTCCCTTCATGGTTTCTTGCACCGGGGCCCTGAAGGTTCTAGTTACGCCTCTGGAGGGTGCTACATCTGTATGCTCAATGTAGAACGCTTCCCATGACTTTCAAATAGAAAAGACAACAATGTTAATATTGGAAAACACAAATTGTTTTTCTTTAATAAAAACGGGAAAAATCCTGCTAATAATACAGTACCAATATTATGTTTTATAAGATGGTGATAATTAGAGTAGAAAACCTATATGTTATGTCAATTATAAAAAAAAATCATCAAAACAACATAATTCCTCGATAAAAATAAAGCTTAAAAAGCATTCCGCTGAATTACAGCTTACTTTATGAAAGTAATATAATGAGTTGGTCTGCGGTAATAAAATGTCATCCTATTAACGCATGGATCAATACTGTTCAAAGAAGGGTAACTAATAGTTTTAGTACAATATTATTCTAATGAGCGTAATAACCTAATCATTAGTAAATACATGGTGTAATTACCTTGTAAATGCTTCTGGCTAGAACTAAGCTCACATAATAAGGCAATTAGGAAAATCTATAGTGTATCTGCTGTATGTACAAACACAAATGGAATAGAAAACATAGTGCAATCAAATGATCAGCTTTAACCCCTTCTTTCCAATGCTGTTAGTGGCAGACATGAAACATGAAGCTACAGGGAGAGACCTTTAGAGGCCGCACAAGATTCAAGCTTGCACCAAGCATCAATAATATACAGAGTTTATAATCTTTCTTTTTTATTAGTCTGTACAGTTAGCACTGCCTGCAATAATGAACGCAGCTTAACATTACTCTAGTGCCAGTCTTTTTCCCTATAGGTCTACCATTTACAAGTAAACTGCAACATAAACATCAGCAATAATTAGAAAATATTTTGCGATAGTGTTATTCATTACAACTGTAAGAGCCAGTTCACATTTGTGCATTAGGTTTTAGATGTATTTTACATGCATTTTAGGTGTGCTACTATTGAACTCTATAGGACATGCATTTTTTTTAATGAAAGATCTTCAAAGATGCAGCAAGCAGGACTTTTGTTTTTAATGTATTGCATCTAAAATGCACATCAGAGGCATAACTAGAACCTTCAGGGCCCTGGTGCAAGAAACCTTGGAGGGCCCCCCCTTTATGTCATTGGTCCCCAGGCCCTTTTCTCTGGTCCCATGGCCCTCCCTACTGATCCCAGGGCTCTTTACTTCTGTTGCAGGGCCCTTTATTATGGTCCTGCAGCAGGACCCTTTCATGTGTTCTGTAGTGGGGCCTCCTTGCTCTTGGACCCACCCCACGGTGGCAGATATGTCACCAGCATACCAGGGACCAACGCACCATATAAGGGTCCAACGCAGTGTAACAATTACCAGGGTTGCAAACGTCACACTTGTGACCAGGCCCTGGTGTTCTGCCACCGTTGGAGTCCCCAGCCTCCTCTTGATGTCATACATCTCCTATTGACAGTACTGGTCTGGCGCCTCTGTCCCCAAGGCAGCGGCGGCAGTCTATTAGGACCCAGTTCTGGTTACAATATGGGTCTGATGGGTGCATGTGGGCAAGGACTGGCACTATTGGTTTTACACAGCTAAGCCCCCCACCAGTCACCTAGCAGCGGTAACGTTGCATAGCTTTCTTCAGCCTTTGCTGCATGCAGATCGGAGTGTGATCCAGGTGACCCAGTAGGATCTAATAAACACAGTATTTATTAGAATCAAGAGTACAATCACATATATTTAACCATATGTTCAGCAGCCATGTGGGCTCCATGCCAGTAAGGTGGGGGCTCTTATCAATAAAACCGCTATCATATTTAATATTAGATCTGCCTGAAAGCATCACCTGGATTGCATCCCGATCAGCATGTCAGAGAAGGCTATGCAGTGCTACCACTAGTAAGCAACCTGCAGAAGGCTCAGCTGTCTACAACTAATTGTACTGGCCCTCCTGCGTATGCGCCCATCAGCCCCATAACGTAACCAGCACTGGGTTCTAATGCGCTGCTGCTGCCACGTACACTGAGACCAGCGCTGTCAATAGCTGGCTTGACAGTAACCCAGGTTGTTTGGCCACTGGTCTACAGAGGGAGGATTCCCCCATCTATCTACCTGGAATGTGTAGATGGGGGATTTGGATCATATACAGTATCTCACAAAAGTCAGTACACCCCTCACATTTTTTGTAAATATTTTATTATATCTTTTCATGTGACAACACTGAAGAAATTACACTTTGCTACAATGTAAAGTAATGAGTGTACAGCTTGAATAACAGTGTAAATGTGCTGTAACTCAACACACAGCCATTAATGTCTAAACCACTGGCAACAAAAGTGAGTACACCCCTAAGTGAAAAATGTTCAAATTGGGCCCAAAGTGTCAATCTTTTGTGTGGCCACCATTATTTCCCAGCACTGCCTAAACCCTCTTGGCCATGGAGTTCACCAGAGCTTCACAGATTGCCGCTGGAATCCTCTTCCACTCCTCCATGATGGCATAATGGAGCTGGTGGATGTTAGATACCTTGCGCTCCTCCAACTTCCTTTTGAGGATGCCCCACAGATGCTCAATAGGGTTTAGGTCTGGATACATGCTTGGCCATGCCATCACCTTCACTTTCAGCTTCTTTAGCAAGGCAGTGGTCATCTTGGAGGTGTGTTTAAGGGGCCATTGTCATGTTGGAATACTGTCCTGCGGCCCAGTCTCTGAAGGGAGGGGATCATGCACTGCTTCAGTATGTCACAGCACATGTTGGCATTCATGGTTCCCTCAATGAACTGTAGCTCTCCAGTGCCAGCAGCACTCATGCAGCCCCAGACCATGACACTCCCACCACTATGCTTGACTGTAGGCAAGACAAACTTGTATTTGTAATCCTCACCTTGTTGCCGCCACACACGCTTGACACCATCTGAACCTAATATGTTTATCTTGGTGTCATCAGACCACAGAACATGGTTCTAGTAATCCATGTCCTTAGTCTGCTTGTCTTCAGCAAACTGTTTGCGGGATTTCTTGTGCTTTATCTTTAGAAGAGGCTTCCTTCTAGGACTACAGCCATGCAGACCAATTTGATGCAGTGTGTGGCGTATAGTTTGAGCACTGACAGGCTTTCCCACCCACCCCTTCAACCTCTGCAGCAGTGCTGGCAGAACTCTTACGTCTATTTCCCAAAGACAACCTCTGGATACGACACTGATGATGTGCACTCAATTCCTTTGGTCGACCATGGTGAGGCCTGTTCTGAATGGAACCTGTCCTGTTAAACCGTTGTATGGTCTTGGCCACCGTGCTGCAGCTCAGTTTCAGGGTCTTGGCAATCTTCTTATAGCCTAGGCCATTTTTATGTAGAGTAACAATTCTTTTTTCAGATCCTCAGATAGTTCTTTGCCATGAGGTGCCATGTTAAACTTCCAGTGACCAGTATGAAAGAGTCAGAGCGATAACATCAAATTTAACATACCTGCTCCCCATTCACACTTGAGACCTTGTAACACACGAGTCACATGACCCTGGGGAGGGAAAATGCCTAATTGGGCCCCAATTGGAAATTTTCATTTAGGGGTGTACTCACTTTTGTTGCCAGCGGTTTAGACATTAATTGGCTGTGAGTTGAGTTATTTTGAAGGGACAGCACATTTACAAGCCGAACACTCACTACTATACATTGTAGCAAAGTGTCAGTGTTGTCACATGAAAAGATATAATAAAATATTTACAAAAATGTGAGGGGTGTACTCACTTTTGTGAGATACTGTGTATATATATATATATATATATATATATATATATATATTTATACACACACACACACTTTTTCAGTGTACTAATCGAATGAATAAAAAAAAAAACAGTCAATGTATGGGTTGTGTAGCAATGCTCATTGTAACTGAAAAAGTGCAGTGTTAAGCCCCGTACACACGCACAGATCGTCGTCATACAAACGTCGGCGGACGAAAGATCTGCCGATTGTACGTGTGTTAGTATGGTGCCTCCGACAGCTGTCTGCACACAATCCGCGGACAAGAGTCTTTCTTGCAAACATGAAAATTTTTGTCTGCGGACACCAGAACGGACGATTGTTCGCCTGTCAGTACAGAAATCAGCCGACAGACCGCAGATTTGCAAGACTGGGCATGCTCAGAAAATAAAAAACACAGGGAAAGTTAACCATTACATGACATCACTTCTGCAGTCAGCTGAAGTCTGCGGACAAAATTCTTGTGCTGTCCTTGTGCTGTCTTTGCACTTTTCAACAGACACCGACATCCCGGGGAGAAAAGACGAACATTTGTATGACGACGATCTGTGCGTGTGTACGGGGCTTTACTAATGCATTATCATAGTTAATCTTTATTGCAAGAAGTTCTTTTTTTCTGCCACAAGATGGAGCTTTATGAACTTGGATTAATCATCAGTTAAGAGGATGGCATTTTGGGAGTTGTGGTTCCAGCCAGAAAGAACTCCAATGTTAAACCAACCCAAAAAGACTTCAAAGTCCAGCATACTGTTGTATGGGAGAGGTGATATAAATAAGAGAACCCGGGAAGCCAGAGGGGAGTCTGGGAAAGGAGACTGGTGCGTGAGGAAGTGCAGGTCCAGTCTGGGAGAGGGTCTGGGAGAGAGACAGGTAGAAAGATCAAGGAGAGGACTGTGCTTTACAGTAGAGAGAGTGCCTGTCAGTTCTGGAGAACTGGTATAGCTGCTGCCATCTGCCAAGACAAGTCTGTGTCCATCTCACCGTGTGCGGGAGTACTGGAGCTGCTGGAGACCCAGACCTACTGATTTCTGCTGTGACATTATTGTGTCTATCTAAAGGCTGTTTTTGCATTGCAGAGGTACTGTTGTATGAATACTCCAGAGGTACACCTGGAATCGTTTCATCCTAAATGGGGCCCCCGTTCATCACCAAAGGAGACCTGCTTCTACAAATACTGTGCTGTTGGTGAGTGGAATATGAATCCTTTGTGTCACGCTAACTGACTCTGTAGTAAAATCCATTGTAAGAAAAGCGTCACTATCTCTCCTAAAGGCACCACCAGCTATCCTTTGATGTTCTGCAACAATCCTGCTATTTAGAATTTGAACCCTGAACATTGGAGATACATCTCATAATGTACTCCTGATAATTATTCCCTTGCTGGACACTTTGCCACTCAGTACTAGAATTTAAACCCTGAACATTTGAGATACATCTCATTATGTACTCCTGAAAATGATTCCCTTGCTGGACACTTTGCCACTCAGTACCCTTGGGAACTCAGTGTTCTACGACAATTTCTTTATTACAGAAAACATTTTCTTTATTTCTTAAACTTCTTCAAGAGCTCCAGCATGGCTGGCCAAAGATTTACTTTGAAGACTGCATTAAAGCGCTTGTTACCCTGTTTTGTCAAGAGTTTATAGTTTTTTTTACATTGTAGCCTAGGCCCTAGCCTCCTCACTGTAAGTGACTCTAGGCGACTTAGTCATTATTCTATTGATACCAAATTCACCGTCGCCTTATGTTTTTCATTTCCAGTGGGGAAAGCTGTTTATACAGCTTTATCAAAACCTAAGGAGGCACTCCTACTGCATTGATTGATATTTAAAATTGCATATGCTGAAACATGTATTGCATTGTGATTTCCTGTTATTTATTCCTAATAAAACTTGTTATCATACTCCAAGGTCTCGAGTCTCATTTCAAGGTGACCCTGAGGCATTTACCAAACCTTGTCAATTTGTGTCTGTTGACGGGTATACCCAAGGTGTCAGAGGCACAGAGGTCTTTGAAGAGGGCCCAAGAAAAGAGGACCCAATTCAACCAACGGCTCCTGCAGGGTAGCGCTACAGTTGCATAAGTGCTTAATGGAACGTGGAAGAACAGGGGGATTCAGGTCACATTTAGACATTTCTGAGATCATTCAGGGCCCCGTCACAAATATGTGATGCAGTAAGGCATGGAAAGGCACCTTGTGTGCTTTAGTGATCTGGGGTGCTATTAAAAACAAACAAACCTCCACAATGCACCTGCACTACAGCACACTGCAACATATGGTAACACACTGTTGTGCATTGTGGTGTGCTGCATTTTCAAAAAATGCCTTAGGTACGTTTTTTTCTTACAATCTGGTTCATTGGCAGCCAATTTATAATAATATTCTGACTTAACATAAAGCATGCGATTGCAAGACACTGAAGTGGACAGGTATGTGAAATCAGCGTCAAAGTACAGTGACAGGTACATTCAACCTGTTGATGATCTCCTCCTATGCTGCAGAGTTGCTTTTGCATTTCCATCGACTTTTATAGTGAGAGAAGCAGTTCTGATGCCCGTTGACCATATACCACATTAAAACAAGCCAACTAAGCCAAGTCCTTACACTACATTATAACAAACATACATAGCTTGAGTCCTCATTGCAGTCTCGCAACACATACCAGCTGCATTCTGATTGGCTGGTTGCTCTTTGATGACATGGCACTGTGAATAATCACATCACTTAGCTGCTAGACAGTAGTGGATTATATATTCGCCCCTTTGTCCTAAACAGGGGACTAATATATATATATATATATTTGGCTGGGCTGTAGTTATCTCAGATTGATTGCATATGTTGCATTTGGTTTTTCCCTAAACTTAAGTTTGTGATTCCTCACTGTTGCCAGTAGATGTAACTGGTATCACTGGTCATAATATGAGATTTCACAAACAAAACCAAGTGATGAATATTTATATTTTCTTCAGCCAATCCAGGTGGAGGTTTAGGCCACTGGCGCATGCTGGGGCAGGATATACATACTCTGGACAGACCATGTGCTCACTCTCTTGCCTCAGGGTGAGGCCTGAGGAGGTGCTGCTAGATAGAGCTCTGCTGTTAGGCACAATAGCCTGGTTTGGGGCCTAATGGTTGCTAAAATGGCCTTGAAGTGGTCCTGCCTGGTCTGGAGGAAGCTGTGCCAAAGAAGAAACACAGGGTGACCCCTTGCTGGAGAGATTTAGAAAGAAGGCTGGTCTCTCAGAAGGGCCTGGTGACCTACTTGGAGGACAATCTGAAATTTTGGAACTTACTTACAGTATTGCCAGGTTGGCCTAAAGGTTCTGGCACTGTGAAGCTGGACATTGATCTGGAGAGTCTGTAAGTGATCTTCTATGGTATCTGGGACCCCTAACTCTCTCCTCCTCAACTGTTCTGCAATGAAACTTAAAAATGACAAAAGTGACTGGTGCTCAATATCCTTTCTTGGTCCTCCCAATTTTAGCCATGGACTCTGGCCCTGGGGTGAAATGCTAGCCTGCCCCTGCCTCTGAAGGTGCTAAAATGCTTTTGTGGTTTCAAAGCTGGTGCTACAATAATAATGGCAAAACAGGTAGCTACCTGGAGCTCCAGACTCCAAGGAGGCCATGGGGATGTTGCACTTCATTGTTTTAGACTTTTTTTTCAGTAGATGATCAATAATGGTAACCTTTGTACTGGAAACACAGATCGAATAAAAAAAAAAATCTGAGAAGACTTTTTAACCATTCCCTGCTCTATCCAAAAACACTTTACATGTGTTTTTAAATAATGTTACAGTTACTACATTTTTTTTTTTTTATTTTATCATTGTCTAATTTTACCTTGCAGACCAGGTTTCTGAAAGATGACCAGCAGAAAAATCAAATCTGGGTGCTTTTGCAGTGCACTTTCCATCTACCAATGGGAACATGGTTACTGGAAGGAGCAATACAGGAATGACCTCATCAATGTGCAGCGACTCCTTTATTGTCTTTACAGCAGTCTGGGAGTGTATGTGTGTGTGAGCAAACCTAGTAACGTTGTCAGAGCAGTGAATTACAAACATTTTTTACAAGTAAATCCATTCATATTCAAGTGAGCTTGAACCTTCCACTAACCTTTGTCAATCAATAGATAGGGCCCCACTGGGTACCACTTGGTATGGTATCCAGCCACAGCCTCCCATAGACTTTGACAGGCTGCAGACAGCAGGGCTGGGCACTGCAACTATCTTTTCCGAGCACACTTTAATGCCAGAAGTGATGCTCTGCACTTAGACAGCTCTTTGTGCAAGGAGACTAACCATATATAAAGAATAAATTACTCAGGCAAGACCTCAACGATGAGTAGTAACTCATTACAAATGTTCAACCAACTATACAAGTATACCTGGTTTATTTTGCAAACATACAAGATCTGATATAACCCTCATTCATGTCCACTTAACCCTGTGTTGACCTGATCCCATCTTATTAAGTCAATGTTGTATTTCATTTTGCCTTGAGATTAACAGAACTCCAGCTTCAATACCAAACATAAATACAACACACAAACGCTATTAACGATGTACAGATGTGACCTCAGGTATAATCTGTCTGTAGGTTTCTTCCGTAAGAGACACAGACCTCTTAGGAGGTTCCTATTTATTCTCAAGGTTATGTGTGCTGTTTGCAGAATCCCAGCTCAGGGAAGGAATTAAGGCTCCTGCTACACTGTGAAGAAGACTGATACGTGGGAGAACATCAGACCTCAGAGCAGCAATTAACCCAGAGAGATGAAAGTCTGAGCTTCCAAATCCAGGCAATTTACTGCAAAGAAGCTGAACGAATGTACTGCTCATCTGCTCATGTATTTATTCCTGCTGTCCTGAACCTTCCATTTTTTTCCCCTACCATTCGCTTAAAGTGACCCTGTCCCTATAGAGTTGATACTAAACTAAAGCCAGTCTATAAAACAAAATGCTGTATAGGTATCTTTCCAGTAGCCTGTGTGTTAAAACTCCTTTGCATTACTGATTCCTGGCCGCTGCAGGTAACCGACACTTCTAGGTGTGTCAAATGCCTGCTCCTCCCCACTCTGCACTGTAGTTTCTCCCACCAACTACTATATCATTACAGGACATACACGCGTCATGGGAGGAACCACAGAGCAGGGCAGGGGAGCAGGTGTTTGACGCTCCCAAAAATGTAAGATATCTACAGCAGCCAAGGTTCAGCAACACTGTGAAGTTTTAACACCCAGGCCAAAGGCAAGTATAGAACACTTTGTTTTGAATGCTTTGATTTAACTTCGATCCCAAAGAGACATTTACTTTTAAGGCTAATTACAGTCAGAAAAAAAGATTATTAGTGTAATTATAAAGTATGTGCAGTTGGTAAGTTTTATTTTTATATTTTTTTATGTTCATCCACTCGACCTCCGGAAGATTTACCTCCCCTTTGTGACCAGACTTCTTTTTGCAATACGGCACTGCATTACTTTAACTGACAATTGCGCAGTCGTGCCATGCTGTACCCAAATAAAATATATGTCCTTTTTTCCCCCACAAATAAAGCTTTCTTTTGGTGGTATGTGATCATCTCTTCTGTGGTTTTTATTTTTGCACTATAAACAAAAAAAGACTGACCATTTTGAAAAAAAAAAAAAAAAAAAATATATATATATATATATATATATATATATATATATATATATATATATATTGCTTTCTACTATAAAATAATTAAATAAAAATATTTTAAAAAAAATCGAATTTCTTCATCAATTTAGGCCAATATGTATTTGCTACATATATAGGATCTCACAAACGTAGGTACACCCCTCACATTTTTTAAAATATTTTATTATACCTTTTCATGTGACAACACTGAAGAAATGACACTTTGCTACAATGTAAAGTAGTGAGTGTGCAGCTTGTATAAAAGTGTAAATTTGCTGTCCCCTCAAAATAACTCAACACAGCCATTAATGTCTAAACCTCTGGAAACAAAAGTAAGTATACCCCTAAGTGAAAATGTCCAAATTGGGCCCAATTAACCATTTTCCCTTCCTGGAGTAATGTGACTCTTTAGTGTAACAATGTCTCAGGTGTGAATGGGGAGCAGGTGTTAAATTTGGTGTTATCGCTCTCACTCTCTCATACTGGTCACTGGAAGTTCAACATGGCACCTCATGCCAAAAAACTCTCAGAGGATCTGAAAAAAAGAGTTGTTGCTCTACATAAAGATGGCCTATGCTATAAGAAGATTGCCAAGACCCTGAAACTGATCTGCAGCATGGTGGCCAAGACCATACAGTGGTTTAACAGGACAGGTTCCACTCCGAACAGGCCTCGCCATGGTCAACCAAAGAAGTTGAGTGCACGTGCTCAGTGTCATATCCAGAGGTTGTCTTTGGGAAATAGATATGTGAGTGCTGCTAGCATTGCTGCAGAGAGGTTTAAGGGGTGGGGGGGGGGGGGGTCAGCCTGTAAGCGCTCAGACCATACACCACACACTGCATCAAATTGGTCTGCATGGCTGTTGTCCCAGAAGGAAGCCTCTTCTAAAGATGATGCACAAGAAAGCCCGGAAACAGTTTGCTGAAGACAAGCAGACTAAGGACATTATTGGAACCATGGCCTTTGGTCTGATTAGACCAAGATAAACCTTTTTGGTTCAGATGGTGTCAAGCCTGTGTGGCGGAAACCAGGTGAGGAGTACAAGGACAAGTGTATCTTGCCTACAGTCAAGCATGGTGGTGGGAGTGTCATTGTCTGGGGCTGCATGAGTGCTGCCAGCACTGTGGAGCTACATTTCATTGAGGGAACCATGAATTCCAACATGTGCTGTGACATACTGAAGCAGAACATGATCCCCTCCCTTCTGAGACTGGGCAGCAGGGCAGTATTCCAACATGATAGCAACCCCAAACACATGTCCAAGATGACCACTGCTTTGCTAAAGAAGTTGAGGGTAAAGGTGATGGACTGACCAAGCATGTCTTCAGACCAAAACACTAATGAGCATCTGGTGAGCATCCTCAAAAGGAAAGGTAGAGGAGCGCAAGGTCTCTAACATCCACCAGCTCCGTGATGTCATCATGGAGGAGTAGAAGAGGACTCCAGTGGCAACCTGTGAAGCTCTGGTGAACTCCATGCCCAAGAGGGTTAAAGCAGTGCTGGAAATAATGGTGGCCACACAAAATATTCACACTTTGGGCCCAATTTGGACATTTTCACTTAGGGGTGTACTCACTTTTGTTGCCAGCGGTTTAGACAATAATGGCTGTGTTGAGTTATTTCGAGGGGACAGCAAATTTACACTGTACACCTACTACTTTACATTGTAGCAAACTGTCATAAAATATTTACAAAAATGTAAGGGGTGTATTCTCTTTGTGAGAAACTGTAGTTGGTAAAAAAAAAAACCCCAACAGAGTGTATATTGAAGCAAAAGTTATAGCGCCTACAAACTATGGGATATATTTATGGAATTTTTATTTATTTATTTTTTTTACCAGTAATGGCGGGGATCAGCGACTTTTAGCGGGACTGCAATATTGTGGTGGAAAAATTGGACACTTTTTTGGGAACCAGTGACACTAATACACTAATACAGTGATCAGTGCTAAAAATATGCACTGTCACTGTACTAATGACACTGGCTGGAAAGGGGTTAAACATCAGGGGCGATCAAAGGATTAACTATGCCTGACCAGTGTTTTATTACTGTGGGGGAGATGCTTTAACTAATGGAAGGCAAAGATCCGTGTCCCGGCAATCTGCCGTTCTGCTTGTATAATGAATGATCCCCGGGTGCCGGCGGACCTGCTGATCGGCCTGTCGATCTAACCTCTGGCACTGCGCATTCACGCCCGATACCCAGAAATGCAGGATCACATATATATATGTCCCCCCCGCGCCTCTAACACTGAGAACCGAACGATTAAACACCACTGATCGCAGGTGTCTAACAGCAGCTCTCTGCTCTAAACCCACCCCCACCCCGTGCACGCTCACTGGAGCGCTGGGCTGTAGAATGGGCGGTAGCTGCCAGCTCAAGCTCTAGGCAGCTCGCTGAGAGGCTGAGTCGGGTGACAGTCAAGACATGTGAGCAGATCCCAACTTCATTGTCGCAATCTTGCCAAAGCCTGGACCTGCTCTGTGATGTCAGCCCGCTGTCTGCTGAAAACGGGTCACAGGAGTGCAGAAGATCTACAGGAGAAGTACAGCCAAACAAGCCTTGGCTGTACATCTCCTTTAAATACTGCACAGGGGGGAAAAGGGTCATTTTATTTGTGATTTCAACATGGGAAAAACGCCTTTTTTTAAATTAAATGCTTAGGACATCTGAGTACCCCAGACCAAAAACACTATTTAATTCATTTTTAATATTCAAAGCAAACTCTCCCTATCCATCCCTGTCTCTATGCTTTATTTCGTTTTGAAATCACTTTGAAAAATAACCCCCTAGCATTTCTGGCTGTGGCCATTTTGAGTAAAGGCAAATTATTCATGTAGCATTTACTTCCTGTAATCCATCTGCCCTTAGCTCAAGCATGCATGCAGGAGAGTGTGCTTAGCTGAGAAAGCCCCTCCTCCTCTCCTCTCCCTCCAAAGACTCCTGGGATGTGTGAAATTGTTTGCCTAGGCAAGAAACCACTGAAGAAATGTAAAAAGAAAAAAAAAAGAAATTAAAACAAGTAAACATGATATGCTATCCTATTTACTAATGCTAGCAGCATGAGGATTAAATATAATCAATGTTGATTGGGAGAGTGAAGTTCCACTTTAAGCTATACCTGGTTTTACGATTTACATAGACAGTGTCAGCAACACTGGCATTCTGATATCACATGTTTTGGATGTGTTTTGTATGTGTAATTGATTTTTTTAGCTTTTGATATTTGGCTTGCTAGCTTTTTTTAGGTAGTTTTAGCTGCAACACCTGATTTTATATCCAGCAGCAATGAGCATGAATAGAAAGGTGGAAATAGCATTAACAACAAATCTAAAAGCTACAGTAAAGTTTCCTTAAAAATGAAAATAAAGCTAAAGCCCTCAACTTTGTAGAAAGTGGCAGGGTTTAATAGTATATGTAATGAGCTTCTTTTTTTCCCCAGTACTATGTCAGGGATGAAGCTGCACTTAGAAAGCTGAAACTAGACTGTTTATGCTTTAAGAAAGATTTTACAGTGAAAACAGATCTATCCGAAAATCAGCAAACAGAATACACAGCAGACATGAAGTTGTAGCACTGCCCCCTTGAGGACTGCTGGATAACACACTTTTGGGTCCCCCTGGGTTACCGTTGGCAACATTGGCATTTACGGATTAACACTTTTCTCCTTTGGCTCAGTCAATGATCAGTCCAGGGGTATGTAGTTGTTTTTGGTGTTTTATTTTAAGTAGGGATGGGAGAAGGGAATAGTGGGATACTCCAAATTGAACTATTCACAATGGATGAGGACTCCTATCTGGAGATGCCGCCAGGCTGCAGATTCACCTTGCCACTAGATGAATTTAGGTCAAGTCTCTGTTCAGATGACTTAGTTAGGTAGATTATCTTCGGATACCTGCCTAGTATCCTCTTTCACTCCACAGACTGACACCCGTCCTCTGACTATGCTACACTGGGGTGGCCCCCCCCTCAGGTCAGGCCCCTAGACACAATCCCCTGTACTCACAATACTGTTTTTCGAGGGTCTCGATTGTCTCTACCCCTTCAGTCAGTTCTTCTGGACCTCTGGGTTCAGTTCCTTTCTTCTGGTCCCCAGGCCAACTGCCTGTGAACGTGTGCCACTGCTACAGAGGAGGAGGCAGCAGCCCCCCCTCCCTCCGGGACTCTGCTCACCAGCCAAAGACCCCGCAGCACATGTGCTTCTGGCTTTTATACAGTATCCCAAAATGCACCGAGACCATATTCTCTGTTCATTACTTATTATTTATGATCTACATTTTTTCTAGAAATTCTGCTGTGCATCCGCTCTTGAAGAAGTAGCATACGGTTCTGTCCTGGGACCAATCCTGTTTAATTTATTCATAAATGATCTAGAGGAGGGGATATCTAGTACAATCTCAGTATTTGCAGATGATACTAAATTAGGCATGCCAATATCTTCTATGCAGGATGTGGAAATCTTGCAAGCAGACCTGAACAAAATAACGGGGTGGGCAACTACATGGCAGATGAGATTTAATGTAGAAAAATGTAAAGTAATGCACTTGGGGGCCAGAAACCAGAAAGCAAGCTACTCACTAGGGGGGGGGGGGGAACCTCTGGGTGAGTCTAGGATGAAAAGGGACCTGGGGGTACTGGTAGACAACAGGCTTGGCAGTGGCATGCAATGCCAAGCCGCTGCAAGCAAAGCCAACAGAATACTGGGTTGTATAAAAAAGGGGATTCACTCCAGAAATAAAGAGATTATTCTTCCACTCTACAAGACTCTGGTCCGGCCACATCTGGAGTATGCTGTCCAGTTCTGGGCACCGGTCCTCAGGAAGGATGTGCTGGAACTGGAGAAAGTCCAGAGAAGGGCAACAAAAATAATTAGGGGAATGGAGGACATCAGCTATGAGGAAAGACTACAAGCACTGAACCTATTCTCTCTGGAGAAGAGACGATTGAGGGGGGATATGATATCAATGTACAAATACTGTACTGGCGACCCTAGCATAAGGAACAAACTATTCAGAGAAAGGAGATACAATAAGACACGTGGCCACTCACTAAAACTTGAGGAAAGGCGGTTTAACCTTAAAGTGCGTAAGGGGTTCTTCACTGTAAGAGCGGTAAGGATGTGGAATTCTCTTCCACAAGCAGTCGTATCAGCGGGGAGCATTGATAGTTTCAAAAAACTATTGGATGGACACCTTAAAGACCACAACATACAGGGGTATACAATGTACGGTTAAAAGCAAACACACACACACATCATAGGTTGAACTGGATGGACTTATGTCTTTTTTCAACCTTTACTAACTATGTAACTATGTAACGGTCTACGAAACGCGTCAAGAAAATTATGATGCCAATATTGTACTTAATATACCTAGTTCATCTTTTATGATATTCAATTCCCATGACTTAACCACCTTCTCAACCAACTCATTGTAATGTATTCATTTGTATCATCCTGTTTCCTGTTATTGGTTATGATCCATTTTGGTGATGTAATTATTTTTATCATGCCATCCCATTGTCAATATGTGCTTCAGGGGCCATACTATGGCAGCTGCAATAAACATTGCTATTTTAACATATGTTTCCCATTCATGGCCTAATTTGTGCATTGCTTCTCACTTAAAGTCCCCACCCTTTCTTTTTCTGAATTGACAGAGACAGACAGTCTCTACCAATCACTTGGACTGTGTCAAGGCCTGTGTACTCATTGGTCAGGTTTCCTTCCACTGTCCAACATGCCTCCCTATTGGACCAGAGTGGAAACACTATCTAGACTCAATGAACGCACACTGAGCAGACCTAACTCACAGATCCTGCTCTCTGGTAGGCAGAAAGCAATATAGATTTCCCTGCTGCTCCTTTAATAGGCAGACAGAGCCAGAAACTATACTCTCTCACTAGCACCTACCTAGGAGGGTGCTACAAAGTTATAAATGACCCGTAAACCATTGGACAGAAACCCTAACTAGCAAACTAACTATAATGCAATATATACAAAAAAAAAAGGGGAGAACAGGTAAACAGAGAAAAACTGGAGGTGCAAGGAACAGTAGGAAGGGGAACCAGGACTGGAGTCAGGAACAAGGGGAACAGATAAGAGGTAGTAGGTGTGATGAACGCGGGTATCAGATCCCTGCCCTTCTCCCTAACTCGTGCACAAAGGACCAGCCAATCTCACACCCTGCCGTCACTTAGGTAACAATGCCACTCTCAGCTGCACTCTGCACAAGGATTTTCCAGCTTGTGGGACCACAATCTGGGTGCCAGCAGGCTGAGAGCAATTGTCACTGGGCTAATTAAGCAATTAACCCCTTAAATGCCACCACCGCTGCGTTATTATGAGCTCAGAGGAAGCTCGTAATTTTAGAAATATCAATTATGATTTTAGAATAGTCGTCTGTAACACACACTGTCACCACAGACAGGTATGTTCATAGGATTTATTCTATACAGTAGCACTCTTCAGGAGACAGGTTCTTTGTTAGCTTGCAGTAAGAGCTTAGGGACAAGGTTAACAGTTTTCAAAATAAAGTTTTAATAATGAAAAGGTCAAAGTTGGTGCAAATAAAATATTTACAGAGAAAATGTGTTTCAAAGAAATAGAGACACAATTCAGCAATTAGAAAAAGAAGGTAGAATTGAGAAGTAAGAATACTTGTGTCAGGGTCCGGACTGGCGGCAGGTGACTGCACTGGAGGTGGATCCTCTGTGTCAGTGAGGGATTGGCGTGGACCGTACCAGGGGACCGGTTCTAAGTTACTACCGGTTTTCACCAGAGCCCGTCGCAAGGCGGGATGGACTTGCTGCGGCGGTAGCAACCAGGTCGTATCCTCCGGTAACGGCTCAACCTCAAAGACAGCTGATTCAGGCGCGGTGCAGAAGGACAAGGCAAAGGCAGGGTTAGACGGAGCAAAAGGTCAAGGCAGGCGGCAACGGTTCGTAGTCAGGGGCAACAGCAGAAGGTCTGATACACAGGCAGGGAAAAATACACCAAAAGCTTTCTCAAGGCACCAAAGGCAACAAGATCCGGCAAGGACAGGAAGGGGAAGTGGGTTTTTATAGCATTTGGACTGATTGGACCAGGCACCAATTAGTGGTGCACTGGCCCTTTAAATTTCAGAACAGCGGCGAGCGCGCGCCCTAGAGAGTGGAGCCGCGCGCGCCGGGAGGAAGCCAGGGCGAGAGCCGATCGGGAGGTGAGTGGAGTCCGCGGGCGGGAACGTCCCGCCGCGCGGACCGACTGTGTAAGAAGTGCGGGGGAGCGGCGCTCACGGTCGGGGAAGGTGACCGGAGCGTCGCTACCCGCAGCATGCCTCGAGTGCTCCGGGGACGCTGCAGGACCCGGAGCGCTCGGCGTGACAGTACCCCCCCTTTGGTCTCCCCCTCTTTTTGGAGCCCAGGAATCTGTGGATGAGCTCTTTGTCGAGGATATTGGACTCAGGCTCCCATGACCTCTCTTCCGGACCACAATTCTCCCAGTCAACAAGAAATTTTTTTTTACCTCTGACGACTTTGGAGGCGAGGATGTCTTTCAACGAGAAGACGTCAGAGGACCCAGAGACAGGAGCAGGAACGATGACCTTGGAGGAAAATCGGTTAAGAATGAGGGGTTTGAGGAGGGATACATGAAAGGAGTTAGGAATACGGAGAGAGGGAGGAAGATGGAGTTTGTAAGAGACAGCATTAATTTGGCTTTTGATTTTAAAAGGCCCGAGATAACGCGGACCCAGTTTGTAGCTGGGGACCCGAAACCTGATGTATTTGGCAGCGAGCCACACTCTGTCCCCAGGGGCAAAGACAGGAGAAGTTCTTCTTTTCCTATCTGCATGTCTCTTCATGCGAGAAGAGGCCAAGGGGAGCGACTTTTGAGTCTCTTTCCATATGGAGGAGAAGTCCAGGGTCAAGTCATCAACGGCAGGAACTCCAGAAGAAGTGGGAATGGGGAGGGGGGCAGCGGGTGATGGCCGTACACCACAAAAAACGGAGATTTGGTGGATGACTCAGAGTCTCTAAAGTTGTAAGAAAATTCGGCCCAGGGCAACAGGTCGACCCAATCATCCTGACGGGAGGAGACGAAATGTCGCAGATAGTCACCAAGGATCTGGTTAACCCTCTCCACTTGTCCATTGGACTGAGGGTGGTAGGCAGAAGAAAAGTTCAATTTGATCTTTAATTGGGTGCAGAGAGCTCTCCAAAACTTTGAGATAAACTGAACGCCTCTATCGGAGACGATATGTGTTGGGAGACCATGGAGACGAAAAATGTGCAAAAAGAATTGCTTCGCCAGCTGTGGCGCAGAAGGGAGACCAGGAAGCGGGACAAAATGTGCCATTTTTGAAAACCTGTCAACCACCACCCATATGACTGTGTTGCCATGGGATACGGGAAGATCCGTGACGAAGTCCATTGCTATGTGGGACCAAGGCTGTTCAGGAACTGGCAGAGGGAGGAGAAGACCTGCAGGCTTCTGGCGGGGAGTTTTATCACGTGCACAGACAGTGCAGGCCTGAACGAACTCCGTTACGTCTTTCTCAAAGGAAGGCCACCAATAGTGTCTGGCAATTAGCTGAGTCGTTTTTTTAATTCCAGCGTGACCCGCCAGGTGAGAGGAGTGACCCCATTTGAGAGTCCGTAGGCGAAGACGTGGAGGAACAAATGTTTTCCCTGGAGGGACTGATACCAGCGAAGCAGGGGCAGTTGAAATCAGACACTCAGGAGGAATGATGTGTTGAGGAACGGTTTCGTCTTCAGAGGCATCGGTGGAGCGTGATAGGGCATCCGCCCTAATGTTCTTATCAGCAGGACGAAAAGGGATTTGGAAAGTGAATCGGGCAAAGAACAAAGACCACCTGGCCTGGCGCGGATTAAGGCGCTGGGCAGACTGAAGGTACGAGAGATTTTTGTGGTCAGTGTAGATAGTGATCGGATGAGGGGATCCTTCCAGAAGATGTCTCCATTCTTCTAGTGCCAACTTAATGGCTAGTATTTCACGCTCTCCGACGGCATAATTCTTTTCAGGAGGAGAAAACGTTTTTGAGAAGAAGCCGCAGGTGACGTTTTTTCCTTTAGCAGACTTTTGAAGAAGAACCGCTCCGGCTCCAACAGAGGAGGAATCCACCTCCAGGAAGAAAGGTTTCAGAGGATCGGGCCTATTCAAGACTGGAGCGGAGGCGAAGGCGGCTTTAAGGCGAGTAAAGGCTTCTTCAGCTTGGGGAGGCCAGGATTTCGGATTCGCTTATTTCTTGGTTAGTGCCACAATAGGCGCCACGATAGTGGAGAAGTGGGGAACAAACTGGCGGTAATAGTTGGCGAATCCAAGGAAGCACTGAATAGAGCGAAGTCCTGAGGAGCGTGGCCAATCCAAAACTGCAGAGAGTTTGTCAGGGTCCATTTGAAGACCTTGTCCAGAAACTAGGTATCCCAGAAACGGAAGACAGCTGCGTTCAAAAAGACATTTTTCCATTTTGGCGTAAAGATGGTTGGCACGAAGGCGCTGGAGCACTTAACGAACATGGCGACGGTGTTCCTCCAGGGTGGAGGAGAAGATTAGAATGTCGTCAAGATAGACCACTACACAGGTATACAACATGTCCTGGAAGATCTCGTTGACAAAGTCTTGAAAGACTGCAGGAACGTTGCACAGGCCGAAAGGCATGACGAGTTACTCAAAGTGGCCATCTCTGGTATTAAAAGCGGTTTTCCACTCATCTCCATCACGGATTCTGATGAGATTATAAGCGCCCCTGAGGTCAAGCTTAGTGAAGAGCTTTGCTCCGCGCAGACGGTCAAAGAGCTCCGAGATGAGAGGCAAAGGGTAGCGATTCTTTACCGTGATTTTGTTAAGACCGCGGTAATCAATACATGGGTGTAGTGAGCCATCCTTTTTGGCTCCGGCAGGAGAAGAAGATTTCCTGATGAAACCTTTCTTGAGATTCTCCTGAACGTACTCCGACATGGCCTTGGTTTCAGGAATGGAGAGAGGGTAAATCCTGCCACGAGGTGGTGTGGTATCGGGAAGCAAATCGATGGGACAGTCATAGGGTCTATGTGGTGGTAAGACCTCCGCCTGTTTCTTGCAGAAAACGTCAATAAAGTCCTGATAAGCCTTAGGAAGGCCGAGCAATGGTGAGGAGATGGAGACTTGTCTAGTAGGTACCGATTTGAGGCAATGAGTGTGGCAGGTAGACCCCCATGATTTAATGTCCCCAGAGGTCCAGTCGAGGGTAGGAGAGTGGCGCTGGATCCAGGGCAGGCCAAGAAGGACGTCAGAAGTGCAATTCGGTAGAACAAAAAATTCAATGGTCTCTTGGTGGAGGACTCCTATGGTCATGAGCACAGGTTCTGTGCGATAACGCACGGTACAGTTCAGATTCTCTCCGTTAACTGTAGTAATGAAGAAGGGCTTGACGAGACGGATCACAGGAATGTTAAAGCGGTTGATGAAGGAGGCTTTAATGAAGTTTCCTGCAGAACCAGAGTCCAAGAAGGCCTCTGCAGGGAAGGAGACTTTAGCGGCAGAAGAAATCCGTACCGGAACAATCAAGCGTGGAGAGGAAGACTTTACACCCAGCGACGCCTCTCCTACAGTCACTAGTAGGCATGTAACGATATTACCGCTATCGCGGTATCGCAGTGTTTTGCATTGCTCGATACCGTCGTGGTGAGTGCATGGTATGGGCCGCCTTCTTTCTATGTGTCTCGTCGGCTCGGCGGCTCCTGTCTTACTATGCTGTGCTGTTTGCTTACTGGCCGAGCCGAGGCGAGCGGCTGCCAGTTGGTTAGAGGAGTGTGGTGGGCGGGCTTGTGGGGCGGAGCCAGCGCATGAGAGCGCCGAGCGGCGGTCTCGGCGGAGCAGCAGAGCCAGCTTCCCTGAATCCCTGGCAGTGGTACCACGGCAAGACAGACACCGGACCGCCGGTGAGTGAAAGTAATTAAAAAAAACAGTGCACACATGATGACATGCAATTGCATTGTACTACTAGTAGTTGTTTGAGTAAGCAGAAGTAGAACAGTGCTAAGAAGAGACGAGGTATCAGGTCACAGGTGCCGTGCTAGTGGGGGAGTGGACAAGAGCATGAGGCCCAAAATGTGGTATCACTGTCTTCTAATCTTAGAGAGAAGGAGTGACTGTAATGTATATATTACAAAGTGATTTTTTTATGTGGCTTACTGGCTTTGCTTTCACATATTTGCAAACTTATTTCTTCAATGAAGAAATAAGTTTGCAAATATGTGAAAGCATTAAGCCAGTAAGCCACATAAAAAATCACTTTGTAATATATACATTACAGTCACTCCTTCTCTCTAAGATTAGAAGACAGTGACACCACATTTTGGGCCTCATGCTCTTGTCCACTCCCCCGCTAGCACGGCACCTGTGACCTCTTCTCTTCTTAGCACTGTTCTTCTGAGTGTTCTTCTCAATGTACACTACAGTGAGTATTGTAAGTAAGTATAATAGTCCTGACTCCTGCAGGCCTCATTGATGATGATCCCTGCCCTCAGGCTGGATGTTCTCTCACTCTGGGCTGTCTGCTGGGGCGTGGGCGACTCTACAAACTAAATAAAAGTACTACTACTTTAACTAGGTGGGGCATTCTTCTCACTGACCATCAATGATGTTAGGGGCATTTTTGTCTGACACACAACTGTTGAGGGGGTCACTGAAGGCCCATAAAGGACAGAGAGAAGCCATTACACTCAAGCAATCTTTCAGTGAACTCAGCACATTTTATATTTGCTGCTGCCTGCCTGGTGATGTTGGAGCCAGTGCCACATGCTGTTTCTGCCTATTAATCCATGAGAGTGTGGTCATGGTCAGGCATGGTGGTGATCTCTCTGGTGAGCTTTTTGGCCATACCGTCCGTAACCCTAACCCAACCCCAGCAGTGCCAGCAGCACTGGTGGTGGTGTTATCACTCAGACAATGACATATGGTGGTCCTATCAGCACGGATCCTCTACAGAGTGTGCGGTTTAACTTTAATAGAGACTTTTTGATGACATTGATTTGATTAGACAGCACTTTGTTTGCACTCTCCTTTAGGAGGTTTATCCTTCTATTGCGCTACAAAGTAGAAATACCTTTGGACATATACTATACTAGTATATATTTTTACATTGGAATTAAATTGGAAGTAGCAGCATATCTTGATTTTATTGTATATTGCATCCTGCCAGTGCAGAGGATCGCATTACCTACTGAGAGGATTTATTTTGTGTTATTATTTATTTAAGGATTGCACGCTGCACGCTGTCCAGTCCACAAGCTCACAGTCAGCAAGCCAGCATGGCCGAGGCCGAGGCCGACAGCAATACAAGTTGTAAGGATGAAAACAACAACCCCGAATTAAAATTTGAGATTGTGCCAGCCCCTGCAGCTTTTAAATCAGATGTCTGGAAACATTTTGGTTTCGCTGCGTCAAAAAACGCAAAAGGAGAGAAGGTGGTGGACAGACAATGGACTATGTGCAAGCACTGCCACAGTAAACTGCGATACAACACAGGAAACACAAGCAACATGCGAAGTCATCTGACGACCCATCATCCCGAAAAGTTTGCGGATTCTTCTCTCACAAAAAAGTCCTGCCCGGCGGTCAAAAAACCCTGAAGGAGGCATTTTCAACAACTATGCCAATGCCACACAACAGCGCAAGGGCTCAAGAAATCACGAGGTACATCGCGGAATACATAGCGTGTGATTTACGTCCCTTTAGTGCAGTAGATGGCAAAGGATTTAAAAGGTTAGTGGCCAAGCTTGAGCCGAGGTATCAAATGCCATTGCGGGCTCATTTTAGTCAAACTGTGTTCCCTGCTCTTTACCGTGAGACAAAAGAACATGTCATGTTGAACCTTAAACAGTCTGAGTGCATTGCTATTACCACTGATGGATGGACTTCCAGAGCGACTCACAGTTACATCACTATTACGGCACATGTTTTGACGAGTGAATGGGAAATGCAGAGTTACGTTTTACAAACTAGACAGCTTAGCGAATCACACACTGGCGTAAACATAGCCGAAGTCCTTAAATCTGCAGTCAAAGAGTGGGGGCTGGACAAGATTGGAACAAGGATCGCTGTTGTTACTGACAACGCAAGCAACATGCGAGTAGCAGTAAAGGAAGCCGAACTGTCCCCTCACATACGGTGCTTTGCGCACACACTAAACCTGGCCTCCCAAGCAGGTTTAAAGATCAACGCAGTGAGCCGCCTCCTCGGTAGAGTCAGACGTGTAGCAAGTTTTTTTCACCGCAGTTCTACAGCCACAGCCGTGCTGACCACCAAACAAAAACTACTCAATCTCCCTGTACATAAACTCATTATTGATGTAGTGACAAGATGGAATAGCTCTCTGGACATGGTGGAGCGCTACCTTGAACAGCAACAAGCTGTTGCTGCAGCCCTACTGAGTGATGAACTGAGACCCAAGTCACGTGAAATTGACACTTTGGACACATCTGACATTGCAAATGCAGAGGATCTTGTGAAGATTCTTTTACCAATAAAAAAGGCCACAACTGTTCTCTGTGATGAGTTGCAACCAACAATATCTCTCATTTCACCACTAAAACAAATGATTCAAGACAGCATGGCCACAGATAATCATGACTCAAATTTCATTGCTCAGATGAAGGTAGCCATTCTGAAGGATCTTACTGACAGATACCAAGGAGAGGATGAAAAGTTCATGCAGGAGAGCAGTGCTTTGGATCCACGCTTTCGGACCTTGCAACATCTAGGCAGTGGAGAGAGAGAGGACGTCTTTGAAAGAATAAAGTTCAAAGCATCACAGATGGAACAACAGGTAAAAAATGTTAACGCTGTGCCATAGAGAAAATTGAGAGAAATACAATAAAATGCTGATATAATGTCTTTTTATCATTTATGAACCAGGACCAAGATGATGTGCTGCCCAGTAGCCCACATCCAGCACCAGCAGATCTGGACAACAGCAGCACGAGCTATGTGCCTCCTCTTAAGAAGCATGCCCTTGAGGACCTCCTTGGCTCTTCTTTTAGCAGTAATCAAGTCACAGGTGGAATTCAGGCAGAAGTTGACTCTTACTGCAAAGAAGCATTAGTTTCTCTGTCTGCTTGCCCTCTTAAGTGGTGGAGAGACAATGCAGGGCGGTATCCTATTCGGTCTTCATTAGCAAAGACCTACCTGTGTATACCCGCTACCTCAGTGCCCAGTGAAAGGGTATTTTCAACAGCAGGGGATATTGTAAATGCCCAGAGGTCTCTTCTCCCTTGCAATGTAGATCTTTTGATTTTTCTAAAGAAAAAGTTGAACATTAGCTAAAGGATAGTTCAGTGTTTTTCAGAAGGCTTTTTGCCAGACAGTTTAAGGATTTTTTTTACTGTTCTAATCTTTTTTCTAAAGGCTGCCTTTATATTTGCCCTGCACATTTCCTGACTTACTTGATCTTTGTTTGCACTTAAAGGGAATTGCCTAATGTTTGTTTACTAGTTTACAATTGTTCTAGCTGCTTCTTAATTACTATATGAGAATATATTGATGTTCAATCCTGACTACAACTACAACTTGCACTTTAAGCAAGCAGTCACTATATGTGATCAGTGTTACTGTTTTACTGTTTTATGTCGTCATAGATCCATAAATGCAACAATAAATTGCCTGTTGACTGGCAAAAGCAGAATAAATGTCGGTATTTTTTCGCTATTATCATTACAAACACTATCGTGAGCTATTTAACAATACCGTGAGCTTTTCCACAATATCGCAATAAATATCGTACCGTGAGGTCAATATCGAAATTGTATCGTACCGTGAGATTTTGATATCGTTACATCCCTAGTCACTAGGTGCGAGCGTTTCCCTGACGCTGTGGACGAACTGGACAGTCCTTTAAGAAGTGTTCGGAACTCGCACAGTATAAGCATAAATTCTCGTTCCTCCGGTGAGACCTTTCTTGCTGGGTCAGGCGAGCCCGATCCACTTGCATGGCCTCTTCGGCGGAAGGCACAGTAACTGGCTGCAAAGGTTGCTGGAAGAGAGGTGCCAGGCGTGGAAATCGCCTGTTGCGAACCAGATTCTTTTCTTGGCGAAGTTCCTGACGTCTTTCAATGAAACGCTATAACGCTCTTGCGTTTTTTGTTAGTGAATGGATTTGCAGCTGCAGAATTATTACACTCAGTAGTCATGTAGAGATGTGTTGAACAAACATATCCAACTCTCAGGATTCATCACCGTGCACAGCCTGCTTTATGCAAATATACATACACTCAATATGATGTTCCTGGAGTGATAGGATGTATATGATAGTATAGAGGTGAGAGACAGGCATTAGAAATGGTGAGCACTCAGTAGTAATATTCAGGAGAGTGGTAGGTGATGATAGGTAGTACGCAGATAGGTTTAGCAATCATGTTTAGTAACAGGTGGTAGGGGACAGCAGATGAAGTATACAAGAGAGAGTAACCTAGTGCAATGATGTAGATGATGGTAGGCTCAAGAGCTAGCAATCTATGAAGTTATGCAGATGATAGAAATAGTGCTTACATAGTAACAGTCCTTTAGTATGCAGAGGTAGATAGTGTAAGTTAGTTAGGAAGAAATCCCCTGTGGGGTACTTATCACTAGTTGGGTTAGTAGTAGCAAGGTCCAGTAGCAAGAGAGTGATCCGGTAGCGAGATACGGGATCGGTAGCGAGGTTCCGGTTTTGTACAGGCAAAGGAATAGCTAGAAGCTCCGGCAGCATAGGACAAGACTGGTCAAGCATGCGGTTTGAACGAGCAATGAGTGAGAGAAAACCGGCGATTGAAATAGCCGCTCATAGCGGCGCTCGGCGATGATGTCATCGTTCTTAAAGGTGTATGCGTTCCACCTAGTTAGCAAGGTGGGACGCAATATTAAGGTAGAAATGGGAAATAAGGGTACCAAAGGTACCAGAATCTTACAGTACCCCCCCTTAAGGCCGGCTCCGGAAGGCCTATAGCACTGGTTTTTCCGGGTATTTCGAGTGAAATGTTCGTATAAGCCTAGGTGCGTGAACATCAGCAGTATCCAACCAGGTGTCGTCTTGGGGTCCATAGTTCTTCCATCTTATGAGATATTGGAGTCTTCCTCTGTGGATACGAGAATCCAGAATCCAGAATCTCCTTGATCTCATATTCTTCTCCGCCTTCAACTTGTACTGGAGGTGGAGGCAAGATGGTAGGCCATATTCCTTGGTTAGGAACATGTGGTTTTAGTAGCGACACATGAAAGATGGGATGTATTTTGAGATCTGCCGGTAAAGTGAGTTGCACTGCAGCTTTTCCAATGAGTTTCTTAATTGGGAAGGGTCCCAGAAATAAAGGTCCAAGTTTTTTACTAGGGATCTTTAATCTCAAATTTTTTGTAGATAGCCAAACAAGATCCCCAATAGCATATTGAGGAGAGGGTTTTCTACGTAGGTCGTAGTACCTTTTTTGTATGGGCATGTGATATGGTGGTGTTGAGTAAACCCAGAGAGTCCTTTATTTGGGTGAGATAATCAGAGGCCACTGGGTTACTTGATGGAAGGATGCGTGGTGGAAGAAGAGTGGGATGAAACCCATTAGTTCAAGTAGAATGGACTTTGCTTAGTAGTACTGTGGGTTGCGTTGTTATAAGCGAATTCCGCCAGCGGGAGGAGGTCCACCCAATCGTCCTGTAGGTATGAGGTATAACAACGTAGATATTGCTCAATGCACTGGTTGACTCTTTCTGTCTGTCCGTTGGTCTGAGGGTGGTAAGGAGAAGTAAGTTTTCGCTCTATTTGTAGTATCTGACATAGAGCTTGCCAAAACCACGGTCAGACAGAAGGGTCTTTGGAATACCATGTAACTTAAAGACATGTTTCACTAGCAATTCCGCTGTTTGCTTGGATGAAGGTAATCTTCGAATAGAAATGAAATGTGCCATCTTGGTCAGATGGTCCACTGACACTAGAATGGTGTTAAATCCTTTGGAAGGTGGTAGTTCTACTATAAAGTCTAAGGACACAACTTCCCATGGAACCTGGGGTATTGGTAGAGTACAAAGTAGACCAGATGGTTTTGTAGTGTCAATTTTGGACCTTGCACAGATGTCACAAGAAGAAACAAATTTTTGTACGGTCGTCTTCATGTCAGGCCACCAAAACTGCCTAGTAAGTAAATTGAATGTTTTAGTCATACCCATATGTCCTGCCATAGGCACATCATGCGACAATTCCAAAATCTTGGTACGCATAGTAGGGGGTATGTAAAGTTTGTCGTTGTAATAGAGGAAGCCTTCTGCATCAGCACTTAGTTGTGGTGGAGGTGAATCCAGTCCTATGCTGTGCAAAATCTCTTCCTTCAGGGAACGAACAACACCGACAATACGTTCATAGGGTATTATAGGAATTGAAGGTATTTCGGCGTAGTTATCCTCGGTTAATCGTGACAGCGCATCCGCCTTTTTATTTTTGTCTGCAGGAGTGTAGGTCACCAAAAAGTTGAATCTTAAAAAGAATAAGGACCATCGTACCTGCCGGTGGGAAAGAGTCTTGTTAGTCTGAAGGTATTGAAGATTTTTATGATCTGTGTATATGAGAACTGGTAATTGAGTACCCTCAAGCAGTGGCGTTCCTAGAGCATTTGGCACCCGGGGCGGATCCTATGTCTGGCACCCCCCCCCAACTTTAAAATGTAAAAACACCCACAACAAAAAATTGTAATGTGTTCAAGAATATATTTTTTGCACAAATTTCACAGCCCCCCATCACAGTGCCCCTTGCAGTCTGCCCTCCGTCTCTCTAATCACAGTTCCCCCTTTTGCACTCTCTGCCTCCCCTGCACAGTCCTACCTTCAGCATAAATAGATAGCTAATATTATTAGCAATGTGTTTAAGTTTGAGTAATAGATTGGAGACTTGCTAAAGGAGATATTCAGAGACTACAGACATGATACAGGAGATATTCAGAGACTACAGACATGATACAGGAGATGGTCAGAGACTACAGACATGATACAGGAGATGGTCAGAGACTACAGACATGATACAGGAGATGGTCAGAGACTACAGACATGATACAGGAGATGGTCAGAGACTACAGACATGATACAGGAGATGGTCAGAGACTGCAGACATGATACAGGAGATGATCAGAGACTAAGGGCATGATACAGGAGATGGTCAGAGACTGAAGACATGATACAGGAGATGGTCAGAGACTACAGACGCGATACAAGAGATGGTCAGAGACTACAGACGTGATACAAGAGATGGTCAGAGACTGAGGACATGATACAGTAGATGGTCAGAGACTGCAGACGTGATACAAGAGATGGTCAGAGACTGCAGACATGATACAGTAGATGGTCAGAGACTGAGGACATGATACAGTAGATGGTCAGAGACTGCAGACGTGATACAAGTGATGGTCAGAGACTGAGGACATGATACAGTAGATGATCAGAGACTGAAGACATGATACAGTAGATGGTCAGAGACTGCAGACATGATACAGGAGATGGTCAGAGACTGCAGACATGATACAGGAGATGGTCAGAGACTGAGGACATGATACAGTAGATGGTCAGAGACTGAAGACATGATACAGTAGATGGTCAGAGACTGAGGACATGATACAGTAGATGGTCAGACACTGCAGACATGATACAGTAGATGGTCAGAGACTACAGACATTATACAGTAGATGCTCAGAGGCTGAGGACATGATAGAAGATAGGAGAGTACTAGGGGGGCCGGAGAGCACAGACGAAGCAGAGAGCACTGGAGGAGTTGAAGGGCACGGTGGAGGGGGGGCTGGAGAGAATTAAGAGGGGGTTTGGAAAGCATTGTAGGGGGGTTGGAAGGTGCAGGGGGTGGAGAGCACTGGGGGGGACAGGGAGCACTTGGGGGGTGGGCAGGGAAAATCAGGGGGGTGGAGACAGGGAGCACTTGGGGGGGTGGGCAGGGAAAATCAGGGGGGTGGAGAGCACTGGGGGGACAGGGAGAACTTGGGGGGCGGGCAGGGAAAACCAGGGGGTGGAGAGCACTGGGGGGGGGGGGAGCACTTGGGGGGCGGGCAGGGAAAACCAGGGGGGTGGAGAGCACTGGGGGGGGGGGGGCAGGGAGCACTTGGGGGGACAGGGAGCACTAGGGGGGTGGGCAGGGAAAACCAGGGGGGTGGAGAGGACTGGGGGTACAGGGAGTACTAGGGGGTATGTAAAGTTTGTCGTTGTAATAGAGGAAGCCTTCTGCATCAGCACTTAGTTGTGGTGGAGGTGAATCCAGTCCTATGCTGTGCAAAATCTCTTCCTTCAGGGAACGAACAACACCGACAATACGTTCATAGGGTATTATAGGAATTGAAGGTATTTCGGCGTAGTTATCCTCGGTTAATCGTGACAGCGCATCCGCCTTTTTATTTTTGTCTGCAGGAGTGTAGGTCACCAAAAAGTTGAATCTTAAAAAGAATAAGGACCATCGTACCTGCCGGTGGGAAAGAGTCTTGTTAGTCTGAAGGTATTGAAGATTTTTATGATCTGTGTATATGAGAACTGGTAATCAAGTACCCTCAAGCAGTGGCGTTCCTAGAGCATTTGGCACCCGGGGCGGATCCTATATCTGGCACCCCCCCCCCAACTTTAAAATGTAAAAACACCCACAACAAAAAATTGTAATGTGTTCAAGAATATATTTTTTGCACAAATTTCACAGCCCCCCATCACAGTGCCCCTTGCAGTCTGCCCTCCGTCTCTCTAATCACAGTTCCCCCTTTTGCACTCTCTGCCTCCCCTGCACAGTTCTACCTTCAGCATAAATAGATAGCTAATATTATTAGCAATGTGTTTAAGTTTGAGTAATAGATTGGAGACTTGCTAAAGGAGATATTCAGAGACTACAGACATGATACAGGAGATATTCAGAGACTACAGACATGATACAGGAGATGGTCAGAGACTACAGACATGATACAGGAGATGGTCAGAGACTACAGACATGATACAGGAGATGGTCAGAGACTACAGACATGATACAGGAGATGGTCAGAGACTACAGACATGATACAGGAGATGGTCAGAGACTACAGACATGATACAGGAGATGGTCAGAGACTACAGACATGATACAGGAGATGGTCAGAGACTGCAGACATGATACAGGAGATGATCAGAGACTAAGGGCATGATACAGGAGATGGTCAGAGACTGAAGACATGATACAGGAGATGGTCAGAGACTAAAGACATGATACAGGAGATGGTCAGAGACTACAGACGCTATACAAGAGATGGTCAGAGACTACAGACGTGATACAAGAGATGGTCAGAGACTGAGGACATGATACAGTAGATGGTCAGAGACTGCAGACGTGATACAAGAGATGGTCAGAGACTGCAGACATGATACAGTAGATGGTCAGAGACTGAGGACATGATACAGTAGATGGTCAGAGACTGCAGACGTGATACAAGTGATGGTCAGAGACTACAGACATGATACAGTAGATGCTCAGAGGCTGAGGACATGATAGAAGATAGGAGAGCACTAGGGGGGCCGGAGAGCACAGACGAAGCAGAGAGCACTGGAGGAGTTGAAGGGCACGGTGGAGGGGGGGCTGGAGAGAATTAAGAGGGGGTTTGGAAAGCATTGTAGGGGGGTTGGAAGGTGCAGGGGGTGGAGAGCACTGGGGGGGACAGGGAGCACTTGGGGGGTGGGCAGGGAAAATCAGGGGGGTGGAGACAGGGAGCACTTGGGGGGGTGGGCAGGGAAAATCAGGGGGGTGGAGAGCACTGGGGGGACAGGGGGTACTTGGGGGGCAAGCAGGGAAAATCAGGGGGGTGGAGAGCACTGGGGGGACAGGGAGAACTTGGGGGGCGGGCAGGGAAAACCAGGGGGTGGAGAGCACTGGGGGGGGGGCAGGGAGCACTTTGGGGGCGGGCAGGGAAAACCAGGGGGGTGGAGAGCACTGGGGGGGGGGCAGGGAGCACTTGGGGGGACAGGGAGCACTAGGGGGGTGGGCAGGGAAAACCAGGGGGTGGAGAGGACTGGGGGTACAGGGAGCACTTGGGGGGTGGGCGGGGAAAACCAGGGGGGTGGAGAGCACTGGGGGGGGGGGCAGGGAGCACTTGGGGGTGGGCAGGGAAAATCAGGGGGGTGGAGTGCACTGGGGGGACAGGGAGCACTTGGGGGGCGGGCAGGGAAAACCAGGGGGTTGGAGTGCACTGGGGGGGCAGGGAGCACTTGGGGGGTGGGCAGGGAAAATCAGGGGGGTGGAGTGCACTGGGGGGGACAGGGAGCACTTGGGGGGCGGGCAGGGAAAACCAGGGGGGTGGAGAGCACTGGGGGGGACAGGGAGCACTTGGGGGGACAGGGAGCACTAGGGGGGTGGGCAGGGAAAACCAGGGGGGTGGAGAGCACTGGGGGGACAGGGAGCACTTGGGGGGAAGGCAGGGAAAACCAGGGGGGTGGAGAGCACTGGAGGGAACAAGGAGCACTTGGGGGGCGGGAGAAAGCACTGTGGGGAGCTGAAGAGCATGGGGGGGGCTAAAGAACAGGGGGGTCAGCAAAAGAAGTTGTATAGGAGGGGGATGGGGCAGCTGCATATAGATGAATTGATCTTTCCCTATTCTTCCTGCAGGAGGGAGAGGAGGAGAATCAGTTATTCAGCAGGCAGCTGCAGGAAGATTAGAGAAAGATGAATTCCTCTATATGCAGCAGCCCCATCTCCCTCCTATCCAGCACACACACTTGGGCAATGGGCACTCACCTTCTTCCCGCCGAGGCTCCGCCCCTTCTTCCCGCCGCGGCTCCGCCCCCTTATTCCCACCGCGGCTCCGCCCCCTTATTCCCGCCGCGGCTCCGTCCCCAGCTAGCAGCACGGACTGAAGGAGCTGCCACTGCAGCTGCCTTTACACTGCGGGATCTGTCTGGACACACAGGCAGGACACTGGCTGACACCCCCCAGAGCGTGGCACCCGGGGCGGGCCGCCCCCCCGCCCCCACCCTTTGGTACGCCACTGCCCTCAAGTAGGTGTCGCCAATTCTCCAATGCCAATTTTATGGCAAGCAACTCTTTTTCACCCACTGGGTAATTCACCTCGGGGCTGCTTAGTGATTTTGAGAAAAAAGCAACTGGGTGAAGTGGTGAAGTATTTGTTGGTCGTTGGGAGAGAACTGCTCCTACTGCCATATTTGACGCATCTACCTCCAGGATGTATTGAAGGGATGGGTCTGGATGGCGTAGTATGGGAGCAGAAGTAAAGCTTGATTTCAACAAGCGGAAAGCTCTATTTGCTTTTTCTGACTATTTGAATGTTTTTTTTATACTTGTGAGTTGTGTGAGAGGTCTCACAATAGCAGAGAAGTTCTTGATAAACTTCCTATAGAAGTTAGAAAATCCGAGGAATCTTTGTAATGCTTTACGAGTTGTTGGCACAGGCCAATCTAGAATACAGGATATCTTGCTCATATCCATTTTGATTCCATTTTTAGATATGATGTATCCTAGGAATAGTACTTCTTCTTTATGAAATAAACATTTTTTTAATTTTACGTATAAGTTGTGTGCAAGTAGTCTGGACAACACGAGTCTTACATGTTTTATGTGTTCAGATAAAGATTGAGAATAAATAAGTATATCGTTCAGATATACTACAACACAAACATCAAGTAAGTCTCTGAAGATGTCATTTATGAATCGTTGAAAGGCTGCAGGAGCATTACACAACCCGAATGGCATCACAAGGTACTCGAACAATCCGTATCTGGTTCTGAATGCTGTCTTCCATTCATCCCCGTCACGGATTCGGATTAGGTTGTATGCCCCTTTTAGGTCCAATTTCGAAAAGTAGGTAGCCCCGCGCACCTGTTCAATAAGTTCAGGAATGAGGGGTAAGGGATAGCGATCCTTTATTGTAATGGTATTTAATTGCCTGTAATCAATAATAGGCCTGAGACTTGAATCCTTATTGCGGACAAAGAAGAGTCCTGCAGCAGTAGAGGAAGTAGAAGGTCTGATAAACCCTTTCGCCAAATTCTCATCCAAGTATTCCTTGAGATGAGAGAGTTCATCCTGTGTAAGAGGATAAACATGACCGAAAGGCAACTTGCTATTAGGGAGTAGATCGATACAACAATCATAGTCCCTATGGGGAGGCAACACTTGAGCATTTTTCTCAAGGAAGACTTCCGACAAATCCTGGTAACATAGTGGTATAATCTCATCTGTCACCACAGACAGGTTCTTTCCATATGATGAGAGATTACACGTGGTTTCGCAATAGTGAGAAGAGAAGGTTAGAGTTCTTGTTTTCCAATCAATGATTGGTTGATGTATGTGTAACCAGGGAAGTCCCAAAATAATGGGAAAATGTGGTGAGGTTAGTACATCAAAAGTGGTAGTCTCCATATGAGACTCATTGGCAGTGACAAGGAGTGCTTGTGTCTGATTGGTGATTGGACCAGAGGATAACGGAATACCGTTAATGAAACTAACAGAGACAGGTTTGAGTTTTGAAATAATAGGTATTTTATTTAAGGTAGCAAAACAAGTATCGATATAGTTCCCACAAGATCCTGTGTCGATCATAGCCTTGGTGGTGATCCTAGTTTGGTCCCACTGTATTGTCAAATGAATAAAAAGATAAGGATTAGAAAAGGAAGTCGTTAGTCCCCCTAGCAAGACATTTGAACACTCACCCTCTTTTTTGCGGACAAGGGGACAGCCGCTTAACAAATGATCCGGGGAGGCGCAGTACATGCAGAGATGGCACGTTCGGTAAAGGATAAAGGTGGACGTATCATTCCTACCTCCATAGGAGTAGGGTCAACAGCCGACATCCGAGAAGGACTGGACAATGGCAATCCCATCTTCTCAGCCTTTCTTTCTCGCAGTTGTCTGTCAATATTGATACTGGTCTGTATCAGGGCATCCAAGGTGTCAGGTAAATCCGCTCGGGCGAGCTCGTCTTTAACGGCTTCTAAATAGGCCGAGTTTGAACTGAGTTCTTAGAGATGTATCATTCCACCCTGAATCAAGGGTCCATCTCTTGAACTCTGCCACAAAGTCTTCAACAGGTCTCCTTCCTTGTTTTAAAGCCCTCAATTGGGTATCAGCAGTACTCGCTAGGAATAAAGGATAGGAATTGAGAAGTGGATCATCTTTCTCAAAGAGAGAGTCTGCCCAGGCACGGGGATCACCCGTCAGATAGGAAATAGTGGTACAGACTTTAATTTGGTCAGTAGGGTAGGTACGAGGTTTTAACAAGAAAAGCAATTGACATGCGTTTTTAAATTCATGAAATTTTTTCCGATCACCTGTAAACACTAGAGGAGGGTTTATCTTAGGCTCACGGGGCTGAGCAGCAGAGAGCTGTACAAGACGGCCAACCTGCTGTCTCAAAGCCTGATTTTCGTTTTTTACCTCTGTAAGAGCAAGTATCAATGCATCTACTTGTTGTTTTAATTGCATTACTTGAGTGGGTAATTCTGCTGAATCCATATTTTAAGGCTCGTTCAATCTGTAACGCTCTTGCGTTTTTTGTTAGTGAATGGATTTGCAGCTGCAGAATTATTACACTCAGTAGTCATGTAGAGATGTGTTGAACAAACATATCCAACTCTCAGGATTCATCACCGTGCACAGCCTGCTTTATGCAAATATACATACACTCAATATGATGTTCCTGGAGTGATAGGATGTATATGATAGTATAGAGGTGAGAGACAGGCGTTAGAAATGGTGAGCACTCAGTAGTAATATTCAGGAGAGTGGTAGGTGATGATAGGTTGTATGCAGATAGGTTTAGCAATCATGTATAGTAACAGGTGGTAGGGGACAGCAGATGAAGTATACAAGAGAGAGTAACCTAGTGCAATGATGAAGATGATGGTAGGCTCAAGAGCTAGCAATCTATGAAGTTATGCAGATGATAGAAATAGTGCTTACATAGTAACAGTCCTTTAGTATGCAGAGGTAGATAGTGTAAGTTAGTTAGGAAGAAATCCCCCGTGGGGTACTTATCACTAGTTGGGTTAGTAGTAGCAAGGTCCAGTAGCAAGAGAGTGATCCGGTAGCGAGATACGGGATCGGTAGCGAGGTTCCGGTTTTGTTCAGGCAAAGGAATAGCTAGAAGCTCCGGCAGCATAGGACAAGACTGGTCAAGCATGCGGTTTGAACGAGTGAGAGAAAACCGGCGATTGAAATAGCCGCTCATAGCGGCGCTCGGCGATGATGTCATCGTTCTTAAAGGTGTATGCGTTCCCCCTAGTTAGCAAGGTGGGACGCAATATTAAGGTAGAAATGGGAAATAAGGGTACCAAAGGTACCAGAATCTTACAAACGCATATCTATGCGAGTAGCCAACTGGATGAGTTCCGTCAGGGAGTCAGGTATCTCTCGTGCGGCCAGAGAATCCTTGATATGGCTGGATAAACCTTTTTTAAAAGTTGCGCAGAGGGCGTCGTTGTTCCAAGTCAGTTCGGAGGCCAGTGTGCGAAATTGTATAGCATATTCGCCTACTGTAGCGTCTCCTTGGATGAGGTTTAGCAAGGCCGTTTCTGCTGACGAGGCACGGGCAGGTTCCTCGAAGACACTGCGGACTTCAGAGACGAAAGACTGGACGGAGGCAGTGGCAGGATCGTTGCGGTCCCAGAGTGGCGTGGCCCAGGCCAAGGCCTTCCCAGACAATAAGCTGACCATGAAGGCCACCTTAGATCGTTCCGTAGGAAACTGGTCGGCCAACATCTCCAGGTGCAGGGAACATTGGGACAAGAATCCCCGGCACATCTTAGAATCCCCATCAAACTTGTCCGGGAGAGACAAACGGATCCTAGCGGAGGTGGCGGCCACCGGCTGCGGAGGTGGAGCGGAAGCAGAAGCAGGCGGCTGCTGCCATGTGGGAAAAAGCTGTTGCAGCATGGCGGTCAACTGTGCCAACTGTTGACCTTGCTGAGCAATCTGCTGGGACTGCTGGGCAACCACGGTAGAGATGTCAGCGAGACTAGGCAGGGGCACATCAGCGGGATCCATGGCCGGATCTACTGTCAGGGTCCGGACTGGCGGCAGGTGACTGCACTGGAGGTGGATCCTCTGTGTCAGTGAGGGATTGGCGTGGACCGTACCAGGGGACCGGTTCTATGTTACTACCGGTTTTCACCAGAGCCCGCCGCAAGGCGGGATGGACTTGCTGCGGCGGTAGCAACCAGGTCGTATCCTCCGGTAACGGCTAAACCTCAAAGACAGCTGATTCAGGCGCGGTGCAGAAGGACAAGGCAAAGGCAGGGTCAGACGGAGCAAAAGGTCAAGGCAGGCGGCAACGGTTCGTAGTCAGGGGCAACAGCAGAAGGTCTGATACACAGGCAGGGAAAAATACACCAAAAGCTTTCTCAAGGCACCAAAGGCAACAAGATCCGGCAAGGACAGGAAGGGGAAGTGGGTTTTTAGAGCATTTGGACTGATTGGACCAGGCACCAATTAGTGGTGCACTGGCCCTTTAAATTTCAGAACAGCGGCGCGCGCGCGCCCTAGAGAGCGGGGCCGCGCGCGCCGCGAGGAAGCCAGGGCGAGAGCCGAGCGGGAGGTGAGTGGAGTCCGCGGGCGGGAACGTCCCGCCGCGCGGACCGACTGTGTGAGAAGTGCGGGGGATCGGCGCTCACGGTCGGGGAAGGTGACCGGAGCGTCGCTACCCGCAGCATGCCTCGAGTGCTCCGGGGACGCTGCAGGACCCGGAGCGCTCGGCGTGACAACTTGCATTCAATGTCCTGGGTGTTCTCAGAGTTCATTCGATGAGCCAGTTGTGAGCGGTTCTCAAACTTGATAGATGTTCCTTCTTGATGTTACTGTGATAACTCTCCACTGGTTAGGAGTCTGCCTTTTTTCTTTGTGATAAAAGGGGTGTTGACAAGTGCCCCTGACCAATTAAAACGGAGTGGCAATGGGCTGTCCTGGGGTTATGACAATATCAGGACCTTCCTCTTTGGACAGTTTTATACCACTATTCATATCTCAAAATATGGATTGGTTACATTCTTTAAACTGATAGTTTATCATTCAGCATGTAATTTCGCATTCAGGGATACCAAACACAGAATATGTCAGATAAACTTGTCACCCAGGGAATATCTGGCAGCTATCTTCTATTCTATATGTGATAGGGCGGTCATGCATGGTTATAATTCGATCAGTATGACATTTCTCATCCAAATATATACTTATTGTTAATGTGTCATGTTCCTGTCTGCATTTATAAATCGTGGATGTATTTGTTAAGTTTTTAATGAGCAGCTGGTTATCCTTAATGGATTTGTTCAAAGTTTTTGACAGGCCTGTTTTGGAAGAAACAAACATCCTGCCAGAGCTCAATTAGTGGTTTTATGTCTCTGAGTTGAGATAACGGTTCTTTTGAAGTGTAAAACCTATGTATTCTATAAGTTAACTAAGGTGGGGAGGGGGAAGAATATCACTGCGTGTATATCTGGTCTGCCAGACTGTCATGGCTTACTTACTGAACAACATGGCTGCTTGCGACAGCTTTTCGTATATCCAGTGCAGGATATCACTACAGTAGGGTACTGGATACAGGTACTGGAGCCAGGCAGGAGCAAGATCAAGCATGATAAGGTTTAGGATAATTCAACAAATGGTATTGGGCTAGCAGGCAAAACACTAAAGCAAGAGGGAAATGAAGAGGGAGACACTCACTGGTGGACGCCGGAACTACAACCTTCTGGTCCAGAAACAACAGTGCCACCAGCAGGTGATTCAGTTCCTGAAAGCTGCATTGTCTTCTAAGTTTAACCACTTGCTGACCACCCTATAGCAGTTTTACTGCTACAGGGTAGCAGCTGTGTGCCGGATCACGTATATTTACGTAATCCGGGCAGGGTGCACGCATGCTAGCCATCAGCGGCTCGTGCTCACTGTTATCACACGCGCTAGGAGCCCAGCAGTGAGAACCGCAGACTCGTTGTCTGCCGGCACCCACCATTTATTTAGTTGTTTAGTAAACAAGGCAGATTGCCATGACTGCGGTATTGCAGATGCTGCGGCTGCTTTGCCTAATATAAACCAAAACTCACCAAAAACCCCCCTTTACTTATCTAAAGAAAAGGACACTACTACCGTTTTGGATTTTAAAAGGCCATAGCAGCCATCTTTATTACAACCAACTAATAAAACACTAGTTAACAAAGAATTACCATTTTATTCAAACAAAACAATCCAATAACAAACGTTAAAGTGTAATGACCATTTAGGGTCTTGGAAGGCAACTTGACTTCCCCCCTGGCTGTATCCCTGACCCCAATAGACCTCCAGGCCCTCAGCCGCCACTGCACCAGCTCAAGGACTATTAACCATTGGGATACCTTGATACAGCCTACTGACGTTGCCAGGGGTAGGTACACCCATACCTAAGATGGGCCCTACCCCTCCATATTCCCTTTCCACGTAGTCACAGCCCTCCAAGACCCTAAAACCCCAGCCACTGCTACGACAATGAAACACAAGGACCGTGCACCAACCAAAACCCACATGCAATCAGCAGTATCCGGAACAACCAACCTGATTCTTATATTTTGCATACAGCATTTTTCTTATATTATTTTTTTTTGTATGTATATCATTTTTAAAATTCTGTTTTTTTTTTTTTTTTATACATTCAACGCTCAAACCTGTACGTGTAAAGGGCGGGCGGGAGAAGTTTTCCTTTTGCGGTCTCATCTGCAACTGTCCGGACCCCTGGTACCACCCTAAAACTATCCCCTGCTAACCCCATGTAACGTTCATGCGTTTTTGTTTGCGGATGGATTTACAGCTGCAGAATTATTACACTCAGTAGCCTTGTAGAGAATCTGTTGAACAACATATCCAACTCTCAGGACTTCATCACCGTGTACAGCCTGTTATATACTATATATATATTAATAGATGTATAAATGGAGGGACAGAGTATATGAGGATATATAGATGTGAGACAGGCTATTGTATGGTGAGCACTAGAAGTAGTATAGGAGAGTTGCAGGTGATGGTAAGCAGATAGGTTCTGATGCCAAGTATAGTGCAGATGGTAAGAGGACACAGATGGAGTATACTTTAGACAGAGTAACCTAGTGCAAGGATAGTTCAAGGTAGTCCCAAGAGCTAACAGTCTTATGCAGATGATAGTGAATAGATAGATACAGATAGTCTTGGTAATTGCAGTAGATGACATTAGGAGATTGGTTTAGTAAGAATCCCCTGCGGGGTACTTATCACTTAGATAGGTTAGGGATACCAGTGTCCATTGGAGAGGGGTGATCCCGTAGCGGGATACGGATCACCAGCGAGGTTTCCGGCTTTAGTTCAGCAAGGAAGGTATGTCAGCAGCTCCGACTTCTCAGGCGTAGGTGCGATGAACATGTGGGTTTGAACGAACGATGAGTGAGAGCAAACCGGCGATTGAAATAGCCGCTCATAGCGGCGCTCGGCAGTGATGTCATCCGGTCTTAAAGGTGTATGCGTCCTTTGTTATACAAGATGGGACGCATAGAGAGGAGAAATATAGGAACATAGGTACCGGAACATTACACCTCACCTTGCCACACCCTGCCCCACCTTCCTAAAAACCAATCACCTACTTAAATTTTTTAGCTTAAAAACTGCAAACCCAGTCATGTCCAGCCTTCCGCCTAATGCTGTGCATCTATCTCCAGGCTTCCCCCCTTTCTGTCAGTAGGGAAGGCATAGATCCTGTGATCCAGGGACACAGATCTATACCTTTCCTTAGTAAAAGCACCTCTCACAGTACACAAGCACTGGCTAGGAACACCTTTGATCACCCCTTGCCAGCCAGTTCATTAGTAAGTCATCTCCCACGGCGGCTTACAGATAGAGAGGCTCCTCCCACCGAACAGAGAAAAAACATGATCCACATTATAAAAAAGACTACTCTACTGACAGTTCCCCAGTATATGTTGTGAGACTTGCATCAAGTGTAGAGTCTTTAAAAGACACTGCCACTCGCTTTTTCTTTCTTTTAAGGGCTTTTCTCGCCCATGTTTATTAAAGGAAAGTTCATCAAGCAGAAAAATAACAGGGTTTCCCTCATAAAGGTTTCAGCATTTCAGTCCTAAGCAAAAATAAACTATCATTCAGCCCCTTTGGCTTGAACCTGCAGCACTGCTGCTCTGGCCTTAAACTCCAGGCCCTCGTCTGTCTCCCACAGACTTTGCTCACCCAACAGGGTGCACAAATATAGCAGCCTCATGCCACACTGACTCCCACATGGAGCCCTCCTGACTCCTGAGACAGACCTCCTGTCTGCAGGGGAGGAGCTATGAACCATGGTCAGGTCATTAATAAAAGCCCAGCACACACCTGACCAATTAGTTTGCTGGCTATACTGAATATCTGGACCCAGGATTGGAGATTTCCTCCCACCCGGATCACTTTGAAATCTCTAGGCTCCAGGTCCCAAACTGGACTTTTTAAAACACAGAGGAAACTGAAAAGCCAGTTTCCTCTTCATGTCACAAGCTCACTGTAGCCCCTCAACCTGCCTGGTTAAGAATTCTGGGTCACGATCGCTTTCTAGACCCTAGCAGGGCAACGCTCTGCCACATATCCTGTTTTGACCCCAGAGGGGGCCTAACACACCAGTCTACCTTCTTCAACTTGGCACCTCTGTGCCAGCTATCACCCACAAGGGCCAATCCCAGTCTTATCGGGTGACTTTCCCTATGTACCCCGGCTACACTGACTTGGGTCCTACAAAGACACCCCTGTGACTTCTTACGAGTGCGCTTCCAAAAGCGCCATCTGCCTATTTTCCTTGGGGCCACACTAGTCCTTTTACAAATCTTGGTACCTTTGGTACTTTTTTTTACTCATTGTCAAAACCATCAACACATTTATCATAACTAACTTCAATGTTTGGCAGGGCAGTGTCTAGAGAGCAATCGCACAGAGCAGAGTGATCGCCTCCCACGGTGACATAACTATCCACCAACTCCACTGGCACATGACCCTCTTCCAGCAACTGTCCTGACCCCAAATCATCATTGCCTAATTTTCCCTTTGGGTTGACGACCCCTACCACATCACATATACCTATGCCCTCTGGCACTTCTTCCCAGAATTCTGTCCTGTCCAACAGTATTCCAGGGTGACTCTCATACCGAACAATACTAGGAGGCAACCTGACAATTTTCAACATCTAACTCTAATATTTCTCTCAGCATATCTGTCAAAACAAAGCACCATGATTCTACACATTAGACCTTCCTGGGGTCCTTCATGTTCCCGGGGAGTTGGAGAGACTCATTTACTGGTGCCTTAGAGGTGGTGCTTCTTAAAAGGGGTTCCTCCCCGTTGGAGGTGTCCAATACAACAATCTGGCACTCTCCCAAAACGCAGCCAGGTGCAGGACTCACCACAAAACTCTCAGGCTCAGAGTCAATGATCTGTTCTAGGTCTTTTCTATGAATATCAGCTTGGTATATGCCTCTATTAACTTCTTTATGGGTTATGGGCAAAATTCCTGCTGTGCTTTTATCCTCATTGGTACCTTCTATCCAGAGAGGGCCATCATCTGCAACAGCAGCAAGCGAGCTCTTATCCAAAAGCTCCTCTGCAGCCCCTCCATTTAACACAGCAGAAATTGTGTCCACCTCACTATTACCTTTAGAAACTTCTTTCCACCATGCTAATATCCTTATGGCCATACTATCCCAGTCTGCCCTGTTTGTGCTCCAATCCACAGCACTGCACAACACTGCTCCATCTACTAAAGGAGACACAGGACAGAGTGGCTCAGCAACAGACACATTGCACATGTCACTTTTGTTCAAACTAAACTCTGGCAATACATTTTTAAACATAACAGGCTGCAATACCATAACTTTACCACCTTGCTCAGGTGGCGCTTCATTAAACTCATGAACACTTTTGTTGTCAGCTGTGACAGACCGCATTAACCCATTATCATCACAAGTCATTTCAGACATTTTAGTTTTTTACCATTCCCCATATTCTCATCACCAAGGCCAAGTACCCTCTTATCCATCAGAGCGGCACCACAGTTGTCCTGGGCAACCTCTGGCTCCAACACACAGACCTCCCTGGAGGTTTCTAGGAACACCTCTGCAGCCTTATATACTGTTGCTAGGGGGAATAGCATATTCTGCTTAGCAATCACCCCTTCCTCATTAGGCCTCATGCACACTGGACGTTTTTACAGCTGCTGTTAGCAGCGTCAGACGTTTTTTTTTGCAGCTGCAGAACGCCCATCCATGTTATTCTATGGCCTCATGCACACATAGAGCTTTTAGGAGCTCCAAGTGGCATAGGCGTTTTACAGCTCCAAAAAAAACCCAGGAACTGTGGGTTCAGGAGCTCCAGCGTCAAGCTGCAAAAAACGTCTGACGCTGCTAAAGGCTCCATAACGTTGCTTAACGTGCGTTAAGCCACGTTATACGTTTTTTTTCTTCCATTCAAAATCAATGGTTCCCTATGGGAGCCTATTGATTTGAATGGAAGTCACACCGCAGGTCGGATCGGGGTGATCCGACTTGCGGTGCGACCTGCACTGTGAGAATCTTGAGGGGGAACTCCACGCCAAAATGGGGAAAAAAACGGCGTGGGGTTCCCCCCCAGGTTCCAAACCAGGCCCTTCGGATGACGTCATCTGTGACACAAGGGGGCGTGGTCTCCCGATGACGTCATCTGGCGACCACGCCCCTAATGGCTATATAATAAGCTGCAGAGACCAAAGGCCGGCATTATCGCTGAAGACGTCGGAGGAGGAGGACCGGAGGAAGAAGGACAACCGACAGCCGACAGCAAAGGAGCAGAAGACCGGAGAGGAGAAGACAAGAAGATTGGACAGCAGAAGGGCGGACAGCAGAAGACCCCCGGAGAGGAGAAGACAGCAGAAGACCCCCGGAGAGGAGAAGACAAGAAGGGCGGACAGCAAAAGAGCAGAAGACAGCAGAAGACCCCGGAGAGGAGAAGACAAGAAGGGCGGACAGCAAAAGAGCAGAAGACCCTCGGAGAGGAGAAGACCCCCGGAGAGGACAAGAGCCGGATGAAGATTTTTAATAAATTTTCCAAAACGTCTCCTGTCGTTATTTCCATACACTGCATTTTATGGGGTGAATGAGTAGGGGTACAGTGTACCCCATACCCATTCACATAGGGAGGGGGTCCGGGATCGGGGGCCCCCTTGTTAAAGGGGGCTTCCAGATTCCGATGAGCCCCCTGCCCGCAGACCCCCACAACCACCGGCCAGGGTTGTGGGGATGAGGCCCTTGTCCTCATCAACATGGGGGCAAGGTGCTTTGAGGTGCGGGGTGCAGAGCCCCCCCTGCCCCAAAGCACCCACACCCCCCCATGTTGAGGGCGTGTGGCCTGGTATGATCCAGGGGGGGTGGGGCCGCTCGCTCGTCCCCTCCCCTTTCCTGGCATGCCGGACTGCATGCTCGGATAAGGGTCTGGTATGGATTTTGGGGGGGACCCCACGCCGTTTTTTCGGCGCGGGGCTACCCTCAAATTCCATACCAGATCCGAAGGGCCTGGTTTGGAACCTGGGGGGGAACCCCACGCCGTTTTTTTCCCCATTTTGGCGTGGAGTTCCCCCTCAAGATTCTCACAGTGCAGGTCGCACCGCAAGTCGGATCACCCCGATCCGACCTGCGGTGTGACTTCCATTCAAATCAATAGGCTCCCATAGGGAACCATTGATTTTGAATGGAAGAAAAAAAACGTATAACGTGGCTTAACGCACGTTAAGCAACGTTATGGAGCCTTTAGCAGCGTCAGACGTTTTTTGCAGCTTGACGCTGGAGCTCCTGAACCCACAGTTCCTGGGTTTTTTTTGGAGCTGTAAAACGCCTATGCCACTTGGAGCTCCTAAAAGCTCTATGTGTGCATGAGGCCATAGAATAACATGGATGGGCGTTCTGCAGCTGCAAAAAAAAACGTCTGACGCTGCTAACAGCAGCTGTAAAAACGTCCAGTGTGCATGAGGCCTTAGTGAGCTGCAATAGCCCATTAGCAACTGGACCATCAACTTTAGCTAACACATTATCAGTTTTACACACCAGATTGTTACATTCAATTTTAACACTTGCCTCCCCAATGGACAGGGCACTGCAGTAAGGCAAGAGCTTTTCTGCAACAACAGTGGATCTCCCAGTTGGGATAACATCCTCTCCAGTGTGAGCACTCACTCAGTCAGTCTTTCCCATGACTTCAGCAGCAACAGTCTTACCCATTAGTGTAACAGGTCTGCTGCTTGTGCTAAGAAATTATCTTCTAGTTGGAGGAAAAGTCTTTGCCAAGAAAGAATAGACCATCTTTTCAAAGGAGAAACAGGACCACTGTTCAAAAATGTCCTTGATTCCATGAAAAAAGAGATGACACAGACACTGCACTGCGGTCATTTAAAACACCTGCACAAGATACATACAGCTTGGGGTTCTCTACCCAGTACCTCTGATGCTGGTCCTAGCACAGCAACCAATGTGGTAGTACCTAACCTTAGGGTTCTGGAGCAGGGTACGCTGGAAGAGTTGGAAGATAGCGCTGAGTCAGCTTCCGAGCCAAAAGATGGGAAACTCCAAGAAGAACAAGTGTTGCAGAGGTTTTTATTTCCATCAGAAGAAATGGAGGAACTTCTAAAAAATAAACAAGCTAGGACCTTCCTCGTTCATTCTTCCCTGACAGACACAATTTTACAGGAATGGAAGGAACCAGAAAAAAATAATCTTCCCCAGGAATCTGAATCCATTCAAGGAAGAAGATATAGCTATTTGGGAAATATGCCCCAAACTTGATGCTTCGCTATCAAACGTATCAAAAAAGTCTGAGTTAGCTTTTGAGGTTGCAAGATCCCTTAAGCACCCAATGGGTAGAAAAATGGAAGGACATCTTAAATGAGCTTGCCTGCGCTGCAAACTTTAAGCCTGTTTTAGCTACCACTTGTGTCAGTGGCGTAACTAGAACCTCCAGGGCCCCGATGCAAGAAACCATAAAGGGCCCCCCGGACGGGGCCCTTCCCTCCCAGCCTGGTGGCGAAACGCCAGGGCCGGTCGCAAGTGCAATGTTTGTGTGGTAGTTCTGCCATTGGTGTCAGTAGTTTTTTATTTTAATTAAATTTTTCTAGCATTTGCTCTATTCATTTTTTTTTTTTCCAATATGGATGGTAGGAAGAGGACAGTGGGGATGAAGATGACAGGGATGGGATGGTAGGAAGAGGACATTGGGGATGAAGATGACAGGGATGGGATGGTAGGAAGAGGACATTGGGGATGAAGATGACAGGGATGGGATGGTAGGAAGATGACAGGGGTGGGATGGTAGGAAGAGGACATTGGGGATGAAGATGACAGGGATGGGATGGTAGGAAGAGGACAGGGGTGGGATGGTAGGAAGAGGACAGTGGGGATGAAGATGACAGGGGTGGGATGGTAGGAAGAGGACAGTGGGGATGAAGATGACAGGGGGTGGGATGGTAGGAAGAGGACAGTGGGGATGAAGATGACAGGGATGGTAGGAAGAGGACAGTGGGGATGAAGATGACAGGGATGGTATGGTAGGAAGAGGACAGTGGGGATGAAGATGACAGGGATGGGATGGTAGGAAGAGGACAGTGGGGATGAAGATGACAGGGATGGGATGGTAGGAAGAGGACAGTGGGGATGAAGATGACAGGGGTGGGATGATAGGAAGAGGACAGTGGGGATGAAGATGACAGGGGGTGGGATGGTAGGAAGAGGACAGTAGGGATGAAGATGACAGGGGTGGGATGGTAGGAAGAGGACATTGGGGATGAAGATGACAGGGATGGTATGGTAGGAAGAGGACAGTGGGGATGAAGATGACAGGGATGGGATGGTAGGAAGAGGACAGTGGGGATGAAGATGACAGGGGGTGGGGTGGGGTGGTAGGAGTTTTACATACACCCCTCCATCTCCATACACCCCCCCCCCCCCTCCATCTTCACCCCCTAGCGTGGTAGGAGTTTTACATACACCCCCCCCCTCCATCTTCACCCCCTAGCACCATACACCTCCACCCCCCCCCCCTTGCAAGTTAGTATTATTAGTTATACATATAACAGACCTCAGATCGGCGCTGTTGCAAACTCTGCAGAGTGGAGAGAGCTGGTCCCGCCTCCTCTCCTCTGTGTGCTGTACAGGAAACACACAGGAAGGGGGAGGGGCGGGTTCAGTGCTCGTCTCTGCTCTCACTACGCAGGCAGCCGCAGCTGGGGAGAGAGACAAGCTGGCAATAGCTGCCCTGTGTGTAACTCGCTGAGGATCGGGGAGCTCCGGTCTCAGCTGCGCTTGCCGCTCATCCTTTCTATACCTACAGGGCACCCTGCAGCATGGGGCCCGGTCACCATGGCGACCCCTGCGACCCCTGTATATCCGCCCCTGACCTGTGTAGCACATACACTGGATCTGTGGCTTGAACAACTTCGCTCCCTTCTAGAAGGGGATACTAGAGAAGAAATCTTAGATGCTCTTCCTACACTAAACAAAGCGGTGGCATACATTGCTGAAGCCTCCACCGAATCAGTAAGATTTACTGCCAGGTCCACAGCTCTCATTAACAAAGCTAGGAGAGCAGTCTGGCTGAAATCCTGTAATGGAGACTGCTTCGAAATCAAGACTCTGTGCTCTTCCCTTTTCAGGGGAGTTGCTTTTTGGGAAGGAACTAAAGTCAGTCCTTGAATAGTCTGCCAACAAGGCAAAGAGATTTCCCATCCCTATAAAATAGCAAGGGGGAAAAAGGAATTTTCATACCTTCAAGAGGCAACAAAGATCGGATCCAGACAAACCAGTTCAGAAAAGGGGATGGCATTACAAAGGGGGGAAAAGGAGAGGTGATTTTCTATTCAAGCCCTCCCAGCGAAAACAAAACCCCAAATGACTCAGTCTGCCTGGTGGGGGGAAGACTGGGGTACTTCCTTCCACAGTGGCACGCCATCACCAACAACAAATTCATCCTGGATGTAATCAGATCAGGATACAGGATAAAATTGATTGACAATGAACCTGTCAATCTCTTCTTCAGGAAATGCTGGATCAAAAAGTAATCAGTGACGTTTCTCCAAGCTAGAGAAAGGATGGGTTAGGATGGGTTCTACTCACACATCTTTCTCAGGCAGAAGCCATCTGACAAATACCAATTTATCCTGAACCTGAAGAATTTCAAGGATTCAAAATGGAATCAATTTACACAACCAGAGAACTACTTACATCAAATGTATTGATGCCATCCCTAGACTTAAAGTGATTGTAAAGCCTCTTTGTACCCCATAAATATAACAAACATATTATACTTACCCGCTCTGTTGCTGTGTTTTTTAACAGAGCAGCCTGGATCCTCCTTTTCTCTGGTCCCTCTTTTGTGATCCTGGCCCCTCCCTCCTGTTCAATGCCCCAAAGCAAGCAGCTTGCTATGGGGGTACCCAAACTGAGTCACAGCTCCCTGTGTCCAATCAGACATGGAGCCCTGACCTGGCCCTGCCCTTTCTCTTCTGATTGGCTAGCTGACTCTGATTGACAGCAGTGGCAGCCAATGGTGCCGCTGCTGTGTCTCAGCCAATCAGGAGGGAGAATCTTAAACAGCTGAGATACCAATGGGCATTGCTGGAACGAGAGGGACCTCAAGTAAGTATTATGGGGGCTGAGGGAAAACTCTTTACTTTCAATGCAATGCGCTGCTCTTCAGACTGGCTTCCACTCCACGAATTTTCACCAAAGTCCTAGCAGAAACCCTACAAGTTCTAAGGAGTTCTAAGGTCAAAAGGGATCCAAATGATCCATTATTTGCATGATTTGTTACTATTGGGAGACTCAGCAGAGGAAATCAAATCTCATTCTATTGCAAAAAGTGTTTTATTTTTTTTTTTTTAGGCTACGTCATAGATTCCTCCCTATCAAAAATCTTTCTAACAGAGGAGAAAGTTCAGACACTAAAAACAGAGGTGTTCAACTTTTGCCTATGCTCAGAAACCTCAATAAATGAATCTAATGAGAATACTGGCTTTAACCACTTTAGCCCCAGCCCTATTTCGGACACTTTTTGTTCACAAGTTAAAACCAGTATTTTTTCCTAGAAAACTACTTAGAACCCCCAAACATTATATATATTTTTTTAGCAAAGACTCTGGAGAATAAAATGTCGGTCATTGCAAAATTTTTTGTCACGCGGTATTTGCGCAGCGGTCTTTAAAACGCCATTTTTTTGGAAAAAATTTGAAAAATCACATTTCACTGCATTTAAAAAATACTAAACAGTAAAGTTAGCCCATTTTTTTTGTATATTGTGAAAGATGATGTCACGCCGAGTAAATAGATACCAAACATGTTACGGTTTAAAATTGCGCCCCCCCGTGGGATGGCGACAAACTACGGTCAATAGAGATCTCAATCTGCGACGCTTTAAATTTATTTAACGGTTACCAGTTTAGAGTTAGAGTGTAGCTCTTTTTTTTTAATTATTGCCCACGCTCTGGCGATCGCGGCGATACCTCACATGTGTGGTTTGAACAGCGATTTCATTTGCGGCTCGACTTGCGTATACGTTTTTTTTTGTGCGCGAGCTAACGGTGACGGGGACGGCTAAATTTTTTTTTTTTTTTTTTTCCTATTTATTTTTTCTTTTTTTTAAACTTTATTACAGGTTTTTAAAAAAAAAAAAAATCTGATCACTTTTATTGCTGTCACAAGCAATGTAAACATCCCTGGTGACAGCAATATGTCGTGACAGGTACACTTTATGGAGGGATCGAGGGTCTAAAAGACCCTAGACCCCTCCACTACACTTCCCTGTATGCAAAACGCCGAAAACGGCATTTTTGCATACAGCCGTTTTTCAAATCTGCCGCCTTTTGCAGCACAGTAACCCGGACGTGACGTCATGGACGCCGCCTCCGGGTTACGTCATCGGAGACCCGATCGATGCCGTTTCCGGCATTCATCGGGACTCCATCCAGCCGGCGGACGTGCCGGCTGGGTGCTCGGGGCTCCCGGTGGGACGGTAGCCCCGAGCAAAGCCGCGGAAGGCGGCGGGAGGGGGGGGACGTCCCCTCCCGCCCCCCCGGGTAACGATCGAGCGGCTCCCGAGCCGCATCGATCGTTACCGACGGAAAGCCGACCGTCGGCTTCAAACAACGGTACCGGGATGATGCCTCTAGCTAGAGGCATCATCCCGGTATAACCACTCAAAGTCAGCCGACGTAGAGGTTACGTGACTGGTAGTAAAGTGGTTAATGACATACCGGGGGTTTTGTGGGCTCAGTCTGGAACGGCTTGAATGAATCCCGTCCATCACTAGGGAAAATCCCTCCAGAAGTAAAATCAGCAATCCAGTGGTGGTTGAAGCGGGAAAACCTCACTACGGGATGCTTGTGGTTACAGCAAAATCAAGTCATAATCACGATGGATGAAAGCGCAAGAGGATGGGTGGCTCATATGAACAAGCAAATGGTCCAGGGCATCTAGGTCAGTTGATGGACCAGCCACTCATCCAATGCCAAGGAACTGGGTTAGTCGGTGGACCAGCCACTCCTACAATGCCAAGGAACTAAGAGCAGTGGGTGTAAGCAGTGTTGTCCTTCAGTCCAGCCGTAAAGGGAAAACACGTGAAAATATTCTTGGACAACATCACAACGGTCAGCTACATCAACAAACAAGGCGGCACAAGGGCAGCGGGTCTCATGGGCATTGAAGAAGAGGTCTAGAACTGGGCAGAGAAAAATCTAGCATCCTTATCGAGAGTTCACCTAAAGGGAGAACTAAACACCCTAGCAGATTTTCAAACAGATTCCAGCAAGATGGGGGGACCCCCAAAAAGACCGGTTTGCCACAGAAAGGAACAAAAAAATGGACCAATTTTTTTCCTTGAGAGAAACCCACCTAGTTTAGTACTAGACGCCCTATCTCAGCCATGGGGGGCAGGACTTGTGTATGCTTTTCTTGCGTTTGTCCCAATCCTGAAAAAAATCAAGAAGATTTGTTTCTCATCAACAAAAGTCATCTTAATAGCACCCTACTGGCCAAAGAGGGCTTGGTTCACGAGGTTGCTAAAGTTCAGTATAGCAAAGCCATGGAATCTACCCTGCAAACCAGATCTTATCTACCAGGAAGCAGCAAATCTTCTGGTTGTGGACCAGCTTTATCTGAAAGCATGGCTTCTGAAAAAGATTTAGTAGCTCGGAAGGGTCTGTCAGGGAAAGTTAGACACCATACTCACAAGCAGAAAGGCTTCCACCAACTCAATCTACAATAAGGTCTGGAAAAAGTTCTGCGGCTGGCACGTATATAATAACACAGTAGAAGGTCCTATGATTCCGGCAGTGCTAGACTTCCTACAAAAGGGAGCAGACATGAAATAAGCCCTTAGCACACTTAAAGACCAGGTGGCAGCCCTTATTAGCGGAAGAACCTTTAAGCGAGAGATTCTTAAGGGCTATTGGGTGTAAACACACCCCAGTCATCTCCAAATTTCCTTCTTGGAACTTGACCACAGTCCTTAAAAGTTTTTGCAGAGAACCTTTTGAGCCTCTAGAGACCTGTTCTATTAGACTCCTAACTTAAAAACAGTACTCCTGGTGGCATTGGTCTCAGCTAGAAGTCAGTGAAATTAATGCACTCTCTGTCACCGAACCGTTTTGTATTATTCAACCGCACAAAAGACTGGAGATGTACCACTAGTTTGTTTGTTCTCTTATCTGGCCTCTACAAAGGTAGGAGGGCTTCAAAAAATACCATTGGCAGATGGATGAAGACAGCTATCTGTGAGGCATATCAGGCATCTTCTCTGACTCCACCTTCTAGAATCAAACCTTATTCTACCAGAGCAGTAGCTACTACATGGGCAGAAAGGGCCAAAGCATCACCACTCCAGATCTGCAAAACCGCAACATGGACTAGCTTCCAAACTTTTGTGAAGAACTACAGGTTGGACTTACTTTCAAGCAAAGACCAGGCCTTTGGAAGGAAAGTGCTCCAAGCAGTGGTCCCGCCTTAATCAGGTAGTTCTATGTTGTCTCTGTAAGCCGTCCTGGAAAATGACTTGGAAAAACAGATTTATTACCTTTTAACTTACCTTTCAGGAATCTTCCAGGATGGCGCCAATTTCCCCCCTTATTGATCGCTGTGTCTGGGGACATGTGTTGATGGGGGTATAATATTTAATTAAATCTGGTGGTTTACCATTAGAGTAATTTTGTTCATATGTCACAGCTTTCAATTTGTTGTTATTACTGAGGAACTGGAAAAGGTGTTTGGTGTTAGGCACCAACTGTCCTGCACAATGAAAAGTGAAACCAAATTAATCCAAATAATCCACAGTGAATGGAAAATAAAGGAAATGGGAGCCGCAGCGTAAACGTGAGAACACGCAAGGAATAGATGAAGTTATATATTAATATATAATAGCAGCGCTCTCCAATAAATGAATTCTCATGAATGAATAAATGTGAAAAGTTAAGTATATAAACCCTTATTAGTGTTAAACTAATGATAATAATTTAATTATTCACCAAACCCACTTTATTATCATTAGTTTACCACTAATAAGGGTTTATATACTTAACTTTTCACGTTTATTCATTCACGAGAATTCATTTATTGGAGAGTGCGGCTATTATATATTAATATATAACTTCATCTATTACTGAGGAACTGTCAGTAGATTCAATGTATGATTATTGGGATTTTTTTTACCAGAAATATGTAGCAGAATACATTTTGGCCTTAATTGATTAATTGATGAATAAATCTGATTATTCAATTTTTTTCAAAATTATCTGTCTTTTTTTGTTTATAGCGCAAAAAATAAAAAAAGATGTGATCAAATACCATTGTAATATTTGGGATGATAGCTCCAAGGGATCACGTGCACAAGCTGGGTAAACTTAAAGCAAAAGTGGTTTAAAAACCACTAAAAAACAGCATCTCTCCTGAGCTCAAGTGGTGTGCGGAAAGGTAAGTGATCTAGGTGGTTTTTTAGGCACAAATGGAGAGGTCTTGCTGCCCTCCTCAGGACCAAGGGTATCCAAAAAGCACTACAAGAAAACAACAAGAGAAGGGCGCACCGACCTTGTGCATTAGCACTTAAAAAGTTTATTAAAATCTAAGAAGGTAGCGTACAATATACTCACAAACATAGGATATGTACAAGCATGTAGGAAATAGAGACTGCTCGGTTCCAGGACACTACTGCTGGATAGCGTGATGGCGTCCTCACAACCTTGTATGGCTTACGCGTTTTGAGGGAGGACCCTCTTCCTCAGAACCAAAGTTGCCACTGACCCACCATACACTCTATATAACTTCCTGAGAGTGTATGGTGCATCAGTGTCCACTTTAGCTCTGAGGAAGAGGGTCCTCCCTCGAAATGCTTAAGCCATACAAGGTTGCAAGGACGCCATCATGCTATCCAGCAGTAGAGAAGTGTCCTGAAAGCGAGCAGTCCCTATTTCCTACATGCTTGTACATATCCTATGTTTGTGAGTATATTGTACGCTACCTTCTTTTTTAGTTTTGATAAACTTTTTTTAGTGGTAATGCACAAGGTCAGTGCGCCCTTCTCTTGTCGTTTTCTTGTAACTTAACCAATTCCCGAACACCCGCCGCCTTTTTACTGTGGCACGGTGGCTCTAGGTCTATGTCGGTTGCGCGCAGGAAGCTAGGAGGCAAGCGCGCGCCACTGGCGGCGCACTCCTGCCCCATTCGGCAGCGGGGAAGCCGATGCACAGGTAAGGTGGCTCCAATTGCCGCCTTACACCCGCGATCGCTCCCCACTGAGGGAGAAAGACGGTAGGCTGTTGTAAACACAGCCGACCGCTCTTCTCCCTGAAATGATCACAGAGCTCATGTGATCCTTCTATATAGGATCACAGGTCTCTATGGTCATTTCCCAAAGGCACACCCCCCCCCCACAGTTAGAATCACTCCCCTAGGCTCACATTTAACTCATTGATCACCCATAGGGTTAACCCCTTCCCTGCCAGTGTCATTATTACAGTAACAGTGCATATTTCTAGCACTGATTACTGTAGTAATGTCACTGGTACCCCCAAAAGTGTCAAAAATGTCAGTTAGGGGTCCGATTTGTCCGCCGCAATGTCGCAGTCCCGCAAAAAATCGCAGATTACTAGTAAAAAAACAAAACAATAAAAATGACACAAATCTTTCCCGTAGTTAGTAGACGCGATGACTTTTGCGCAAACCAATCAAAATATGCTTATTGTGATTTTTTTTACCAAAAATATGCAGCAGAAAACATTGGCCTAAAATGTTAAAAAATTTAGATTTTTAAATCTTTTTTTTTAAATGTCATATAGCAGAATGTGAAAAATATTGTTTTTTGTTCAAAATTGTCGCTATTTTTTTGTTTATAGGGCAAAAAATAAAAATCGCACAAGTGATCAAAATACCACCAAAAGAAAGCTCTATTTGTGGGAAAAAAGGACATCAATTTTATTTGGGTACAGCGTCGCACGACCGTGCAATTTTCCATTAAAATAACTTTGTGCCGAATCGCAAAATAGGGCCTGGTCATAGGGCAAATCCTTCCGGTCTTAAAGTGGTTAAAAGTCCGCTTAACTTCAGCATAAATGGCAGATATTATACAATACCCACTTCTGGGGGGGGTTTACCCCAGGTAAGCAGTCCCAGGTAGCAGCTTGTCTCCAGCCACCATGCAGCACACAAACACTTGTTACACCAGCTCAGTCTACCAGGTGTGTAACCAGCTCTTACTACCCACCCCCACTGACCACTACTTCCTGTCTTTAAGAGCTGGTCTTAACCCTTGCCTTCCTGTGAACCCCATACTTCCCTTAAAGGGACCACAGCCCAAATATTGGTGCTATGTAACACCCATCATCCCCCCCCCCCTCTGCCTCAACGCGAGGTGTTGGAGGCACCATCAGACACCATACAATGCACTCAGGAGAGCGCATCGGCATTCTGGTGCTGTCTCCCGGGCCGATGCTCTACCACAAAATTGAAATCCTGGAGGGACAGGAACCCCCTCATCACCCTGGCATTGGTCTGCTTGTTTTTTCGCATCCAGGTCAATGGGGCATGGTCGGACACTGCGATTTTAAGCTTCTTAAAAGCTTCCTCGGCCTCAGCATTCCACGTTATGATCACGGACTTCCTACCTTTTGTCAAGTCCGTCAATGGGGCCGCAATAGTAGCGAAGTTGGGGACGAACCTTCGATAGTAGCCGACTATGCCCAGAAAGGCCCTGACCTGTTTTTTTGTTAGGGGGTGGGGCCAGTTCTGGATGGCTTTTACCTTGTTCATCTGAGGCTTTACCAGTCCCCTACCCACAATCAGAGATGTATAGTAACTAAGTAGAACTACTTCACTACTGTACTTAAGTACCGAAAGGCGGTATCTGTACTGGACTGTACTGGAGTAGAATTTTTTTCTCCTACTTCCACTTTTACTTCACTACATTTTTTCGATGATTTCAATACTTCTACTCCGATGGTTTTTTTTTGTGCTGCATAGTTACTCGTTACAATTATAAAAATTTCCACTGCCAGAACAGTAGAGGGCAGGTTTCATGAAGTTCAAAAAAATGTGTATAATGTCAGGTGTAAATCAGCGCATACTAAAATAAATGCTACTGTATGTATAAATAAAATGGTCTACATATCTGCTGTTAAGGGGAAAGAGAACCTCCCCCAAACAAGGAGAGTCACAAGCGTACATAGACATTTTTTCGAAGAGGCTGATTTCGCTTTTTTTCACTGGAAGTTGAGAGCACATGTTTTGCAGTTTTGTTTCACTGGAAGAGTCTATTTGGATATTATTTTGCCCTTACCTTCATCCACCGGGTAAGGGGGAAATCCACAAGGTGGTGGGAGTCTGCACCTATTATTTGGAATAGCACCTGGTTGATTCCTGCACCTTTGAAAATATATTCATCTTGTTTTGTCACATATATATGGTATTATGGCATTATATATATGGACTTTTTTATTAACTTTCATACACTCTTCCTTTATTTCGTTATTGGAATATATTGTTGTATATCACATTGGTTTATATATGATATCATGCAGGGAAGAGAAGGAGGGATGCTTTAAAGGGGGAAGGGAGGGACATACTTTATCTGTTTTTGTTTACAAAAAGTTACAGCCAAAGGAATTGTGATTGTCCTTTAGGTTAATCATTTGAAATAATAAAAAACAATATGATGTTCAAAATTTTGACTTCTTTCTTTAAAAACTACATAACACAGTACTTGTACTTTTACTTTCAGTACTTGAGTAGCATTTAAAAAAAAAAAAAAACTACTGGTACTTTTTAAAAAAACTACTTGCAATACTTAAGTACAAAAAATGTTGAATACTTTAGTACTTCTACTCAAGTCACTTTTTGATAGAGCACTTCCACTTCTACTCAAGTCACTTTTTGATCGAGCACTTGTACTTTTACTCAAGTATGGGTTTCGAGTACTTTATACAAGTGTGCCCACAATGTACCCTAGGTACTTCGCTTCCTCCCAAAAGTCCTATACTTTATAGCTCCAGTCCCAGAAGCCGACTATTCAGTGGAAACGTGTCGGAGGGAGCAAGCCGCGCTGCTATTGGTCCCGGATCGCACTGCAAGCGACCGCGACTTTTTGTGCATATCGCTGAAATCATTCAGGATGCTTGTAAGTGTTTTCTTGTAATTTTAATAATAAAAATCATGGGTAATGCACCATCAGTCCCTTCATCTTTTCTATTGTGGTTCTCCTGCTGACACCTCTACCCGTGGAAGTCCATAGAGATCTTGGGAAGCTGCATCCGTCCATCCATCCCTCTGGATTTTTCATCTAGTGTGGCCGTTTGTTTGTATTTCCTGGTTCCACAGCATATGCTTCGTTTTCTCTCCTATGTGGTAAGGGTCCATTCATATCACTGGGTGTTACTTCCATTCACAGTTGTTGCACTATATCATGCTTTATTGGATTTTTGTTTGGTAAGAGGTTAATTCACCTATCACTTTACAAGAGTTCATTCAGCACGTATTTGTTTGGGAACACCTTTTTCCAGATGGAATAGACTCCTCTTCAATCAATTTAGTTATTTATGGACAATTTTGTTTGTTTGATTCATTTAGTAATTAGCGCACTATGGTAATTTTCAGTTACATATCTTCACATCATTTATCTATTTTTCACAGTGCTGCTTTTACACGTTTGTATTGGTTCGCGCACCTTTTTTTCACTTTCAACGTGGTAATATACCAGGCGGGACCCAACCTCTCATTCAATTTGTCTACCTGGGGCATCGGATATGCATCAAATTTTGAGACTTCATTAAGTTTTCTGAAATCATTGCAAAATCGCAGAGTTCCATTGGGTTTTGGTACTAAAACGATAGTACTTGACCATTCACTCTGCGATTCCTCAATGACGTCAAGTTCCAACATTCTTTTTACCTCTTCAGACACTGCTTTCCTATATGCTTCTGGGATGCGATAGGGCTTTAAGCGGATTTTTACATTGGGCTCTGTAACAATGTCATGCTCAATTATGTTGGTTAGACCCGGCAATGCTGACAACTTTTCTTTGTTTCTCTGCAGAAATTCTTTTGCTTGTTGGCTTTGGGACTTGGTCAGGGTAGCAGCAACATGCACTAGCTCATCTCCTGCAAGGTCCTCTACAGTGACCCCTACAACAGCAGATACCTGAGCTCGGTCTCTCCAGGGTTTTAGCAAATTCACATGCTAAATTTGGTAGGGTTTCCTCTTCCCAGGTTGATATACCCTGTAATTCACATTATCAACTTTTCTTTTTCCAACACCTCAAATGGACCCTGCCACCTGGCCAAGATTTTGTTTTCTACCATGGGTATTAAAATAACTACCCGGTCACCTACCTGGAACTGTCTTATCCTAGCGGACCGGTTATATACCCACTTCTGGGCATACTGTGCCTATTGGAGGTGCTACCTTACTAACGGCATCACTTTCACCACCCTCTCTCTCATTTGGGAAATATGCTCCACCACAGTTTTGTGTGGTGAGGACTCACTTTCCCATGTTTCCTTCACCAGATCCAGCAATCCGCAGGGTCTTTGTCCATACATTAGTTCAAATGGTGAAAAACCTGTGGAGGCCTGCGAAACCTTCCGGATAGCAAATAACAATGCTGGGATCAACATGTCGCAATCTTTGCCATCCCTCTGGACCAGTGGCGGCCGGTGCGTTGGGGGCGCCCCCATCCATGCGTCCGGCCCCCTAATCTGCATTCGGGGTGCCGGACGCATGGACGCATGGAGTTCAATGTTTTTTTTTCTTCTGAAGCACGCGATTAGAGCCAAAGGCTCTAATAGGCTTCAGAAAAGGGTGGACCTGAGACGCAGAGCAGTGCGCCCCGGGCCCACCCATTGTGTGACAATAGCGAATGAATATTCACTATTGACACACGGATCTTCCTCCTGGCCAATCAGGAAGCGGGTCTGCGACCCGTTTCCTGATTGGCCGAAAGGCGAAGTTCTGCGATTGGCCAAGGAGGAGGAGGACTTGGGAGACGCAGAGGACTGAGGAGAAGCCGTCGCTGCATCACTGACTGACTGATCTCTCTGTACGCTGTGCTAACTCTGCATGGAAAGGGGGCACACTGTGGTCACTCTGCATTGAAAGGGGGCACGCTGTGCTAACTCTGCATTGAAAGGAGGCACGCTGTGCTAACTCTGCATTGAAAGGGGACACGCTGTGCTAACTCTGCATTGAAAGGGGGCATGCTGTGCTAACTCTGCATTGAAAGGGGGCACGCTGTGGTAAATGCATTCAATGAGGGCAGGCTGTGCTAACTCTGCATTGAATGGGGGCACGCTGTGCTAACTCTGCATTGAATGGGGGCACGCTATGCTAACTCTGCATTGAATGGGGGCACGCTGTGCTAACTCTGCATTGAATGGGGGCACGCTGTGGTCACTCTGCCTTTATGGGGGCATGCTGTGGTAACTCTGCATTTGATGGGGGCGCGCTGTGGTAACTCTGCATTGAATTGGGGCACGCTGTGGTAACTCTGCATGGAATGGGGGCACATTGTGGTAACTCTGCATTGATGGGGGCATACTGTGGTAACTCTGCAATGAATGGGGGCACACTATACTTTGATTACTGAAGGCCCCTTTCACACTTTTGTGACCTCAAAGTCATGACATTTTTTGCCGCAAAGCAATGCCTATTAGAGTTTTCTGTTTGCACCCCCCAAAAATTTTGAACACCAGCCGCCACTGCTCTGGATCACTCTTTTAAACATTGACTTTAAGGGCTTATTAAACCTCTCAACAAGGCCATCTGTCTGCGGGTGATAGACGGACGTTTGCAACTGCTTGATCTGAAAGAGTTTGCAGAGGTCTGCTGTCACCTTTGACATAAATGGGGTGCCCTGATCAGGATCTCTTTGGGCAGTCCAGTGCGTGAAAACATATGAAAAAACTCTTGGGCAATGGCCTTAGAGGTAGTTTTCCATAATGGGACTGCCTCCGAATACCTGGTTGCATAGTCTAATACTACTAATACATATTGGTGTCCCCTCGCAGATTTTACTAAAGGCCTCACCAGGTCCATAGCAATCCGCTCAAACGGCAACATGATTATAGGCAAGGGAACTAAGGTGTTCCTATAGCGTGACACTGGGACTGCTAACTGATAAGTGGGGCAGGAAGCACCTTTTTACCTCCACCTTCACGCCTGGCCAGTAAAACAGGTCAGTTATTCTGGCCTCTGTTTTCTCCGCCCCCAGGTGTCCGCCTAATGCGTCATTGTGGGCCAAATCGAGGAGCCTTCGCCGATACGACTGGGGAACCAGAAACTGTTCGATAATTTCCCCTCGGCTTTCAGTCACTCGATAGAGCAAATCCCCAGTTAACGCAAAATGCGGAAACCTTTGTTCTGCCCCCGGAATTTGTAGGACTCCATTCACCACTGAAATCTGTTCTCGGGCATTGACTGAAAAGGGATCCTGTAATTGGGCGGAGCTAAATGCCCCCTTCGATACGTCCAGGTCTGGGTACACTGGTCTGGGGGAAACCTCCCCTTCTCCCTTCCAAAGAGAAAAAGTGACCGCACTCAGAGATGAATGAACTTGAAGTGTTTATTCCCATTCATAAAAGACAACGGTGCATCGAACAGACATGGACACGGTTGACATGTTTTGTGTCCAAGTCTGTTCGATGCACCGTTGTCTTTTATTAATGGGAATAAACACTTCAAGTTCATTCATCTCTGAGTGCGGTCACTTTTTCTCTTTGGAAGTTTGATCACTGGACGGCGGATCCGACCAGCACCTGGATATCTGTTCCTCACCTGAGCGGCTTTCCCTGTATTGCTTGAATGATCCCCTTCACCCTTCCCAAGGGGAATCTGCAGTGGGGAGAGTTCCTCCTCATCCTCCCCCAACATGACCTGTAACAGAGAGTCCCCCCCCCCCCTCAGGGATCAACTCGGTCTTGAGACCTGAAGCATGAACATCATCAATGACATCAACATTTTCTGGCATAACACTACCACCCCTAGGTATTTCAATGCTAACGGGGTGTGTTGTGGGCGGTTCTGGACCAGACCCCTGAGACTTTGGCCCTTCGGGCCCCACTGTCTCTAGTTCTCTTGGCCATCCAGGGAGTCCACTCTGCACCTGGTTCCATAGTTCAAGGAATAGTGGACATTCCCGCCCCACTATAATATTGTGGATTAAGCTGTTTACCACCCCTACTTCCTGTTTCATAAGAAACAGTCACAGGAACCAAGGGGTACTCCCTGATATCCCCATGGATACATACTAGTCGAAGAGTCTTACTCACAGGGCCGAGTCTCCCGATTACTCTGATATGGACCAGTGTCACCATACTCCCAGAGTCCAGTAAAACCTTGGCAGGAAGGTGGTTTACCAAAATCTCGCATTCAAACTGTTCTACTGTCAGATCGAGATGGATGGTACATGCTAGTTGGGTTTAGAAGGAGACTCTCCTGCCCACCCCACATTCCATGGGCTCCTCTTGAAGTGGGCACTGTGCCGGATATGCCGCCAGGATCGACAACGCCAACACTGAATGTCTCCCATTCGGTTGCCAGGGGCTGACCTCCGTGGATTTGGCGAAACTGAGAGAGGGATGCAGGTTCCAGGGTCTGGTAGGGATCTCCTCCTTGATGCTGTAGCAGGCTGTACTGCCCTTGATGTGGGTTCCCGATGCTTGGCAGGTCCGAGCAGATCCTCCACCACGGTATACCTTTCAACCAATTCCACCAACCGGTCCACCATTGCAGGGTCTACATGGCTTACCCAGTGTTGAAGGTTGTCTGGCAGGGACCGCAGGTACCTGTCCATCTCCTCCTGTTCCAGCATTTGTGGGCCAGACAACTTTTCTGGCTGCAGCCATTTTTTTGGCTAGCTGCACCAGTTCATGCATCTGAGACCTCGGTGGGTGGTCAGCTTGGTACCTCCAGCAGTGCACCCTTTGGGCCCTAATGGCTGTAGTCACCCCGCAGGTGGGCCAGGATCTCAGCCACACATGTGGTATCACCATACTCAGAAGGAGTAGCAGAATGAATTTTGGGGTGTCATTTTTGCTGTGTACATGCTATGTGTTAGAAATAGCTTATAAATTGACAACGTTTTGGGAAAAAAAAGAAAAAAAAATTTTTTCTTCATTTTCCCAAGAATTGTGGGAAAAAATTATAACTTCAAAAAACTCACCATGCCTCTTACTAAATACCTTGGACTGTCTACTTTACAAAAAGGGGTCATTTGGGGGGTATTTGTACTGTCCTGACATTTCAGGGCCTCAAGAAAGGAGATAGGCCATCAGTACATCTGGTGTGATCAATTTTCAGTAATTGGTACCATAGCTTCTAGACTCAATAACTTTCACACAGACTAAATAATATACACTAATTTGGGTTAATTTTACCAGAGATATGTAGCAGTATAAATTTTGGCCCAAATGTATGAAGAAAAATTTATTTTTTGCAAAATGTTATAATAGAAACTAAAAAAAAGTGTTTTTTTTTGCCAAAGTTTTGCTATTTTTTTGCTTATATCACGAAAAAAACCCCCAGTTGTGATCAAATACCACCAAAAGAAAGCTCTATTTGTGTAAAAAAAATGATAAAAATTTTGTTTGGTTACAGTGTAGCATGACTGAGCAATTGTCATTCAAAGTGTATGAGCGCTGAAAGCTGAAAATTGGTCTGGGTAGGAAGGGGGTCTAACTGCTCTGTATGGAAGCGGTTAAACCTTGCCTTCCTGTGAACCCCATACTTCCCTTAAAGGGACCACAGCACAAATATTGGTGCTATGTAACACCTGTCCAGGACCCAACCTTGGTGACCTCCACACCACCAAAAGAAAGCTCTATTTGTGGGGAAAAAACAACATCATTTTTATTTGGGTACAGCGTCACACGACCGCACAATTTTAGTTAAAGTAATGCAGTGCCGTATAGCAAAAAATTGCCTGGTCAGAAAGTGGGGTAAATCTTCCGGAGGTCAATTGGTTATTAAAATATCAAAACAGAGTGCACAGAAATATAACTCCACATTCCCTGAACCCCTTTCCATCCCCATAACCCTAAATTTTCCGCAAATATTTAAAATATAGATTTCAGGTATGTGTTTGGTAGAAATTGGCTAGTGTCAGGACAATACATCAGCACTTAAATAGAAAGCAAACAGAGACAAGATGGGTTTTATCTTGTAATTAAAATTGGAGTGTATAATCGGAGAGAAAAAAAGTAATAAATATTGATCAGTGTCTGGAAGCATTTTGGTTAGGCTGTAAAATAAGGGGAAGATACAAGGAAGGTTCTATCTTAAAAAAAAAAATAAAAAATTGAGTTTATTATTTGATAGAAAATAGCCAGAATTATTGTACAGTGGTTGGACAGTGCAGCTTCTGCTGAACAATTAATTCTAAAACAAAAAAACAGGTACAATATGTATCACATTGTGAATGCACTTTGTACCTTCCTTTTTACCTGTTAATATTTATTAATATAAATACTTGTGTATATTCATCAGAGGTAATATACAATTTTAAAAAGTTATTCAGTCCTACATAAAGGCATTGAAGATTATCTTAGTATTACTAATTGCCTATTACTGAACAATAGGAGTACTCACAATGAAGAGATCTTCCACAAGATGTAGAATCTACTTCCAGCAGCATCATGAAATGTACCCTAAAAAAATCAATTATGGAAAGGTTGAAAAGAACAGGCTAGATCAGGCCATAATTCATTAGCTGGAGTCTTCAGCTGCAGGTTGAATAATGACTGTGTGCACAGGTGCAGGTGCTCTGCTATACAGCTGTATGGGCATAAATTTTGGTTTTACAAGGTCACTCGACACTGTACACATGGTTGTAAAATGTGGAGGAGTGGATACAATAGATAAGAGCAACACTGTTGTAGCAGACACATATCTTGTGACATAGCAAGCAGAACAGAAAATCAGAGTTAAGCCGACTATACGTGGTTTGATATTCAGTCGGTTCAGCAGGGACCGGCTGAGATCCACTCCATCTATGGCTGCCTGATTGTACTCAAGTTGATCCATTAATTGTATTTGGTACAATCAGTCTGTCTGATTTATCACATTTAATTACTGCAAGCGGCTATAGCTGCAAGCAGTAATCATTGTGTTCTGCTGGCCAGGAAGGCTCAACACCCCCCACTGCAGGAGGCATTTCCCCATCAACACTGATGGTGTTGATGAGAGAGTTAAACTATTTTCTTTTTACCACCCATGGTGGAAGGAAAAAAAAAATCAAATCATCTATGACTTGCTTTAGTGGTTCTGTTAACTCTTACCCAGGCCAGCTTTTTTCCCAAATCATGAAAATATAAACAAAATCAAAATATAATCCTAACCTGCCTAGCTCTAGTTTAACATGTGGATCACTCCTAACTCATTAGGTGCCTGCCTATACACTAGTAGATTTTTTGTTCAAAAATTTTCAGTTTAGGAATGTTTGTTCCATTTTGGTAATGCACTCGCATGGGTGCTCCTATAGCACACAGCTTTCTATGGAGGCACATGCAGAGGAGAAGGAGCAGAGAGCATCAGCGGAGGACTCCAGAAGAGAAAGTAAGGGGCCGCTCTGTGAAACACCATTGCACAGAGACGTATAAGTATAAACATCTTTTTTTATTTTACCACCAATACCTGCCTCTCTCTTCTGGATCATTACTGTGGTGCCCCTACACCAAAAACAACCCCCACTGCGGTTGCGGCTCCCACATTTTAATAGTTATCTGGCGGCTACTTCCTAGTTGGCATAGTGACACCAGTGCTCCAGAAGCCCCAGCACTTATGCAAAGCCAAGCATGGTGGTGGGAGTTTCATGGTCTGTGGCTGCATGAGTGCTGCCGGCACTGGGGAGCTACAGTTCATTAATGGAACCATGAATGCCAACATGTACTGTGACATACTGAAACAGAGCATGATCCCCTCCCTTCGGAGACTGGGCCGCAGGGCAGTATTCCAACATGATAACGACAGCAAACACACCTCCAATATGACCACTGCCTTGCTAATGAAGCTGAGGGTAAAGGTGATGCATTGGCCAAGCGTATCTCCAGACCTAAACCCTATTGGGCATCTGTGGCGCATCCTCAAAGAGGATGTGGAGGAGCGCAAGGTCTCTAACATCCACCAGCTCTGTGGTGTTATCATGGAGGAGTGGAAGAGGACTCCAGTGGCAACTTGTGAAGCTCTGGTGAAGTCCATGCCCAAGAGGGTTAAGGCAGTGCTGAAAAATAATGGTTGCCACGCAAAATATTGACACTTTGGGCCCAATTTGGACATTTTCACTTAGGGGTGTACTCCCTTGTTGCCAGCGGTTTAGACAATAATGGCTGTGTGTTGAGTTATTTTGAGGGGACAGAAAATTTACACTGTTATACAAGCTGTACACTCACTACTTTACATTGTAGCAAAGTTGCCACATGAAAAGATATAATAAAATATTTACAAAAATGTGAGGTGTGTATTCACTTTTGTGAGATACTGTATCTATGTTTTTATTTATCATGTATGTATGTATGTATGTATCTATATATCTGTTGAAATCACTTTTGCAAGCTATGTGATGATACTGTATCAAAATAATATTAATAGCCAAACATATTTGAATGTCCAGAATTGCACAGCTCTTGTAGATTACTTCTTGAAACCAATGATCCAAATGGACAAACTTCAGGATTATAGCAACACAATTGTCCTTTGCCTCTATTTATTTCATTAAAGCTAATTGTGTTGGTATCAGCAGTGTTATTAAAGGCTTCCTTGCGTCTATTTTAGTGGATGTAATTGATGTTAGGACTGTGTCCTTGCTCCTCTGCGATACAATTAGCTCTCATTAGTTGCTATTACTTGTGTGTCTGTGTGATTACACTAGTATCTGGGAAAGTAAGTGATATCAAGATGTATAATGCAATCAAGTTGCAGGCAGACAGATATTGCTTGCTTGTTGGAATAATGCTATTGTAATAATGCTGAGATGTAATGAGTGCTGTTTATTTTAGCTGTTTAAGAAGAAAACGCCATTCTCTCATTTGTATAGTAATGACATGATGACATAATTCACCTTCTTCAGCCGTGAAGACCTCTGAAAAATATAAAATAGAACATGTGGTGGCCGAGACCCAGGAGTGCTATGTTTTTACGAAATATGTTTTAATACTAAATTCAGTGTCCCGCAGTGCTGGTAAGGTGAAAGCAATGGCTTAGGCAGCCTACAGATGATTACATTTTCTTTCCCTCCACTATGGGTGAAAGGAAAGAAAAACGCTTGATTCCCCCATCAACACAGCCTCCCGGCCCGCAGAATACAATGATTACTGCTATCAGCTATAGTCACCGGCAGTAATAACATGCAAAAAATCCCACATGCTAGTTGTACTCAAGTCGATTGATTTATCTACTTGAGTCCAATTAACCTGCCCATAGATGGATCGAATCTTAGCTTGTCCCTGCTGAACCTGCCAAATTTTGATCCATGTATGGCCGGCTTTACTGTCAGTCCATCATTTCATACGGAAGATGTTCATTTTCAACTTCCAAAGGCAAGAATTAAAGCTAATCTCCATGCAGATAAAAAAAACACAAGCTCTGTATTTATTTATACACACACATACACACACACGTATACACTAAACACACACCTTTGGCTAGGGTCAGTGTCACTACTGGTAGCATGAGGCGATACCTGGACCCTATAGAGGTTGCATAGGCAGTCCAACTCCTTCAGGATGGTCTCAAGACCATGGACGAGATTCCAGGAGATAAGCAGTTACTCTAGGAAAGCTGGACGGGAGGTGTAGAAGATCCTTAGCCCATCAGCAGGACAGGTATCTGTTCCTTTGTGTAAGGAGCAACAGGATGAGCACTGCCAGAGCCCTACAAAATGACCTCTAGCATGCCACTGGTGTAAATGTCTCTGACCAAACAATCAGAAACAGACTTCATGAGGGGGGCCTTAGGGCCCGAAATCATCTAGTGAGCCCTGTGCTCACTGCCCGGCACTGTGAAGATCGATTGGTATTTGCCATTGAACACCAGAATTGGCAGGTCCGCCACTGGTGCCCTGTGCTTTTCACAGATGAGAGCAGGTTCACCCTGAGCACATGTGACAGATGTGAAAGAGTCTGGAGAAGCTGTAAAGAACATTCTGCTGCCTGTAATATCATCTGAACCACCACCAAACTGGTCATGCTAGTGATGGTCTGGGGAGGCATATCCATGGAGGGACGCACAGACCTCTACAGGCTAGACAATGGCACCCTGAAAGCCATTAGGCATCAGAATGAAATCCTTGGACCCATTGTCAAACCCTACACTGGTGCAGTGGGTCCTGGGTTCCTCCTGGTGCACGACAAAGCCTGGCCTCATGTGACGAGAGAGTGCAGCCAGTTCCTGGAGGATGAAGGAATTGATAGCATTGAATGGCCCCCACACTCACCTGACCTAAATCCAATAGAAAACCTCTGGGACATTATATTTTGGTCCATTTGACGCCACCAGGTTGAAGGAGCATAGTGATGCCCTGGTCCAGATCTGGGAGGAAATACCCAAGGACACCATCCGTCCTCTCATTTGGAGCATGCCCCGATGTTGTCAGGCATGCATACAAGCAAGTGGAGGCCAAACAAACTACTCAGTACCAATACAGCATGGCACACAGAATAAGAATAGGCAAAAATATAATGTTGGATATTTATACTGATATTGACTGGGTAATGTGTTATAAATGAAAGGATGCCACATCGTTGGATGGAAATGAAAATTATCAACCTACAGAGGGCTGAAATCAAAGACACCCCGAAACTCAAAGTAAAAAAATGATGCAGCAGGCTAGTCCATTTTGCTGAAATTTCATAGCAGCAACTCAAAATTATACTCAGTAGTTTAATTGACCCCTACATGCTTGTATGCATGGCTGACAATGTTGGGGCATGCTTGTAATGAGACAATGGATGGTATCCTGGGGTATTTCCTCCCAGTCCCACAATGTGAGTAAACGGCCCTGGGATCAATGGTAAGGGTCCCGGTCGGGGCCAAGGGTGCCCTGCATGTTCTCTTGCACTGGGGCCCTGAAGGTTCTAGTTATGCCTCTGGATTGAATGTGTGTCTGGACAAGTGATGAGGCCTTTTTTCCCCACTGTTTATTGAAATTCACCAGCTTTAGCCTCTCTAACCATTGTAATATGGATATATATTAGAAAACAAGCAAACCTCAAATGTTCCTTCTTTCTTCTGGCAATTAAACATGTAAACTTGTATTCTGGAATCATGCACTTGAAGTTATACAGATCAGTGGGGCCTCTTATCCCTTTAATGTAATTAAGGTTGTTGTGTTTTCTGTGAAAAATACCAACCATATGATATTTTATTTCTATTAATAACATGGACATTAAATTGTCTGATTGCCGATTTGGTATATAATCACTATACCCAAGTTAGGCTGATTTTCCATCTTGCTCTCTAGACTTTTAGAGAACATGCACTCACAATGGCACCTAAAAGGCACACACTGTACAGTGGAATGGTCCAGTGGCCTTCCCTTTATGGTGAGAAATTGAACAGCTTTGGTTAACACCATGGACCACACTACTTAATTTCTACCTCACTGGTTTATCCTGTTCACAAACTTTGCCTCTTTATGTTAACAGCAGCTAGATGGATTAGTGCTAAACAGTGGTGTAAACCATATTTGCCTAGTGCAGTCGTCAACACCAAGCTGTCTGAAATTTACATCAATTAATGACTCTATCTTGGAGTTAGAAAAAAAAAAAAGACTGATGAATCTTCCATGTTTTTTAATTGGGCCAGTGTTACATTGTGATGTATGCATGATAAAGTGCTCCTTCCCTTTTCTATGGGGGGAAAAAAAATAGAACACTTGATTTATCATAAAGATTTACCGAAATTGTGAAAAATATCAATGTATGCTAAAATGGCACAGTGACTAAGTGGTTAGCATTTGTGCCTGGCAGCACTAAGATCGTTGGTTCAAATCCCAACCACTGCAATACCTGCATGGTGTTTGCATTACCTCCCTGTGCCTGAGTGGGATTCCTATACGTACTTTTGTTTCCTCCCTCATTAAAAAGACATGCTAGTAGGTAAATTGGCCCTAGTATGTGTATGTATGCATGTGAGTTAGGGACTAGGGTTGAGCGAACCTGGACTGTATTGTTCAGGATCGTACCGGACTTTTGGGTATTCGGTACCCGGACACGGACCCGAACATTTCACTGTATGTTCGGGTACTGTTCGTTGTTCGGTAATGTTATTTGATGTTTTGGTGCCGTTTTAATTGCGCAGTTTCAACAGGTGCAAGGCAGCCAATCAGCAAGCCTACTAATGGCATGGCTTTGATTGGCCATTGCAGCATGTGACCCAGAGTCTATATAAGCTGCAGTCACATAGCGCCACGCGTCACTCTGCTCAAACTATACTAGGGAGAGGTTCCTGATGCTGCTGAGGGAGAGATAGGGAGATTATTGTAGGGTCAGGCTGGAGATTGCTTTGAGGGAAAGAATAGGAAGAATCTTCTTTAATCAGACAGCGATCTACATTGATTGGATTGTGTAGGGGTGCAGTGCAGGATCTTTATGCCCTGACCTGAGCCCAGTGAGGAGGAGAAAGGATAAAAAAAAAACTTTTATCAGTCTGTTAGGTGGGCGGCGTGCGGTGCTGCACATTTAATGCAAGCTCAGTGCATATGTGTCTGCTTAATCTGCATTTAATAAAGAGAAAAACTTTTTTCCTTCATATTTTACTTTGACATACAGTGTTTAGACAGACACTGCTTCTCTAACCTGCTCTTCAAAAAGCACCAATGTAAGCGAAAAATAATTATTTTTCAGTATTTAGGGAAAAAAAAATATTTTTCAGTTTTTCATTCAAATGGGTTTTTTTTTTTATTCAATAGCGGAATCGAACAACAACAGTATCCAACCTGTTAGGCGTGCGGTGTGTAGCGGCCATTTCATGCAAGCTGAGTGCAAATGGGTCTGCTTAATCTGTATTTAAAAAAGAAAAAAACTTTTTTCTTCATATTTTACTGTGACTTACAGCGTTTAGACACTGCATTTCAAATCTGCTATTCAACAAGCACCAATTAAGGGGACAGCAGGGTGGCACCCAGATAACTGATAACAACAGATACTACACTTGATCTTAGCCAAAAGGTTGAGAAGCAATGCTGGTGGCATTCCCACCTGACAGCAGGGGCACAGTGGAACCACCAGGCGAAGGCAGAGGAGGAGGTCGCCAACGCAGCCAGGGCACCGCTAGCATCTCATAAGGCAGGGTTAGCACGTATGAAATGTGGAAAAGCTTTGTCGGCACGCCACAACAACCAGGACTACCAGCTGTTTTTTTTTTTTTTAAGCCCGTGGTGTGTGAACACACTCAGGCTATCACCCGTTGAGTGCATAAAAAAGTGCACACCAAAAAAGTGAAACACAAAAAGTGCACAGGGTGTACACATGGTCCTTGACCCTGATCCCCCGGGGCGCAAGGCTCCTGACAGGGACTGGGGTACTTACACTGGCTAACCTGGCTGAAACAGACCACCCCAAGTACTAGGTGGGGCTCTCGAAGAGAGACCCCATGAGAGAGGGCAAACCAAGCCAGAAGGCCATATCCACCCCCTCCCAAGACTTTAAGGGACAGGCCCAAGGACCTACACCCTACTAATCACGCTGTGCAAAATAAAGTGTACCGCCACAATAAAAAACACAAAACGTGAGACACACAAGACATAAAAGTGGTGAAAGGGATAGTGGAGAAGTGCAAGGTTAGTGCCACGTTGCAATACTATGGCAGGCCCTTCGGCCAGGAATAAAAAATGTCTCTGGTCCTGACTCCTGACCAAAAGGCCCGGCCCTAGAGGCAGGTGTGAAAAACGTGTGTAGGAAGTGCAGTGTCCTTGGTGCCATACTCATAGTGTTGCCATCCACCGTGAATTATGGCACCCCTGGACTGCCACTCCAGGGGCACATACACCACAGGCTTTTCTGAATCCTGGTCCCTGGCAAGACCAGTGCAGCCCCGTCCCTACCAGAAGGCCTCATAACTTAGACAGCTTTGGGAGAGCCCAGCCCACAACCAGGGACACATACCTTTTCCAAGGCCAGACTCAACCCAGAAGGGGGAAAAAAGCCCCCCGCCGCCATCACCGTTCCTTACCATATACCATATACAGTTCCTTACCATTCCTTACTGTTCCTTATGTACTATACATGTACTGAATGATGGGTCTGCCCCCTTCAACTTCTGGGTCTCCAAATTGGGCACATGGTCTTAGCTTGCCCTTTACGCCTTGGAGGTGCTGGCGTGCCCTGCAGCCAGTGTATTATCTGAACGTGTATTTAGCACGGCTGGGGGCGTTATCACAGACAAGCGCAGCCGCCTGTCCAGAGCCAATGTGGACAAGCTCAAGTTCATCAAAATGAACCAGGCATGGATCCCACAGGACTTGTCCGTACCTTGTGCAAAATAAACATGTATACCGGCCTTACCCAGCCATTGTTGCATTTTTGATCTTTCTCACTCTTTTGGGGTGTACCCTAATTCAAAAAGAAATACAATTAAAAACAAAAACCAGTGTTGGCTACCTCGTCCTCCTTTTTATGTTATTTAAAGTTATTTCCCTATCCAGATTTGTTTGCAGAGCACTTGCCATGCTCTTAAGATGATTTTGCTGCCATTTGCAGCCCTTTAGCTCTTTCCATGTTTGTTTTAGAGCCATTTTAGTGCTCAAAAGTTCGGGTCTCTATTGACTTCAATGGGGTTCGGGATCGGGGTAAAGTTTGGGATAAGTCCGGGTCACGAACCTGGACTTTTTTTTCAAGTTTGGCTGGATCTGCCAAACCTGGATATCCATGTGTTCCCTCAACTCTATTACGGACCTTAGATTTGTAAGCTCCTTGAAGGTAAGGACTGATGTGAATGTACAAAAAATATATGTAAATTGCCAGTGCTATATAAGTATCTATTGTAAATAAAATTGTTCTGTTAATGGCCTTCAATGAAGATGCAGTTGATTCTAAGACTGTCTCCTATTCTGCTTATCAAAGATAGAACAGAATTTGTGTAAAGTACTACCACCAACCAGAAAGATGGAACTGGAAAGCCCATAAAAGGGAGGGATATCTGAAGATGCTCTAGAATTAGGAGGATCCCCACTCCCACTAGGGAGGTTGCAGAAGATTGGAATACATTATTTAAAGTGATTGTACCACTCTCCTAGATAGGTGCTAGAAGAGAGAATATTGTTTTTGGATCTTTTCTGCTTACCAGAGAAATTGGCAGGTACATTTATATTGCTTACTGCCTACCAGAGAGCAGGATCTGCTAGTGTGGTCTGCTTATGGTGCTCAGGTGCAGCTCGGTTTGTCTGAAGTGTTTCTCTTTCAATATCTCTTTTATTGTAATTTTCCAAAAAAAAATAATAATACACATACACAAAAAACAAAACAACAAAATATCAACATAAAATGTTGCAATAAAATTATTGATCATAACATTTTGCCTCAAAAAAAAAAGGGGGGGGGGGAGAGGAAAGGAGGAAAGGACAGGGAAAGAAAAATGGAAACGGGAACCTTCCATCCAACTCAGTTTAACAGTCAAACAATGGGGTTTCCATATATATATATATATATATATATATATATATATATATATATATATACATATATATATGCTCATTATCTTCGATCTATCGTCACTAGACGTCGATCTTATAATAAAGAGAAAGGGTGGATGTAATTCCGCGCTTAGGATGGGTATATATGTAAGGATTAACACCACACCTGGCTGCTGCCCACTTCAAAAAATGCAACCCTATAAGGGGAGCATTCAAAGAAATTGGAAGAAAAAGGGAAGTGATTGGCGCTGCCTGGTGGAGTGCTTAGGGGATAGGATCTTACTATACTGATGGTAAGATGTTATATGGGGATCTATACAAAAACCCCTGGTAAGATCTATGCGTAATTTGTTTAGATAATATGGTGTAGCAAATATCAAACTTATATAAATCAGGGTAGGTTTATGTATAAAAAAGCATCAGATAAAAACTTATTTAAAATATATCAGTAGAAATATACCATAAGTGCAATCGTGCAAAAAGGTGCAGAGGTGAGTGGCAAATGTGAAGTAATAAAAGCAATATTACAATGATGGAGTTCAATAAATAATAACCAATAATAAATTAACATCCATAAAAATGACAATCGGTAAATATAATCATGAGTGTACAAATAAATATAAGTGCGAAAATAAATATATATATATATGACTACCAATAAATAAGTGAGTGCAAAAGTGCAAATTACTCTTAAAAAATGAAAAAATGAAAAAAATGAAAAAATATATATATAAATAGCAGTATCAAAAAGGTGTCCGTATAATTAATCCAATAAATAAGTCCAAACGCATGTGCAGTCTCGGTGACTTTGAATCCAAAAAGAGTCCTAAATAAGTGCAATCCGTATATGGTGATAAAAGGTGCTCCTTTATCTATGCCCAAAGTATGGTGGGTGGGCGGAAAGAAGAAGTGTTCCCCTGAGCCTGGGGTCCTGCGCTTACCAGATTCCCTTACCCCTACAGGGGTAAACAGCGGGTCGATTATTAGGGGATCGCTCCCACACAATGGCAATCAGGATGTTCCCAGATCTCGGTTCCTCTCCTTATTGGTGTATAGATGTCATCTGACGTCATCTGGAGAGGAAGTTGCGGGTCCTATGCCAGACGGGCATACATTTAGTTTTTATTTTTGTTCCAAAATGCTCTAATCGATTTACATTACCAAACTATATGGAATAGCGTCCCTTATTCACCACACTCTCTCCAACATAATGCTGGAGTCAAGGGGTAAAATTTGGAAAGTTTAGTGGGGGTCAAATACCAAAAATTTAAAGTCTTTTGATATAATTCCCAATGATTACGGTAGTACATTTTGAGGAGGCATATGTGGCAGCAAAAGCTTTTAGCCAGTTAGTTTCCGGGAAAGATTTCCCCAGTAATCTTTCCCATTTAAGAACAGTAGTGGCTTTAGAATAGGTGTTATGCTTGTTCAATATATCATAAATAACTGAAATACTGTTGGCAGTAGCCAAGGGTGCTTGATACAACTTGTATATAGAAATTGGTAATTTAACATATGAAGGAAGGCTATTTTTCCGTAGAAAGGAAAATATTTGATAATAGCTCAAAAAAGCTGACGGTGGTATTCTATACTGGTGAACAAAATATTCAAAGGGATGAATCCCAGTTTCATTATACAGATCTTTCAAGCAATTAACCTCCTTTCTCAACCACAATTTTATATCAACATTTTGAATGAAGTACGTGAGAACTGACAGGGGAGTAGGGAATTCACATGTCGTACCATACTCGGGAGACGAACAAAACACCTCTGCCCACGTTGCACAGGCAGTCCGCACTGTAATAGATTGGACATTGGGCACAACAGCTCCAATCATTACAGCTATCATTGTGGTCCTAAGATTTTCTTGATTACAATCATCCTCCTCTAATCCCAGCCACAATTTATGCTGCACAGGTGTCCACCAATATTTCAATTGATCTAATACAGATGCTTTATAATATGCAGAAACCCAAGGAACTCCCATCCCTCCATGCTTCCTATGTCTCCTCATAATGAGGGATGCACATCGGGGTGGTTTTCCTTCCCATATAGTTTGATTGAAGCACTTTTGAACAGAGACACAATATTGGGGTGGTAAGGGAATTGCTAACGTACGAAACAAATAAAGTAGTTTGGGAAGTATAATCATTTTTAACATAGCCACTCTGCCTGCTACAGTCAAATCTTGAACCTTAAGGGCTCTTTCAGACGGCCGCTCCGCTGTTTTTCTCCGCTGACTTTTTTTTTTTTTTTCACGGAGTGGATGACAGTTGTGTCATCCGCTCCGTGTGTCCGCATATCATCCCATCCGTTTGCGGATGATAGGCGGACATAATGTAAGTCTATGGGCTTTGCGGATGTCAGCGGATGAAACCGCTGACATCCGATTTTCCTTCCTTTCCGTTTTTTGAACGGAGGAAAAATAGGGTTCTGTTCCGTTCCAAAAAATGGAACAGAACTGAAAGGAAGAAAATCGGATGTCAGCGGATGGTATTCCGCTGACATCCGCAATGCCATTGACTTACATTATGTCCGCAAATCATCCGCAAAAAAATAGGATGATTTGCGGCCATACGGAGCGGCCGTGTGAAAGAGCCCTAAGTTCTCCAATTTGTCATGACAAAGTGTCCAGAAAGGGTTTATAGTTGTAATCATAAAGTTGGGAAATAGATGAAGTTAAATTAATCCCCAAAAATGGTATATACGAAGACCATATAAAGGAAAATTTTCCGGTTATATATTTCTGTACTGACGTGGGAACATTAACACCTATAATCTGTGATTTTGTAATATTTAATTTGTAATATGATACTGCACTAAATTCTTTTTTTTTTTTTTCCATAATTGCACTAAATTCATTTATCATTTTCTCTACTTCTATTAAAGATGACGCTAGATTTGTAATGATTAACATGACATCATCAGCAAATAAGCTAATCTTATGTTCAACTTCAGCAACTTTCCAACCTGTTATCTTCGCGTTGCTCCTAATACTCTGAGCAAAAGGCTCCATAAGCAACGCAAAGACAACTGGTGAGAGGGGACATCCCTGCCTAGTCCCATTATTTATCCCATCCGATTTAGATAATATTCCCGATATAAGTACGTTTGCTGTTGGTCTAGAATAAAGAGCCATTATATTTTTTTCTAACCAACCCACAATCCCAAATTTATGCAGCACTGACTCCAAATACCCCCAATGGATCCTGTCAAACGCCTTTTCCGCATCCAAAGAAAGTAGCAGGGAAGGCGTCCGACAGGATCCCATCCCTGTCAGCAGATTCAAAAGTCTTCTCGTGCCATCAGGAGCCTGCCATCCTGGCACAAATCCTACCTGGTCTGCATGTACCAACTGGGGTAAAAACTTCTGCAGTCTACTTGCCAAAAGCTTGGCAAAGATTTTAATATCTGCATTTAATAAGGCAATTGGCCTATAAGATGAAGGGTCCTCAGTATCCTTTTTTTGCTTGGGGATTGTGACAATTAATCCCTTCAACATTTCCGATGGAAATGTACCAGTGGAGGTTAGTAATTCAAATACTGATTTTAAGTGGGGAGCTACTTCTGTATATAAACTTTTATAGAATTCATTGGGAAACCCGTCCTCCCCCGGTGATTTCTGATTGGGGAGCTTGATGATGACTGAGCTAATTTCCTGAGTTGAAAATGGTTGAGATATTGAGCTCAATTGATCCTCTGTAAGTTTAGGTAACAAAATCTGTGCCAAATAGTTTGAGATAATCTCTGTGGTAGGTTGGGGGATATTTGTATCCTTTTGAAGATCATATAATGACTGATAATAATCTGCAAAGGCGTTGGCAATATCTCTAGGATTTGTTAACCTCCTGTGTGAATGAGGGTGTAGAAGTGCTTCTATTTTGTTACTAAATTGTTTAGATTTCACTTTTTTAGCTAACCAACATCCCACCCTGTTACCCAGGCCATATTCTTTAGCTTTAAGGACCTTCAGGTGATATTCCTGTTTATTTAACAAAAGTAACCTTAGTACTTGTCTAATTTTCATTATAGTCTGTGTACATTGTGAAGTAGGAGTTTCTTTATTTGTTTTTTCCCCCAAAGCTATGCTATCAAGAATATCTCCTATCTTTTTTTCCCTCTGGCGGTTAATATATGATGACATTTTAATCAAAATGCCCCTCATGTATGCTTTGTACGCATTCCATAATACAAATTTGTTAACTTCTGAATTGTCATTATATTTAAAATATTCCCTATGTTCATGAGTCATTCTTTGGCACAGATCGATATTCTGAAGTAATGATGTATTTAATCTCCATCGCAGAGACGGAGTTTTAGACAATTTGTCATCCACCGTCAAAATAATCAGTGCATGGTCAGACCATCCAGCCGTACCAATTTCAGCTCTTTAAATATTTTGTAGCATCCTCTTGTCTGTAAGGAAAAAGTCTATTTGAGAGTAAACAGAATGAACAGGAGGAAGAAAATTATAATCTCTTTCAGCTCCATGTATAGAGCGCCAAATATCAAATATTTTGCCATTAGAGGGAGTATAGATTGCGTTGTTCTTCTAGTGGGGTTTGAAGTATCTAAATTTGTGTCTAAGATTGTATTAGAGTCCCCTTCGATCATCAAAGCCCCTTTCCTCACCTCCATGGTTTTACTTAATAGAGGTGATAAGAATCTACGTTGGCCTGTATTTGGAGCATAGAGATTTAACAATTTAAAAATTGAGTTATTGAGTTTGCATATTAATATTATATATCGTCCCAAGGGATCTTGTGTAGTGCAGATATGTTCAAATTTAACTGAATCCCGAATCGCAATCAGGACTCCACACGTCTTTTTCGGACCATTAGCCATAAATATGTGTGGAAAATGTTCAAACTGAAAGAGTGGACACTTAGAGGCAGCAAAATGTGTCTCATGGGCAAAAATTACATCAGCTTTGTGCGATTTAGCTTCCTTCAATAGCGCCGCTCTTTTATAGGGGCTATTAAGGCCTTTAGTGTTTATAGAAACAATAGTCAATGGCATTAGATATATAAACCATTTACTCTTTTGCCGCTAAGATCCCTTTCTTTCAACTTTTTTTGTACCCAAATTTGCTTTATACAGCTACCTGTATTCTTATCAAACCATTTCTCCAAGTATACCCCTAGGATCCCTATAATTTGTCTTTCTGGAAGGAAGGGAAGGATAATAGGATAAGGAAGGGGAAGAGGGAAAAAAGAAAACAAAACCTAAAAAAAGGAAAAAAACAGACTATACACAAAACATAATAATAAAAAAGAAACACCTAAACCATTGCAGGCAAATGGGCAGTTATTACTGCTTAAACCAGGGGTACAAATTAACGGTGTTTTATAACACCAACCTACTCTCCCTAAAGGAGAGATAAATATGCTCTGAGTGCTTAGCCCCGTCCTCCCATACCTCCCTATGCAGCCTTGCAATATAAGTACTAAATAAACCCCCGAATCATTTCAATAGATTTTTAATTCCCCTCCACCCCCCTCCCCACTCTGTCCCTTACTCTGTTCTCTGTTCCCCCTGATCGACTTAACATGGAGGGTGCTGGGGGGGGGGGGGGAGGGATGGAGGCGAAACAAAAACCTCCAAATCATAGGCGTGCGCAGGGGGTGTGCCAGGTGTGCCTGGGCACACCCTAATCACTACGCTGCAGGATGGAGAGTGGGGAAAGGGGCTAGTAAATATGTAATTTACTGGTGCCTTCTTTTTCCAAATGAACATTGTAAACACAACTAGGTTTACTATGCTTCCGTTTGTGAATGAACAGGAAGCCGCTCAGCACAGAGCACTTCCCATTCATTCACTGTCCAGTGCAGCTGAGGCTGCAGAGAAAGGCGTGTGTGTTTGAGCTTTGGAGTGCACACCCTAATGCAATAGGCTGCGCACACCTATGCTCCAAATCCTCTCCCACCACATCTCCACAATTCCCTCAATCAAATATCAGAAGTGATCAATTGCCAGTTTTTAAGGAGTTGTATCCACTTATCCACACTATGAACAGGGAACATTCTTCCCTTCCAAATAATTAATAATTTTGTAGGAAATCCCCACTTGTAAATAACATTGTGAGATCGCAATATCTTGGTAAGAGGGGCCAATTTCTTCCTGTTCATTGCTGTCTGTTGTAAAATATAAGAGTATAGAGATATCCCTTTAAATTGTTCAGGGAGTACAGGATTGTTCCTTGCCACTAACATCACCTTCTCTTTTACATGATAATAATGCACTCGTACAAGAATATCTCTCGGAACTGCATCGGGCAAGAACTTTGGTTTGGGGATACGGTGGGCTCTATCTACACATAATTCAACATCACTCAATGCAGGAATAAGAGATTTCATATATTGCTGCACAAAATTTGTCAGATCACTATGCAAAACTGATTCAGAAACCCCTCTAAATTTAATATTATTTCTTCTTGCTCGGTCCTCCAAATCCGCCAATTTATTTTGGAGTTGCTGGATCTCTGTTTCATGATCTGCATACGCATCCACAAGTTCATTGTGTGCAACATATAAATCAGACATTTTTGTTTCTAAGTGTACAATCTTATCACCATGTAGCTGTCTAGTATTATTCAGAGGAGTTATCATATCAGAAATATCAGAGAACAACGTTTTCCTCAGAGACAATAACATTTTTTCATAGTAGTTTCCGTTATTGCTTGGTCAGGGGTTGGGAATACCTCTATCAGTCCTTCCTTAGATGCCCCTGATGATGGTGAAGACCGGCCATTTTGGCAACTTATATCTGTAATGTTCATATCTGAGTTGGATATCATAACCTCAGATTGATCCGCCCCATGGTACCCAGTGGCCCCTGCATTAAACACAGGATCAGAGGGATCAGATATGGCATCCAAAGGGATGGGAGGTTTGGAAGAGTTGAAAGTCAATAGAGATGGATTTTCCCCAAGGTCCAACAATTGCTCCGCTGGACACTTAATTGATTGATTCAAAAATTATCATCAGTTGGGCACATGGAGTCCGGTATTATAGGATCTCTCACATTCCTGATCACAGTCCCAGAGGTCCTGGATTCCTCTCCTCCTGTTGCCCCCAATAGTGGACCAGAAGGAGCTGCTGTAGTCAGAGCGAAAAAATCAGTGAGTCGCTGGGGAGCTTTTGGATTTTTGCGACGTCTGGGCATCTTTATATCCTCCAGTGATTCTCCCACTGTTTTTTCAATGTTATCAGAGGAAAAGGCTTGATCAAGAACTGGTGTAAATTCAGGAATGGAAGTGGATTCGGGTATGGAAATGTCAGGGTTTAAGACATTAGTAGAGTTAGTTGCGTTGGTAGAAGAGGTGGCAGACGTGGGGGAAGGGGCACGGGCAGCACTGGAGGTGAGAGTGGCAGAGTAGGTTGTAGCTTGCAGTCTTGTAAGCATTATCCTTTTAACCTTTTCACTTATTTTCACTGTTGTTTTTTTGTTTTTTTTGTATACTCTCAATTCTCAGTTTCCTCTAACCTCTCTTAGTTACCTTCACACCACCGAGTCTTTGAGTCTCCACAAAGGAACAATCGCTACAATAAGGGGGTTTCAACCCAAATGCATAGATTAAGATTCAGCAAGAGGTGCCGCCTCAGACCAGTAACTACTGTACTTAATGATGAAAAAAAATGCTTAAAGATAGTTCCAGAGTAAAGTTCCCAAAGGCAGGGGTTAAGACTGATCAAATCAAAGTGTTTCACATTGGTCCAATAGGGAGGCATTATGGATACTGGGGGAAACCTGACAAATGAGTGTATAGGCATTTAGTACAGACCTGGTGATTGACAGAGGAAAGTGCCTCAGTGCATGCTGGGATACTTTAAAAAGTGCCAAGGGCACATGTGCTTGGGGTCTTTCAGCTGGAGAGCAGGGTCTTGGAGGGAGGGGGCGGCTGCCCCTCCTCTATAGTGCTCGACCTGAGGGCCTCAGAGTCAGAGAGGAGCTGAACTCAGATGTCCTGCAGAACTGTCTGAAAGGGAGACACTGGAGGGGATCTGATTCTTCCTACAGTGAGTACAGATCTGTGTCATGGGACCTGTTATGAAAGGGTCATCCCTTCTGTTGGAAGAATCAGTGGACGGGTGTCAGTCAAGGGGATGCTAGAGAGTGTCCTGAAGATAATGTAGTTGCATCAAGTCTACTGCTAGAGAGAGCAAGAGGACTTAGTTCTTCCATACAAGTGGCAGTATGGTTAAAGCAGTGTGTCTGCTTCCACAAATAACTTGATGGGGCCAAGTGAGAGTTTTCCTTATCAACTGTAAATAGTTCAAGTAGGAGTATCCCACTATTCCCTTCTCCCATCCAAGTTCCACAATAAATATAAAACCAAAACCCCTGGACTGTTTATTGAGTAACGAGCAACTGGGAGAAAGGATGGATGAGTGAACTGTCCCTAAGTGACTGTCTGTAGGTAATCAGAGGAGGCCCAAGAAGCCAACACACAGCAAGCCCTATGGGGACAGTGCTACATTTGGGGGCATTGTCCGGGATTTCCTCTGAGCTACAGCATTGGTTGCTATGACCGGGCATTTACCCAAGAAACGCCATGTCTTCTCAAGTAAAGTGCTGGAATGTTGGTGGAGAAAGGATGTGCAGTATTGTAGGAGAAAATATTGTCTGCTTTAAAGTAATCAGTGCAAGTTTTCATTCAATTATGGTCAAGAAACCTGGGATGTGGGGATCATGTCAGTACATGTGCTGTAGAAGAAAATGTCTGCCGTGCAGTTGGTAACAGCAGGACAATTTCTAACAGCAGAGAGGGAGTTTGGTTGGCTTGTGAATGGAAAAGTGAAACTGGAGCTCAAGTCAAGATAGAAGAGGCAGATGTGTATCTATGGCAGGGAACACAGTCTGCATTGCAGTACCATTTGTGCAGGCTGAGCAGCGTTATGGCAGCAGCGAAAGGAGTTACTGCACCACGCGGGAGACAGCGTGCCAAAGAGATCTGCCCTGCAGGAGGAGCTACAGCCATGAGTTAACTAGTCTGGGGGCGTGGACGGAGTTTCCACCCGTGGACTGCCAGTACGAGCAGAAGAAGGGAGCCAAGATGTTACTTCCTCTGTCTCGTGTAGCTGAGGAGCAGACATGTGTGTGGAGGAGCAAGATGGAGGAGTGAGCCAGAGCACAGGGGCGTTGTTGGCGGAGTGGAATCCGACCCTGTTGGACACAGGGGTCCGACTGATGCCCAAGGAAGTCTGGCATTGTGCAGCAGAGGGGACACAAAGCATCTTGGACTGGTGTGTGTCAAATGATGGAATGTGTCCATGCAGCTGTGAGCATAGGGCCAGTGTGAGCACTGTGGTGACATGTTGCTGAAGTTGGAGCACAGTGATTGCTAGCCTAGAAGACTATATGTGAACCGGGAGGTAGGAACCACATCTGAACTGCTGACACCTATAGTGGCCATTCCCTTTGGGAGAGGACAGGTAGTGCCGTGAGTCCTGCTGGGGCTAGGACCAGTAGTACAGACCTGCACAACCATCTGCCAAACCAGGGAGACCCACATTTCTGTGGTGCAATGCACACAAGTTGTGAGGGCCAGGCAGCGGTCACACGAAGCATTGGTTGTAGTCTCAGCAACAAACAGTCCAGCTCTTAAAGTGGCAAAGGGGTGTCAATGGGCCCAGAAGTTGAAGTCCTCCAGTTTGTTCAGTGAAGGGGAGGCAGGAGCCATTGATGTGGGGTCACCCAGCTTTGAGTATTGATATGGATCCCTGGAAGAGGGAATCGATGACTGGGGATCAGAAGTGGAGGCTGCGTGGGACTGGGTAACTAAAGGAAGAAGAAGTCCTGCAAGTACCAGTTCATTTAGTGAAGAGACAGAGGCAGCGGTCATTCGGATGAAGTGTGCAAGGAATCTTGGGTTCTGTGAGGCTTACGCCACTAGGGTTCCAGACCAATCCCCACCCCGCACTTATGCCCGAGCTCGGGCACAGAACAACGCCTATTCAAAATTGAACGCAAAAGTGGAGACCCCTTACACCCCACCTGGAAGAGGAGACAGGTAGAAACTTCCAAGTTCTCTTGTTTTGAACAACTTGTTCAAAAGAAGGTGGCCATGGAGTACGGATACAATTATCCATATGCTCCATGGGAGATAATGGAAGAAATCGAGAGCAAGAGGGGGCTTGGTGTTAAGAGGCTGTTTGGGACTTCTTATACATTCCTAAGCTGCATTGGAACCAATCCTGGCCTCAGCTGTGGGACACCTTCCTGTCTATTAAGGCAAACTGGAATCTGGGGGGGACAAATATACATTGACTGAGTGGAGGTCAACCGCCCAGATGGAAAAGGCCAAGCCTGGGCCATCAGTATCTTGAGTCCTGAAAGCAAGATCGTCCGCATAACTCATTCTGATCACTATTATTGACCAATGCTGACTTCTTGGTCCAACAGGAAGAGTTCGAGTTACAAAGGGGCTAGTGAGCCTGAAGAGTTCTAATGTTACAAAGTTGCTGTTAGAGCTAGGAGCCCACTTCCCATATCCTTCTTCCCTTCTATCTTTGCAAAAAAAGATGGGGATCATTGTAACTGACATAGTTTCCTCAGGGGCTGCTACCTGGAGGGGGTAAACCCCTAGTTCACAGAGACACCTTGCTAGAGGATACTTTGTGAAGATCTTTTGGGCCATGGGCCATTACTGCTGCTAAAAGAAGTACTTAGAAAGGACACTTTGAGAAGATACTTTATTTAAAGGACACTTTGCAAAGATTCTTGTGGGCCAGAGTAATGTTTGAAAAAGTTTTATGCGAGTTGCTACCTTGTGAGAGAAGGTAGTGGCTCATTGTCTCTTCAGAGAGAGGGGTGCCAGAGCGAAGGATCCCTTGAAGAGTTATTACAGACACTCACAAGTAGGCAAGTTTTGCTAAGGCTCCAGCAATAATAGCCTGCTACCAGGAGAAGATGTGTTGCCTTGGTGTTGCAGAGAGAAGGACACTGAACACCAGTGGGATGGACTTCTTCATCCTAATTTGTGGGTCTGATCAGGATAGGAAAGAGTCAGTGCCCTGGTAATTGGGAGGGACTGTGCCTATTGCTAGTCATATGGTTCTCAAATGGAACAATTTCAGAAATGTTTAGTTAGTAAGATTGGCAGGTTGTTCTGTTTGTCTATTACAGGAACACAACAGGACAATGAGACAAGCGTGCCCTTAGGGGGGCCAGATGCAGTCTCTATGGGAAAGTTAATGTTAGAGATTCTTCAGGGGAGAAGGTCGCCTCTGCAGAGAGGGCAGTCTCACTGTGAGTATATAGGATATAAAGTTATTACATGCTCACCATTTTCCTTTGCAGGCATGCAGGGGATCTTCATGCCCTTTGAGAGGTTGTCTATTGCCTATCTTGTATATATATATATATATATATATATATATATATATATGTAAAAATGTTATTTGTGGCGTAGTCAGTCAAGATGTTTAACCTTCTCCTGTCAAACAGATTTTTGTTTGGCAGGGGGTGCATTGATATAGTGCACCTAGTGAGACCTTTGTGTAAATTTTTAAATTTGGTACAGCAGATGTCTATATATTTTCACGTAACTTATCATATATACTGGCCACATATGGGGTATGCCCCATGGCCCTGTACATATGTTATTTCCCTTTTCTCCCTTTCCAAGTTTGTGTGATACTCTTTGTAAATTTTTGTACAGGTATTTTTGTAGGGGTGGATACCCAAAGCCAGTGAGGACATGGCTCAGTTTGGAGGGGGGTGGATGTAGCATCCTTCTAGGTAGGGGCTGGAAAAGAGAATATAGTTTTTGGAAATTTTTTGCCTACCAGAGAGATTGCCAGGAGTGCATAGGCATTTAGTACAGCCCTGGTGATTGGCAGAGGAAAGTGTCTCAGTGCATGCTGGGATACTATATAAATACCAAGGGCACATGTGGTCGGGGTCTTTCAGGTGGAGAGTAGAGTCCCGGAGGGAGGGGGTGGCTGCCCCTCCTCTGTAAAAGCTGCCATGTGGCGTAAGGTATTCGACCTGAGGGCCTTAGTGTGAGAAAGGAGCTGAATCCAGATGTCCTGCAGAGCTGACTGGAAGGGAAACACCAGAGAGGATCTGATTCTGCCTACAGTGAGTACAGATCTGTGTTGTGGTGCCTGTTCTGAGAGGGCTACCACTTCTGTTGGAAGAGTCAGTGGATGGGTGTAAGTCAAGTGGATGATAGAGAGTATCCTGAAGATGATGTAGTTTCATCAAGTCTGCTGCTAGAGAGAGCAAGAGGACCAAGTGAGAGTTGTCCCTATCAACTGTAAATAGTTCAAGTTGGAGTATCCCACTATTCCCTTCTCCCATACAAGTTCCACAGTAAATATAAAACCAAAACCCCTGGACTGTTTATTGAGTAACAAGCAACTGGGAGTAAGGATGGATGAGTGAACTGTCCTTAAGTGACAAACTGCAGGTAATTAGAGAAGGCCCAAGAAGTCGACACACAGCAAGCCCTTCCGGGACAGTGCTACATAATATTAAAGTCTTTTTTTTTTGTTTTTAAAATTTTGAACATGTCATACTTACCTGCTCTGTGCAGTGGTTTTGCACAGAGCAGCCAAGATCCTCCTCTTCTTGGTTTCCTGGCCTTTCCCTTTTGCCACGTGCCCCCACAGCAAGCAGCTAGCTATGTGGCCCCCGAGCTGCTGCTTTGTGTGTCCATTCAGACAGAGCTATGGCTCGGACCCACCCTCTCTCTCTCCCCTCATTGGCTCACTGACTATGATTGACAGCAGTGGGAGCCAATGGCGCCTGCTGCTGTCTCAGCAAATGAGGGAGAATCCCTGGAAAGCTGAGGCTCTCATGCAACATCGCTGGATCAAGATGGGGCCCAGGTAAGTATGAGGGGGCTGAGGGGCTGCTGCACAGAGAAATTTTTAGAATAGAATTAAGATAAAAAACCTTCTGACTTTAGAACCACTTTAATCAGGCATCTGCACATTTCCAGTGTGGCCCCCTCGCTACGGAGTAGTCACTCATATAAGCTTTATCATCAAGATCAAGGTACATTTTAGCATTGTCAAAGCACCTGAGTAGGTATTATGGGTTGAATGAGGGTGGGACGGGGGGGGGGTTTGAAGGAATAACTCCTAGGACATTATTAGGTAAAGGATAATATAAAGTGAATTGGAGGTGAGCTCAGAGACATTATTTTGGGTAAGAGATAATATAAAGTGGATAGTCCACAATTTCTCCATTCAACATGTAATGGGCTCAATACATACCATTAAATTGTTTTAATAATTCTTCAAATTTCCAGAACAAACAAAAATAAAACCATCATCACAACAACTTGGGTCAATATTACTACAAAGACAGAGGGCCTACCTTTCCATCCACATTTTATAATGCTTTTAAAACATAGCCCTAATGAGACTAGAATCTTTAATAGCTCCATTTAATATATTTTCATTTGACTTCTGTTAGAATAAAGTATTTGAAATCTATTTTTCAGACCTATTTACCGTTATGGAAAACATTGGAACCCTTAGCACACACAAGGAGTTTAAAGCAAACAATTTCAGGTCCCCTCACTTGATTGGTATAGATCACCCGATAAACGGAAAAACACTATATTGGCTTCTTCCCCAGCAGAATTATATGACAACAGGAGAGAGAAAGAAATATTTAAAAACCACTAAATTGCAGGTAAGGAAGGTTAATGTCTTAAGAACAGTTCAGTATTCAAATTGCCAGAGTCAATTTAAAACAGATTTAAGAATTTCCAAAAACGCTACCACAAATGGGTGAACAGCAGGCAGTGTGATGGGAGAAATAGCAAAGCACCAAGGAAACAACTGTCTGTAATGACATGAGAACTATACAGGGCCCATTAACTCCTCCATAGGAAACATTTGCTCAATTTATGAGTACGCCCACAGTCACTACCTCTCTGTATGCACTGATATTTCTCAGTCCTACCTCTGTTATTACTGCACTATGACAGGTTTAACACAAACCTCTGAATAGAGCACTAAGTTATTCTCAGTTGCACCCTGGAAGATAATAACAAGTAATGACATTATCCATCTTACTTTTAGTATACTGCCGAGTAAAAAAATAAGTCAGAAAATTGCTCTTTTTATTTATGTTTTATCTTCTCTGCTGTAAGTTTTCTGGAAAATAAGATAATGCATATACAGTATATAATTTTATAAACTATGACAGTGTATATTATCATGTCAATATATGGAGGCATAATGAATACTTTACCCATAGATAGGAACTGTCAAGCATTTAAATGGGGAGATAAACAAAAATAAGTTTTGTATAATTATAAGCTAATGGAAATTGTAGTATTCTGGAAAATGCACTGCCAATCTCTATTTTGTGTTGCCCAGAAATGTAAAGTAAAGTAAATGAGTAAAAGAGAAATTGTTTTTGGTCACTTCAGTCATTGGGCATTTGGTATATACAAAAAGAAAAAGGAAGAACCTAAGTATGGTACCTCATCCATAAATGATAACAGCCAAAAAACAAATAGGAACCTAGTGGACTTTACTAGTACCAGAGAGGGGCGGTGACAACAGTGTGGATACCAAATACATTTTATTACAAATATGTAAAAAACTATTTAAAAAAAAACATGAAAAAAATATCACTGTTTGGCCAAAATAAGGCTAGGAGCTAAAGCTGCTAATATAAGACAAAATTTTGCCAGAGGTCAACGCGTTTCGCAGACATTGCTTCCTTAGGACCTCTTAGTCTTGGCAACAGAAAGCACTGCCTTGAATGCCTCTATAAGAGCCCAGTTTCAGATAGCGACATGCTAATATGAATAAATTCTGTAAATAATTGCTGAATATGATTGGTAACTCTAATACCAAGAGCTGCACAGATGTTTTTATTTGTTGTTTCCCCAAAGAGACATCAAAAAGCAGGGAAAGAAGAAAGGAAGGGGACAGTCTGTTGTCAGATAGAAATTCCCTCTGTGTATGACCAACCGCAATATGATCCACAATACTATACAGCTATGTGTATACATAACAAGACCCATCCAAAAAACACACCTTCCAGCAATAGAAGGCCATCAGCAGACCTACAGCAGCCATGTATCACCATCTAAGATTCATACCCAAAACCTGTGCGCCTCCACAGATACAGCTGACACCTGGTGATGTGTAGCCACCAGATGCTGGTGCATTTCAAGGGTTACTCCCCTCGCGTATGCGAGCACAGCGAACTGGAATAGTGGGCCTGATTCATAGTACGGCGAATTGGCGTTTCGGCGTGATTTTGCGAAGCGGCGATTATTTAAGTCTGAAATTGGCATTCAAAGAACGGCGGGCGGAAAATAGCGCCTAGTGTGAGATTCATTAAGATGCAATATGGTCAGAGCGCGACTTAAAACCACGCCAGCTAAAAGCTCGACTAAAGTTTAGCCAAATTTTCCCCTGTACCCCCAAAAATCCCAAATCACTGTGGAAGGTGTGGAAGTCAATTTGGAGATGACTTGCGTTTAAAAAATCTCAAAAACTGACTTAGAAAGAGAGATATCTGCGAAAGTGTGGAAAGGTTAAACAGCTCCTCCAGCCGCGAGCTGCGAACTCGCGAATGTGCGCATGCGCAACGCCAAATTGGCTCAAAAAATTTCGCCAGCGCGATTTTGGGTCAATTTTTTTTTGAATACCGCTTGCAAATCCGCTGTCTCGCCCATAGAAAATGGCAAAAACCGGCGGAATTGGAAAAACATGCACACTTCCAACAAGGGATCCTTTAGTAAACACCATCACATTCCATACACCTTTCCTGCTAACTCCGAAATCATAGCAGTCAAATCTACAGTGTTTATATAGAACCTCCACATTCTCTGAAAAAACCCACAAAATATTACATTGGGGAATTGGTCGTCAGATAGAAAAAAAATAGATGTAAAACATATTTCAAAGAAAGATTATTAGCATTTCACACATATCAAGGAAATGTCACAATTTTGACAATATTTTATGTGTTTCCAAAGAATGTTTTTAGAAATATATTGCAAATACTACCTTTTCTTCCATATGGGTATGGCCAAGTGTTACCATTTTACTACACATTTAACTGAAGGTATATATATATATATCCCTTATACTTGGCTAATTAGCAAAGTATGCCCAACAAACAAATAGAGCTTTAGCTCACAATATTGCTACATATTGACTTTATGGGGCATCTTTTGTATTTTGTTCATGTCTTTG